>NC_090439.1:584213122-584518970 GCF_031143425.1 Pleurodeles waltl | reverse complement strand
TATAGACTGTACCGAAGCAACAGCACTCCCCCTCCCCAGATAAAATTGTACTTGCTTTTGGTAAGGTTACTTCTGCTACTGCAGATATTTTAAAAATGAATAATAAGGGACAAAGAAAGATAATTTGGGCTGGTTTGATCACCACTGCACTCAAACAAATCGAAAATTAAAAAAAGCCCATACTGCAAATCCTGGGGGGATAAATAGGAAGTCAAATCACTTAGACTTAACTATAAACAGGCAATAAGTCAGAGGTGGGAAGAATTGCAAGACCAGGCATGGGCTAGTCTGGAACAGGGAGAAGGAACAAAAGATACCATACTATTTTGGCAAATAATAATTTCTCTGTTCCTTAAAGATAGTTTGAATTCGATAATAGAATGGAGAATGGATAAGCCACTTTGAAAGTATATTAAACCCACAGATTGAACAACCTGCCATCTCTGAAGGTGACAGTATTGCCCTGATATTATCCCCCCTACAAGAAGTTTAGAAGAGATGATAATTGCCATCGAAAAGTCCACCACTAAGAAAGCCTCTGGTTCCAGTGGATGCATTTAAATCTTGTATAGCTCTGTGGGTACCAATTTTGATGCAGGTATTTAACACCATGGCACCAGGACCTATTTCGCCTACTTGGACAGACACCATATTAGTTCCCATATTCAAAAAAAGGGGATGGGGGATGCCAAGTGCTACCTTTCGATATTGCTTCTGGATTCATCTCCAAAAATAATGGGGAGAATCATCTTGGATTGATTAGATACCTGGGTAGCAGAAAATAAAGTGCCTACAGACTCTCAGTATGGTTTTGGGAAGGATATTGGGACAATGGAGCAATTTACCAATCTCCACCTTTTAATCAGCAAATATACGGTAGCCAAGCAGGGACACTTCCATCTCTGCTTTGCTGATCTAAGCAGCGCTTTTGATCTAGACAACCACACAAAATTGTTGAAGACCTTGATCAAAATGGGGTGCCCCAGAAGACATTGTATCATACCTGTCTTAGATGTTATACCTTATTGACTACCCAAGTGAGATATGGGCTAGAGGAAGAATGTACCCCAAGCTTTAGGGTCACCAGAGCTGTTAGGCAAGGTTGCATCTTAGCCTGCTCCTATTTCCTCTTTGCATAAATGGGATTGATAGGAAGCTGCAAGAAAGAGGACGCTGATGCGCCCAGAGCAGGTACTCGCCCCTTTCCGAACTCCTATATGCTGACGATACGATCCTGATAACCAGAACGGCAGATAGTCTACAACAGCTGATTAATGGATTTGTCACATGTTTGGAGCAGAAAGATTTAAAACTAAATCTGACAAAAACCTTCATTATGGTGTTTGGAAGACGAAAAGTGAAAAAATAAGCCCATTTTGTGAGGGGCCAAAAATTTGAAGAAATTCATAAATTTTTCCTACTTAGCACACTGTTTTCACAATCTGGATCTTGGGGAGCCATGTAAGTCTAGAAAATCTTAAAATTATAAGGGACAATTGAGACTTTGTTCAGATTTGCTAAAAAATAAATAGGAAATAAACCAACATGAGGGATGTTGCAGCTGTATAGGAGTAAATGTATTCCCACAGCTATCTCCAGGGCAACCCTTTGGGGTATGACGGTGCACACAATCCTGCAATTACAGGAAAACTTTTTTTGTGCAAACCTTTGGCTGTTCACCGTACAGTACCAACCTATATCACCCCTAGAGAATTGGATACCACTTATCTTGAAGATATAATTGATCCGGGTGCTATAACTGGTTGGTATGATATCTGGGGCAAAGCAGGAACAACATTCTTTAGGTAAGCAAAAACAACTGTCTCTCTCTTAGATACTGTGATATGATTCCCTGGCTGGCATATGTGTGTAGGCTACTCAAAGAGATTGACAAAAAATGTTTCCATCGAAAGCCCTGCTATTATCTTGCAGTACAGTAAAAACAGAACTTAAGTTGATCTTTGACAGTAAACTAGACCTAGAGAGAGAAAATAAAGAAATTAAAAAAACTAATTGTACTTAGGTGACATGGTAACAGATGTACAGAAGATATTTTTTCTCACACGATTACAGTGGGGTATCCTACACAACCATGTGCAATCCTAAAAAGTAAGGTAAGGAAGCCACAAAAACCATGGCGGTAAGCGGGGTCAATATCCTGCAGGTGGGAGAGTGACGGCCCGCCTGGCTGTAGACTGAAGTCTTCAGCCCGGCGGCTGTTACCGCCCTGGCGGACAGAGTGGGTGCATTAGCGGTTTGGCTTGAGCCAAACTTACAATGTCATATTTTGGGAAGAGTACCGCCAGCCTGTTGGCAGTACTCTTCTCCAAAATACCGCCGTCCGCCAGGGTCATAATGACGGCCTATATCCAGATGAAAATGTCACTCAGATCTAGTTGGGGATGATTGTATTTCAGAGTCATTGGAAGGAGTTGATTAAAAACAAATGGGTTCTAAAGATTGTTTCAATATGTTATGCAATAGATGCTTGTAAAATCCTTCTAAATTCTCATTTGTTTACGACCCCTTGACCCAGAGATCTTCAGAAGAGGAACGCTTTACAAGACAGCATCGCTGTGCTTGTATTGTGGAAATAAATTAATCCTTTTCCACCCTCAGAGAGGGGGTCTACTGTGGTATTCAATTGATTTCTAGTTCGGAAACCATTGGGGTGGTACAGGATGGTTACAGATGTCAAGCTGGTGAACATATTCATTCCAGGATTGAATACAATTCAACATATAACCCCTTTAATATGAAAAGAAGACTTTCTTTTAACATAGACATATCTCTATTTTTTCATCATAAGCTCTGGCCCAAAGATCAGTCAGATTTGCTGTGGTGCAAGCTCACAGGCAGTTCAGGGTCCTTCCCTCTGGGCTCCATAAATGCCAGGAGGGTCACAAAGGTTCCAGGCCTTCTGATTGAACATCTTCACAACAAATTAAAATTAATTTATCCTTCTCGAACAAACTACTGATGCAGGCTTCATCACTCAAACAGAATTTCAAAGATTTAGACATAGTGATGAGAATACTTCAATGTCTGAGGTTTCCAATCATTTACTCTTAAGTCTCATCTCCAGCTGACACAGAGTTTGAAATACATTGGGGTTTAATTCAGGACTTGAGGCAAAGTAGTTCTCCCATAATCAAGGGGATCAAAATGTTGCTTCATTTACAGCACCAGTTAATAAAAGACAGATCTACAACAGGGGAATGGTTTCAGGTAGCAGCTCTAATCATAATTCCATGGGGGTAGGTACACCTGGGGCATGTGGCACTATTCTACTCAATTAGAGGATTAAAAGAGGATGATTCTAATGTCTAGGAACATGGAGGATCACCTTCAGTGGTGGATCATTCCATCAACATTAAAGATAAGAACAAACATTTTTGCTCCCAGCCTAATAATTTTGACAATGGATGCCAGTAGTCTTGGATGGGGTGCAGCTCTGGAATCCAGGATGAGTCAGGGTCACTGTTCCAGGGCTCCACTGTTAATCTGGAGGAAAGGTAAGATTGTTTGATTACCTCCTCAGCATTTTGAAGAAGTTTTAATGGACAACACGTTAGTGATTCAAACAGACAAAATGATGCTAAAAGCTTACTTGAAGCTTCAGTTTGGAGGGGTGTCAAAACTATTCACATTCTAACCTTCTGAATATGTTCATGAGCATAGAGGAATAATTTTCTTCAGAACAGTCCACATGTGAGGAATAGACAGTGTTCAGGTGGCGCACATGAGTTGGAGGCACCCATCATCACAAAATTAATCCCTCATTCCCAGAATATTTCAGCAGATTTGTCAACAATTTTGGGTTCCGAAGGGAGATATATTTGACCTCACTTCTCCTCATTTTTCTTGTGGTTTCTGGATCCTCTAACATTAGGAATGGATGCTATATTGCTCCCCTGGCTGAGGACTCTGGTATATGCTCATTTTCTCTCATTCCTCAAGTGCTGGTAAAGTTTCAGAGAAACAGAGCAGAGGTAATCACGGTTCTAACCCAATGGCTGGAAGGGCCTTGTTTCCCACTTCTATGACTTATGACAGTGGGCACAGTGGATAATTCTACTTTGTCGCACCCATCTACATCATCCTGAGCTTCCAGATACCACTTACAGACAATTCTGTCTGTCTGTGTGGAAATTGAATCGTCAGAGTTTATGAAATGGGTATCTCACTGGCTGTTTGCCTTCAATTCAAGCATCTTGAAGGGAATCTACAAGAGACATTTAAACTTCACTGGACTTCCTTTAACACATGGTGCCATACATTTTCTCTGGTTTGTTGTGCCCAGGAAAGTATTTTGTTGTTTTTGCTGGAAGGTTTTAATAAGAATTTGTATACGGTGACTTTAATGTTACAGTAGTCAGCAATTAAAGCATTTAGATATCCATGGAATGCCTTATTCAAAGCGTAATTATTGATTGCTTGTCTATGTGAAGACGTTGGTTTGTTGAGACCAAGGGTGAAAGATATATATCCCTCTTGAGATCTTCCTTTGGTATTAGCATCTTTACAGTATCCTCCTGTGAGCCTTTGGAAGATGTATCAAGATATTTCCTGATATTGAAAGTGTGGTTTTTGGTAGCCATAACAGCACCAACGGGATTAGGAGAATTGGGGGCTTTCTTGTGTAAATATCCAGACTTGAGAATTATTGAAGATATATTTATTCTCAAATCTGATCCTGGTTGTATTCCTAAGGATAACATGCCATACTGTAGAGAACAGGAGGTGGCTTTACCTGATCTTAGCTCTGACTTGGTCTCAATGAAGATTCAGGGGTGCATCTTTTAGGCACAGCTGTTAAGGTATACTTTTATAAATCAGCTGAGTGCAGGCTGGTAGTTTTATTTGTTAATTTTGGCACCTGTGAGTGAAGTTTCAAGTCACAAACTTCTGCTTTGGCAAGTTGGAATAAATCTGTGATAGGACAGGCAGGGAGGGATGCATTGGACTGTTTTGCTACCCTAAGACTCGGTTTCCCATCATCCAAAGTGAAGCCAAGGAGGAGGGGTTGACCCCGTTTCCCCTGTGCCGTCTTCTTGAAAGCACCTATCCTCCTCCCATGACACAGGACGTACAGGGAGTGCTGCAGTGGACTGTTTGTCCCATCCTCCTAAGTGAGGTCAAGGAGGAGGGGCTGACAGTGTTTCCCCCACGCTTGAGAGCACCGATCCACCTCCCATGGTGCCGGACGTATAGGGAGTGCTGCGGTTGACTGTTTTGCTGTCCTGGAACTACATATAAAGCTAAATTCTGTTGAAAGCAAAGTCCTCTCAGAGATTACTGAAATTAAAGAGAGGGTAGCTGCACCTGAGAATATCAATAATACCCCCCCGAGCATACCTGGGAAAGGAGCTACTACGGTACACATAGAAACCTCTACCATGACAGCACATGAGCCCAAAATGCTTGATCAATCCAAGCCCACAATCCCTGCCTGTGTGCCTAGAACATTAAAACAACAAAGTGCAGGCAGTAGTAAGAGTGTAAGTAGAGAGAATGGGGTGGACACCACTAAAGCATTCACTTCAGAACGTGCAGGGGACGAGGCATGTCAAAGAAACAACGACCGGCCAGAATCTTGTGCATCTGACCCAGATGTGTTGCACTTGCCTTCTGATGCTGCCCTCTGTGTTAATGTCCTGAAGGGTGTTCCCAAACTTGAGTCAAGCATTAAAGAAAGCTGGCCCGGCTTAAAGAATAAGGCAGTTTGCTGGATGTTTGGCCAAAGATGCAACGCAAACTTCTTGCATCAAAATATATTTATGGTAAGAAGGACAAATTCGGTAAGTTACGGCCGAAAAATTGGCAATGTTTATTGCATTATAGTTAATTTCCAAAATGCTGCAGTGGTAAAGTCTCTGAGCGGTACTGGTTCTGGTTAAACTTCCCTTTTAAACACCAGAACCAGTACCGTTCAGAGGGGAAGATAGTCACTGTACCCCTGGGCTTCTTTTATTGACCATCAGAGTTTATTCCTAGACCGCATGGACCTGTGACATAACATAACCAGAGTAATCTTAGAACATGTTAGCCTGTGGCAACTCTAAATACATGTGCCCCCATCTCAAGCCTTGAGGAACAAGACTGACGCCAGGAGAATGATGAAGAAACGGACGAAGCTAGTTTAGGGGGAATGTAAGAACTGTGAATGTGGTCCAGGAGCACACAATAAAGTTGCCATACTTGACCCCCACATTAATTCTTAGATCTTGGAATACCGTGGGTGTGAAAAATAAGTTAGACAACAAAGACTGGTAAACAGAATAGCTATGCTTACAGGAGACATGGCATAAAGAAATTTTTACAATTGATGGTTGTGTTGCAGTCATAACCCCTGCCACCCCATCAGTCCCTGCGGAGGGGGGGGGGGGCAAAAGGAGGCCTGGCCATTTTGGTCTCAACTCTAACACTGGTTACACTTAAAAAGGCTTAAACTAAATCTCCCGTTTTCAGCTGGCTCTTTTACAGACTAATACAAGATTATATTTTGTACTGATAAACTTCTTTAATAACATTTTAATGGTAAACAACATGAGGTTGTGGAGGAACTTGATAAAGAATAGGAAACATTTATGAAGCGTTTTGAAGCAGTGTGTATATACATATGGGTGGGAGATTTTTATATCAGTTCTTGTCTGTACTCATCAACAGGAATATGTGGTTACGCTGATGCCTTAGGAAATAATCAGGAACACTTTCCTCACAAAAGTTATGGTGATTGTGTAAATTAATTACTATATGAGTATAATTTGGAAGTGATGGCACAGAGTGATGATAGAGGGAAAGTCCCTCTGCCAGCCTTTCAAGGAAATAGGAGCAGTTCATACATTGATCACATAATGCTTTCAGTGAATGGCGTAAATCTTTTTAGCTCACGCGTTGTAGAAGCTACTAGTTTTAGTGATCATTTTTTCCTTACACTAACCCTTATTTTACAAACCAAGTCCTGTGAACACCCAAGATGGCTGCTCATATTGATATTGCAAGGGAAAAAGCGATTAGTCTGAAGTGGACAGGGATTCATGAACCAGTCCTCCTTGAAAGGGTGCTGAAAAGCAATGAGGAGGACTCTATAGACTGTACCGAAGCAACAGCACTCCCCCTCCCCAGATAAAATTGTACTTGCTTTTGGTAAGGTTACTTCTGCTACTGCAGATATTTTAAAAATGAATAATAAGGGGACAAAGAAAGATAATTTGGGCTGGTTTGATCACCACTGCACTCAAACAAATCGAAAATTAAAAAAAGCCCATACTGCAAATCCTGGGGGATAAATAGGAAGTCAAATCACTTAGACTTAACTATAAACAGGCAATAAGTCAGAGGTGGGAAGAATTGCAAGACCAGGCATGGGCTAGTCTGGAACAGGGAGAAGGAACAAAAGATACCATACTATTTTGGCAAATAATAATTTCTCTGTTCCTTAAAGATAGTTTGAATTCGATAATAGAATGGAATGGATAAGCCACTTTGAAAGTATATTAAACCCACAGATTGAACAACCTGCCATCTCTGAAGGTGACAGTATTGCCCTGATATTATCCCCCCTACAAGAAGTTTAGAAGAGATGATAATTGCCATCGAAAAGTCCACCACTAAGAAAGCCTCTGGTTCCAGTGGATGCATTTAAATCTTGTATAGCTCTGTGGGTACCAATTTTGATGCAGGTATTTAACACCATGGCACCAGGACCTATTTCGCCTACTTGGACAGACACCATATTAGTTCCCATATTCAAAAAAAGGGGATGGGGGATGCCAAGTGCTACCTTTCGATATTGCTTCTGGATTCATCTCCAAAAATAATGGGGAGAATCATCTTGGATTGATTAGATACCTGGGTAGCAGAAAATAAAGTGCCTACAGACTCTCAGTATGGTTTTGGGAAGGATATTGGGACAATGGAGCAATTTACCAATCTCCACCTTTTAATCAGCAAATATACGGTAGCCAAGCAGGGACACTTCCATCTCTGCTTTGCTGATCTAAGCAGCGCTTTTGATCTAGACAACCACACAAAATTGTTGAAGACCTTGATCAAAATGGGTGCCCCAGAAGACATTGTATCATACCTGTCTTAGATGTATACCTTATTGACTACCCAAGTGAGATATGGGCTAGAGGAAGAATGTACCCCAAGCTTTAGGGTCACCAGAGCTGTTAGGCAAGGTTGCATCTTAGCCTGCTCCTATTTCCTCTTTGCATAAATGGGATTGATAGGAAGCTGCAAGAAAGAGACGCTGATGCGCCCAGAGCAGGTACTCGCCCCTTTCCGAACTCCTATATGCTGACGATACGATCCTGATAACCAGAACGGCAGATAGTCTACAACAGCTGATTAATGGATTTGTCACATGTTTGGAGCAGAAAGATTTAAAACTAAATCTGACAAAAACCTTCATTATGGTGTTTGGAAGACGAAAAGTGAAAAAATAAGCCCATTTTGTGAGGGGCCAAAAATTTGAAGAAATTCATAATTTTTCCTACTTAGCACACTGTTTTCACAATCTGGATCTTGGGGAGCCCATGTAAGTCTAGAAAATCTTAAAATTATAAGGACAATTGAGACTTTGTTCAGATTTGCTAAAAATAAATAGGAAATAAACCAACATGAGGGATGTTGCAGCTGTATAGGAGTAAATGTATTCCCACAGCTATCTCCAGGGCAACCCTTTGGGGTATGACGGTGCACACAATCCTGCAATTACAGGAAAACTTTTTTTGTGCAAACCTTTGGCTGTTCACCGTACAGTACCAACCTATATCACCCCTAGAGAATTGGATACCACTTATCTTGAAGATATAATTGATCCGGGTGCTATAACTGGTTGGTATGATATCTGGGGCAAAGCAGGAACAACATTCTTTAGGTAAGCAAAAACAACTGTCTCTCTCTTAGATACTGTGATATGATTCCCTGGCTGGCATATGTGTGTAGGCTACTCAAAGAGATTGACAAAAAATGTTTCCATCGAAAGCCCTGCTATTATCTTGCAGTACAGTAAAAACAGAACTTAAGTTGATCTTTGACAGTAAACTAGACCTAGAGAGAGAAAATAAAGAAATTAAAAAAACTAATTGTACTTAGGTGACATGGTAACAGATGTACAGAAGATATTTTTTCTCACACGATTACAGTGGGGTATCCTACACAACCATGTGCAATCCTAAAAAGTAAGGTAAGGAAGCCACAAAAACCATGGCGGTAAGCGGGGTCAATATCCTGCAGGTGGGAGAGTGACGGCCGCCTGGCTGTAGACTGAAGTCTTCAGCCCGGCGGCTGTTACCGCCCTGGCGGACAGAGTGGTGCATTAGCGGTTTGGCTTGAGCCAAACTTACAATGTCATATTTTGGGGAAGAGTACCGCCAGCCTGTTGGCAGTACTCTTCTCCAAAATACCGCCGTCCGCCAGGGTCATAATGACGGCCTATATCCAGATGAAATGTCACTCAGATCTAGTTGGGATGATTGTATTTCAGAGTCATTGGAAGGAGTTGATTAAAAACAAATGGGTTCTAAAGATTGTTTCAATATGTTATGCAATAGATGCTTGTAAAATCCTTCTAAATTCTCATTTGTTTACGACCCCTTGACCCAGAGATCTTCAGAAGAGGAACGCTTTACAAGACAGCATCGCTGTGCTTGTATTGTGGAAATAAATTAATCCTTTTCCACCCTCAGAGAGGGGTCTACTGTGGTATTCAATTGATTTCTAGTTCGGAAACCATTGGGGGTGTACAGGATGGTTACAGATGTCAAGCTGGTGAACATATTCATTCCAGGATGAATACAATTCAACATATAACCCCTTTAATATGAAAAGAAGACTTTCTTTTAACATAGACATATCTCTATTTTTTTCATCATAAGCTCTGGCCAAAGATCAGTCAGATTTGCTGTGGTGCAAGCTCACAGGCAGTTCAGGGTCCTTCCCTCTGGGCTCCATAAATGCCAGGAGGGTCACAAAGGTTCCAGGCCTTCTGATTGAACATCTTCACAACAAATTAAAATTAATTTATCCTTCTCGAACAAACTACTGATGCAGGCTTCATCACTCAAACAGAATTTCAAAGATTTAGACATAGTGATGAGAATACTTCAATGTCTGAGGTTTCCAATCATTTACTCTTAAGTCTCATCTCCAGCTGACACAGAGTTTGAAATACATTGGGGTTTAATTCAGGACTTGAGGCAAAGTAGTTCTCCCATAATCAAGGGGGATCAAAATGTTGCTTCATTTACAGCACCAGTTAATAAAAGACAGATCTACAACAGGGGAATGGTTTCAGGTAGCAGCTCTAATCATAATTCCATGGGGTAGGTACACCTGGGGCATGTGGCACTATTCTACTCAATTAGAGGATTAAAAGAGGATGATTCTAATGTCTAGGAACATGGAGGATCACCTTCAGTGGTGGATCATTCCATCAACATTAAAGATAAGAACAAACATTTTTGCTCCCAGCCTAATAATTTTGACAATGGATGCCAGTAGTCTTGGATGGGGTGCAGCTCTGGAATCCAGGATGAGTCAGGGTCACTGTTCCAGGGCTCCACTGTTAATCTGGAGGAAAGGTAAGATTGTTTGATTACCTCCTCAGCATTTTGAAGAAGTTTTAATGGACAACACGTTAGTGATTCAAACAGACAAAATGATGCTAAAAGCTTACTTGAAGCTTCAGTTTGGAGGGGTGTCAAAACTATTCACATTCTAACCTTCTGAATATGTTCATGAGCATAGAGGAATAATTTTCTTCAGAACAGTCCACATGTGAGGAATAGACAGTGTTCAGGTGGCGCACATGAGTTGGAGGCACCCATCATCACAAAATTAATCCCTCATTCCCAGAATATTTCAGCAGATTTGTCAACAATTTTGGGTTCCGAAGGGAGATATATTTGACCTCACTTCTCCTCATTTTTCTTGTGGTTTCTGGATCCTCTAACATTAGGAATGGATGCTATATTGCTCCCCTGGCTGAGGACTCTGGTATATGCTCATTTTCTCTCATTCCTCAAGTGCTGGTAAAGTTTCAGAGAAACAGAGCAGAGGTAATCACGGTTCTAACCCAATGGCTGGAAGGGCCTTGTTTCCCACTTCTATGACTTATGACAGTGGGCACAGTGGATAATTCTACTTTGTCGCACCCATCTACATCATCCTGAGCTTCCAGATACCACTTACAGACAATTCTGTCTGTCTGTGTGGAAATTGAATCGTCAGAGTTTATGAAATGGGTATCTCACTGGCTGTTTGCCTTCAATTCAAGCATCTTGAAGGGAATCTACAAGAGACATTTAAACTTCACTGGACTTCCTTTAACACATGGTGCCATACATTTTCTCTGGTTTGTTGTGCCCAGGAAAGTATTTTGTTGTTTTTGCTGGAAGGTTTTAATAAGAATTTGTATACGGTGACTTTAATGTTACAGTAGTCAGCAATTAAAGCATTTAGATATCCATGGAATGCCTTATTCAAAGCGTAATTATTGATTGCTTGTCTATGTGAAGACGTTGGTTTGTTGAGACCAAGGGTGAAAGATATATATCCCTCTTGAGATCTTCCTTTGGTATTAGCATCTTTACAGTATCCTCCTGTGAGCCTTTGGAAGATGTATCAAGATATTTCCTGATATTGAAAGTGTGGTTTTTGGTAGCCATAACAGCACCAACGGGATTAGGAGAATTGGGGGCTTTCTTGTGTAAATATCCAGACTTGAGAATTATTGAAGATATATTTATTCTCAAATCTGATCCTGGTTGTATTCCTAAGGATAACATGCCATACTGTAGAGAACAGGAGGTGGCTTTACCTGATCTTAGCTCTGACTTGGTCTCAATGAAGATTCAGGGGTGCATCTTTTAGGCACAGCTGTTAAGGTATACTTTTATAAATCAGCTGAGTGCAGGCTGGTAGTTTTATTTGTTAATTTTGGCACCTGTGAGTGAAGTTTCAAGTCACAAACTTCTGCTTTGGCAAGTTGGAATAAATCTGTGATAGGACAGGCAGGGAGGGATGCATTGGACTGTTTTGCTACCCTAAGACTCGGTTTCCCATCATCCAAAGTGAAGCCAAGGAGGAGGGGTTGACCCCGTTTCCCCTGTGCCGTCTTCTTGAAAGCACCTATCCTCCTCCCATGACACAGGACGTACAGGGAGTGCTGCAGTGGACTGTTTGTCCCATCCTCCTAAGTGAGGTCAAGGAGGAGGGGCTGACAGTGTTTCCCCCACGCTTGAGAGCACCGATCCACCTCCCATGGTGCCGGACGTATAGGGAGTGCTGCGGTTGACTGTTTTGCTGTCCTGGAACTACATATAAAGCTAAATTCTGTTGAAAGCAAAGTCCTCTCAGAGATTACTGAAATTAAAGAGAGGGTAGCTGCACCTGAGAATATCAATAATACCCCCCCGAGCATACCTGGGAAAGGAGCTACTACGGTACACATAGAAACCTCTACCATGACAGCACATGAGCCCAAAATGCTTGATCAATCCAAGCCCACAATCCCTGCCTGTGTGCCTAGAACATTAAAACAACAAAGTGCAGGCAGTAGTAAGAGTGTAAGTAGAGAGAATGGGGTGGACACCACTAAAGCATTCACTTCAGAACGTGCAGGGGACGAGGCATGTCAAAGAAACAACGACCGGCCAGAATCTTGTGCATCTGACCCAGATGTGTTGCACTTGCCTTCTGATGCTGCCCTCTGTGTTAATGTCCTGAAGGGTGTTCCCAAACTTGAGTCAAGCATTAAAGAAAGCTGGCCCGGCTTAAAGAATAAGGCAGTTTGCTGGATGTTTGGCCAAAGATGCAACGCAAACTTCTTGCATCAAAATATATTTATGGTAAGAAGGACAAATTCGGTAAGTTACGGCCGAAAAATTGGCAATGTTTATTGCATTATAGTTAATTTCCAAAATGCTGCAGTGGTAAAGTCTCTGAGCGGTACTGGTTCTGGTTAAACTTCCCTTTTAAACACCAGAACCAGTACCGTTCAGAGGGGAAGATAGTCACTGTACCCCTGGGCTTCTTTTATTGACCATCAGAGTTTATTCCTAGACCGCATGGACCTGTGACATAACATAACCAGAGTAATCTTAGAACATGTTAGCCTGTGGCAACTCTAAATACATGTGCCCCCATCTCAAGCCTTGAGGAACAAGACTGACGCCAGGAGAATGATGAAGAAACGGACGAAGCTAGTTTAGGGGGAATGTAAGAACTGTGAATGTGGTCCAGGAGCACACAATAAAGTTGCCATACTTGACCCCCACATTAATTCTTAGATCTTGGAATACCGTGGGTGTGAAAAATAAGTTAGACAACAAAGACTGGTAAACAGAATAGCTATGCTTACAGGAGACATGGCATAAAGAAATTTTTACAATTGATGGTTGTGTTGCAGTCATAACCCCTGCCACCCCATCAGTCCCTGCGGAGGGGGGGGGGGCAAAAGGAGGCCTGGCCATTTTGGTCTCAACTCTAACACTGGTTACACTTAAAAAGGCTTAAACTAAATCTCCCGTTTTCAGCTGGCTCTTTTACAGACTAATACAAGATTATATTTTGTACTGATAAACTTCTTTAATAACATTTTAATGGTAAACAACATGAGGTTGTGGAGGAACTTGATAAAGAATAGGAAACATTTATGAAGCGTTTTGAAGCAGTGTGTATATACATATGGGTGGGAGATTTTTATATCAGTTCTTGTCTGTACTCATCAACAGGAATATGTGGTTACGCTGATGCCTTAGGAAATAATCAGGAACACTTTCCTCACAAAAGTTATGGTGATTGTGTAAATTAATTACTATATGAGTATAATTTGGAAGTGATGGCACAGAGTGATGATAGAGGGAAAGTCCCTCTGCCAGCCTTTCAAGGAAATAGGAGCAGTTCATACATTGATCACATAATGCTTTCAGTGAATGGCGTAAATCTTTTTAGCTCACGCGTTGTAGAAGCTACTAGTTTTAGTGATCATTTTTTCCTTACACTAACCCTTATTTTACAAACCAAGTCCTGTGAACACCCAAGATGGCTGCTCATATTGATATTGCAAGGGAAAAAGCGATTAGTCTGAAGTGGACAGGGATTCATGAACCAGTCCTCCTTGAAAGGGTGCTGAAAAGCAATGAGGAGGACTCTATAGACTGTACCGAAGCAACAGCACTCCCCCTCCCCAGATAAAATTGTACTTGCTTTTGGTAAGGTTACTTCTGCTACTGCAGATATTTTAAAAATGAATAATAAGGGGACAAAGAAAGATAATTTGGGCTGGTTTGATCACCACTGCACTCAAACAAATCGAAAATTAAAAAAAGCCCATACTGCAAATCCTGGGGGATAAATAGGAAGTCAAATCACTTAGACTTAACTATAAACAGGCAATAAGTCAGAGGTGGGAAGAATTGCAAGACCAGGCATGGGCTAGTCTGGAACAGGGAGAAGGAACAAAAGATACCATACTATTTTGGCAAATAATAATTTCTCTGTTCCTTAAAGATAGTTTGAATTCGATAATAGAATGGAATGGATAAGCCACTTTGAAAGTATATTAAACCCACAGATTGAACAACCTGCCATCTCTGAAGGTGACAGTATTGCCCTGATATTATCCCCCCTACAAGAAGTTTAGAAGAGATGATAATTGCCATCGAAAAGTCCACCACTAAGAAAGCCTCTGGTTCCAGTGGATGCATTTAAATCTTGTATAGCTCTGTGGGTACCAATTTTGATGCAGGTATTTAACACCATGGCACCAGGACCTATTTCGCCTACTTGGACAGACACCATATTAGTTCCCATATTCAAAAAAAGGGGATGGGGGATGCCAAGTGCTACCTTTCGATATTGCTTCTGGATTCATCTCCAAAAATAATGGGGAGAATCATCTTGGATTGATTAGATACCTGGGTAGCAGAAAATAAAGTGCCTACAGACTCTCAGTATGGTTTTGGGAAGGATATTGGGACAATGGAGCAATTTACCAATCTCCACCTTTTAATCAGCAAATATACGGTAGCCAAGCAGGGACACTTCCATCTCTGCTTTGCTGATCTAAGCAGCGCTTTTGATCTAGACAACCACACAAAATTGTTGAAGACCTTGATCAAAATGGGTGCCCCAGAAGACATTGTATCATACCTGTCTTAGATGTATACCTTATTGACTACCCAAGTGAGATATGGGCTAGAGGAAGAATGTACCCCAAGCTTTAGGGTCACCAGAGCTGTTAGGCAAGGTTGCATCTTAGCCTGCTCCTATTTCCTCTTTGCATAAATGGGATTGATAGGAAGCTGCAAGAAAGAGACGCTGATGCGCCCAGAGCAGGTACTCGCCCCTTTCCGAACTCCTATATGCTGACGATACGATCCTGATAACCAGAACGGCAGATAGTCTACAACAGCTGATTAATGGATTTGTCACATGTTTGGAGCAGAAAGATTTAAAACTAAATCTGACAAAAACCTTCATTATGGTGTTTGGAAGACGAAAAGTGAAAAAATAAGCCCATTTTGTGAGGGGCCAAAAATTTGAAGAAATTCATAATTTTTCCTACTTAGCACACTGTTTTCACAATCTGGATCTTGGGGAGCCCATGTAAGTCTAGAAAATCTTAAAATTATAAGGACAATTGAGACTTTGTTCAGATTTGCTAAAAATAAATAGGAAATAAACCAACATGAGGGATGTTGCAGCTGTATAGGAGTAAATGTATTCCCACAGCTATCTCCAGGGCAACCCTTTGGGGTATGACGGTGCACACAATCCTGCAATTACAGGAAAACTTTTTTTGTGCAAACCTTTGGCTGTTCACCGTACAGTACCAACCTATATCACCCCTAGAGAATTGGATACCACTTATCTTGAAGATATAATTGATCCGGGTGCTATAACTGGTTGGTATGATATCTGGGGCAAAGCAGGAACAACATTCTTTAGGTAAGCAAAAACAACTGTCTCTCTCTTAGATACTGTGATATGATTCCCTGGCTGGCATATGTGTGTAGGCTACTCAAAGAGATTGACAAAAAATGTTTCCATCGAAAGCCCTGCTATTATCTTGCAGTACAGTAAAAACAGAACTTAAGTTGATCTTTGACAGTAAACTAGACCTAGAGAGAGAAAATAAAGAAATTAAAAAAACTAATTGTACTTAGGTGACATGGTAACAGATGTACAGAAGATATTTTTTCTCACACGATTACAGTGGGGTATCCTACACAACCATGTGCAATCCTAAAAAGTGAGGCGTGAACCAAAAATGTACCTAAATGCCATTGTGATGGAAAAGCTGTACAATCCACAATGCACTTTACTTTGCTTTGTAAGTTTTATAGTGATATCAGAAAGTGCCTTTTGTTTTTATCAGAGAGATTCCTATTTCAGGAAGCTTTTAACTTTTTATGTAATCTTGAGACAGACATTGCCTGCTATGTTGTGTCAGCGTTCATTATGTGTGCTATCATTAACCGGAAATTCACTTACACCGTTTGCCAGCATGGTCTATGAAAGAGATCAAGGATGTAGTAATAGACCTAGGCTCCTAATTCTGTCTGTATACGACCTGTGCACTAATTTTAAGATAAGTACATAATATGAGACAGTCATCACCTGCTGTGTGGTCTTTGTTTTTACTACGTGTACTATTGCTAAAGGGAAGTCACTTACGCTGTTCGACAGCATGGTCTACGAAAGAGATAATTGATGTAGATAGATTTAGGCTTTCAATTCTGTCTGTGTATCACTTTTGTCTTAATTTCAGGGTGAAAACATGATATGAGTTTTTAAAATCTGAAAGTAAATTGCACTGATGTAGAAATTCCTAGTTAAACATTTACGACCTAAGAGTATCTTAGGATGTCTTTGTATTTGCACAATTATTTTGTCCAGTAACGGATCTGAAGTTGATCTTTGACAGTAAACTAGACCTAGAGAGAGAAAATAAAGAAATTAAAAAACTAATTGTACTTAGGTGACATGGTAACAGATGTATAGAAGAGGTTTTTTCCCACACGATTACGGTGGGGTATCCTACACAACCATGTGCAATCCTAAAAAGTGAGGCGTGGACCAAAAACGTATCTAAATGCCATTGTGATGGAAAAGCTATACAATCCACAATGCACTTTACTTTGCTTTGTAAGTTTTAGAGTGATATCAGAAAGTGCCTTTTGTTTTTACTAGAGAGATTCTTATTTCATCAGGAAGCTTTTAACTTTTTTATGTAATCTTGAGACAGACATTGCCTGCTATGTTGTGTCAGCATTCATTATGTGTGCTATCATTAACCGGAAGTCACTTACACCGTTTGCAAGCATGGTCTATGAAAGAGATCAATGATGGAGTAATAGACCTAGGCTTCTAATTCTGTCTGTATACGACTTGTGCACTAATTTTAGGATAAGTACATGATATGAAAAAAGTCATCACCTGCTGTGTGGTCTTTGTTTTTACTACGTGTACTATTGCTAAAAGGGAAGTCACTTACGCTGTTCGACAGCATGGTCTACGAAAGAGATAATTGATGTAGTAATAGATTTAGGCTTTCAATTCTGTCTGTGTATCACTTTTGTCTTAATTTCAGGGTGGAAACATGATATGAGTTTTTAAAATCTGAAAGTAAATTGCACTGATGTAGAAATTCCTATTTAAACATTTACGACCTAACAGTATTTTAGGATGTCTTTGTATTTGCACAATTATTTTGTCAAGTAACGGATACGACTCCATATATTCTGAAATTATTGAGCAAAACACCCTATTGTGCATCGATGTAATAACTGCTATTTGCACATTTATGTTTTTGAAACCATAATGCAGGATACTCTTCTATTTTAACACAGATTAGTAAACTGTTGAGCTCTCATTGAAATGTGAGTTTTAAATGATTTTTAGTGTCTTTCATTTTTGAAGCAATATCACCTGTACTGTGGTTAAACTACCTTCATGGAGTGTTAGATCTGGCATCCTTGGTGTGGTTTCCTCTGTCTTTTTGCCTCGTGTTTTTGACTGTGTGCTGGACAATGTTTGTGCAAGCGCTCCCTTTGTAAATTGTGATTATGATTGGTTATCCCTGATTGGCATATTTAATTTACTAGTAAGTCCCTAATAAAGTGCACTAGAAATGCCCAGGGCCTGTAAATCAAACACTACTAGTGGGCCTGCAGCACTAATTGTGCCACCCACATGAGTAGCCTTTAAACATCTCTCAAACCTGCCACTGCAGTGTCTGTGTGCGCAGTTTTGCACTGCCAAGTCGACCTGGCCCGTGTACCCACTTGCCAGGCCCAAACCTTCCCATTTACCACATATAAGTCACTCCTAGGATAGGCTCTAGGTAGCCCTATGGGTAGGGTGCAGTGTCTTTAAAAGGTAGGACATGTACTGGTGTGTTGTACTTGTCCTGATAGTGAAATACTGATAAATTCAGTTTTCACTATTGCAAGGCCTATCCCTCTCATAGGTTAACATGGGGACTGCCTTTAAATATATTTTGAGTGCAGTTCCCCATTGGGAGCAGATAGTGATAAGGGGTTTGGGGTCTCTAAACTCACAATTTAAAAATATATCCTTTGGTAAAGTTGTTTTTTAGATTGTCAGTTTGAAAATGCCACTTTTCTTGCTTAGCCATTCTGTGCTTCTGCCTGCATTTGGAATCTATGTCTGGGTCTGACTGACAGTTGGGCTGTTTGTGAATTCCCTCTAGACAGTGACACAAAGGGAGCTGAGGAGTGTCCTGCATATCCTGATGAGTCTAGAGTGAGGAGGGAGGAGCTGACACACCTGAAATGGCTGTGCCTGTCCTCACACAATGAAGTCTCCAACCCTCTGGTGTGTGTCTGGGGCCAGGCTTGGGAAAGGCAGGATCCTGTGACTACTTAAAAGGCAGAAATGAGTATAAGTAGTAGACCCAAGACCCCAGACATCTAGAATTCCTCTGGATCGATAGGAACCTCTGCCAAGTAGAAGAGCTGAAGGAGGAGTACTGCTCCTTTGCTGTGTGTGCTTTTCTGGGTTGACCTGCAGTGGCTGCTTCTGCCTTAAAGAGGACAAAGACTGGACTTTGCTGTGTATCCTGCTTGTGAAAATTCTCCAAGGGCTTGGACTGAGCTTGCCCCCTGTTCTGAAGTCTCAGGGCCATCAAATACTTCATCTGCCAGCATCTGGGATCTCTTGCTGAGGCCCCTACCCTGTCGAGTTGTGCCACATCCAGTCACTGGGCCCTTGAAGGAGACGCTGGTGAACCCAAGGTGAAAATCCACGCACTGGAACCGAGCGGCAGAAAAATCAATGCTGCACCCGCACAGTGGAGGAAAAATTGACGCATTGCCAGTAAAATCGATGCATCGCCAGCTCAGTGCAGATTCAACACTGCTGTGCATCCGAATTTTCCACACATCGTCCCCGGGCATCAAAACCGGCAACATCAACAGACCTGAGGCTGCTTTTCTGGAAATCAACACATCTCTTCCCTGTGAGGAAAGAATCAACGCATCGCTTGCCCAGCGGAGAAAGAATCAACGCATTGCCTCACTTGCGAGTAAGAAATTGACGCATCCCTTGCTTTTCTCACACACGCTCGCCCATGCTACTTTATTTTTGATGCCCACCAAGTACTTTGTGCTAAAACAACACATCCATTGATTTCTATGGATTAAGACTCTTTTTACTTTAAAAATTAATGTCTTTGCTTGTGTACGTTGGATTTTTTTTGTTTTGGTCTTGCTTGATTTAGATCAATATTGGCTATTTTTATAAACTAGTGTAGAGTCCTTGTGTGGTGTTTTCACTGTGTTACTATGTGTGTTGGTACAAATAGTTTACACATTGCCTCTGAGAGAAGCCTGACTGCTTGGGCCAAGCTACTAAGATGGTGAGCAGGGGTTATCCTAGGTGTGTATCTCCCTACCCTGACTAGAGTGAGGGTCCCTGCTAGGTCAGAGTGCATACTGACTGCCGACAAGAGACCCCATTTCCAACATGAGAGTTCAAAAAAATAATCTGAATAAAGATTTGAAAAACTTTGTGATAACATTAGTCTCCAAGGATCCAGGTAAGAGTTTTCCCAATTCAGTACAAGTTTGTTCGACCCAAGGAATGATGCTGAGTATCATCAAGGCTGAGTGGGCTGGTGTGTGTTTGGTAGAGATTTGTAAGGCAGCCACTTGGCCATTACCTTTCACATTTATTTCACATTATTAATTGAGCTTGGCTCATGACAATGATTTTCTATTGTTTCGAGTGTGTAATCAAAAGCAGTAATGTATTAGGGAAATTACGGATGTGCCTATAAGTAATCTGTTAGTTATCATACAGGTTGAAAAGCACTTCTAATAAAGTTTATGGCTTAAGTAGCACTTTTGTTCCTTGGTATGGTATGTCCATTGAGACATCAGATCATGTGAAGGTCCACCGCTTGGGTATAGCCTCATGTTAGTAAGGGAACGAGGAAGTAGATGAGGAGGTAATGTTTCAGTTACTTATGTGTAATATTCATTACTCCTATTCTTCCTTGCTTGTCCTATTAACTACACCCCCTCCCTGTTTAGTCCCTCATCAATTATCTGTTTCTGACTTATTTAAAAAAAAAAACAGAAAGTGATGAGTGTCAGTGTATTTTGTGTGAGAAGGGGCAATTTCTCTGTAAGAGAAATAAACAAAGAAAGAGTCTTGGGGAATAATGGCAGAAGTTGATAGTTGCTCATCTTAATAGGTAATAGGACGAGAAAAAAGGAATCTGATTAATGAAGAGTACGCAGTGCCTAATTTGTGCTTGTTGTTTCCTGTACCGAGGACCGGCACTTATTTTTCTGCCTCAAGCATTTACCGCAAGCAAAACACACATATGGGAAAGACGGAGGACGAGAAAAAGGAAAAAGCGTCACAATGGAAGAAAACAAAACGCTGCAGGAGTGAGCTGAAGGGGCAGGGAGTGGCTTTAAATGGTTTGAAGAGGCCCGAGATAGCATCAGGATTACGCTGCTTCAGTATTCCATGTTCGCACATTTAATTGCAACAACCGCGTGTTTTAGGCACCGTTTTTATTCACAAATTAGGCACTGAGAGTAGTAGTAAGTAATCCAACAGTAATGGAAGGACACTTTGTGGATTTGACTACTTTCCAGCCACCAAACCATGTAGAATTCTTCATCTTGCCCCATCAGAAATTTCTGTGTCGCTTGTTTGTGCAGGTGTCTAATGGACTTGTCAAAGAGTCCCTTGTAATATGTGCTGTCACTCACACCCCAGATGAACCTTTAAATAGAGTTGATGAAACCAATGATTTTTCTCCTGCCAAAAAAATAACAATACTTCTGTGGTGCATAGAAAGTGATAGAGACTAGATTTTGATGCCCACCCTTCGTGAACTCTGTGAGACTAGGTACCCCAACAGAGCAGTAAAAATCTGATGGTCGCATGGGAGGCTGTAAGACGGGGTCTGTTATGATATGACTCATCTCTAAAAAATAAATATAGAAGTGAGCAAATATGCTATCATGTGCAAAACAAAGACTCCATTAAGGGGTAGTTTTTGTGAACCTCGGTTATTCCCTTCACTAAGACGAGTTCTGTTCCTGACCAGTGCTTAAGTTGTCAAAAGTTAAGCACCGATGCTCTCATCAGAAGGCCACTGCAGCTTGCATCACCCACTACCTTGCCAACGCTGCCAATGACACAACTATAATCACTAAGCTCCTACAAGTGGAAATATTCAGACTATTCCAGACCCCCAAAGGTATAACAAGAACCCGGGAGGCATGAATTAATTGTTTTTAATGCAGAAAGTATATTTAGCAACTGTTGTTTTGCTCATCTTTAAATTACACACACAGCACCACCATGGGGCAGACTACTGTAAGAGTTGGTGTTGACAACAAAGTGCCGGTGCCGAGCACCGTTAACCACCGGCTCAAATTAAATACTATTCCTGTCAGTACTTTCTTTTTGTTTTAGGGAGATAAAAATGTTTTACACTACTTCGAGCTGGCTAGGCCATTGTCCACCACTTCTGAAGCAGAGTCAAAAGTTGGAATAGTGGCTCTTTTTACTTTGCACTCCGTCCACTGTGGCTCATGGAAACATTGGATGAACCGCACTAGGGATAACATTTTTGCATATCATACTCCATTATTTATGCGCAGAACCAAAAAACTGCATTAAATTGTGTAAAGGAACTTTCACACATAACATTATGACTTGGGTTCTCTGTCTGTCATTCATAAGGATGTGATACTTTCATAGTTGTGAAAATTCTGTGTGTAAACTTAAAATATTATGTATGACAGATTTGATATAGAGAAATCATAACAGAAAACAAAATAACACCTATTCTTATTCTTATTACAAATTAAAAAGAGGTCAACATCTATGGTGAAATGGACAAATGTTTTACATTTGATACAACAGTGTGCCTAGTAATTTAAATATGTTATGTCAGGTCATATGTCACGATATCGAGTGACATAGTTTCTTCTTGCAAACATATTGAGTCCAGGATATCGCCTACCACTAGGTATACATAGGCAAGCATAGGTTTACTATTCTTAACTCTATGTCTACATTTCTTGACTTAGATATACATATCCTCAGGGATCATAGGTCGATATTTTCACAGAACTATTGTTCTACACACAATATCGTTGAACAACTCTATCACATAAAGGCAATAAGGAGCCCATATTGTTCATTGAAGGTGGCTTCTTTGAAAAGGGCTATTTTCTGCATTTTTATATTCTTCCGACAAATTGTGCTGACTCTATGCCAGTCTGTCCATTTAAGAAGCAGCAAAGAGAGAGATACCTTTTCATAAAAAAGGCTTCATAATCTCAGTGACAATCCTGGTCTGATGTGCATCCGACTGCCTAGCTATGGGTTTCCTGATATATCAAATGGCGCCACAGGAGTTCATAACTGCGAATCATGAACCCATTGCTGTACCACTTGCATACGGAAGAGAAGAGACCCATGCGAGGGGTGAGCACTGCTGCATCACTCAAGAATCTATTAAATCACCATGCTTGATATGAGGAGGTCCACAAAGAAGAAAAGCAGAAGTCAATCCTTTAAAGAAGCATTACACTGACTCTGACCAGACAAGTTTACTTCATTCTCCCCTTCCTCACTGTCTCACAGAATCTTGATTCCTTCACCTTGTCATGGCCTTTTGATAAGGAAGTGCTCCAGTACTAGGCAGCTAAGTTTGGGCTATATAAGTACCACTACATATAAACAAATACACGTGGTATGCACTAGGTTAGAGGTTACTGAGTTTTGTGACTTCCTTAGGAATAAGCATGGCTTCAGGATTTCAAATGTAATTTATCTTTGAGGCAGAGAGTGAGCTTTTCAGTTTCAGAAAGACTATATTGACTGTATGGTTTCCTGACAGATGAGCCCGTCTTGAAGCCAATAAACGGCCATACAATTAGGACAGAGCACATAACTAAGACATTCATAATTCCCACAACAAATGTCGCTGTGTGTTATCCACTGTGTGTTACTTTCTGTGCACTCACTAATATCCACAAATTAAAATACGTGTGGACAGTAAACTCTTGACCTACAGCTGGAAGAGAAAGCAGAGATCAGGGTCCTAAAAACAGGAGGGCGACACCTCAAAGGTGCATCTGAAGTCTCTGTTGTGCTATCTACTCTTGCTGGGAAACACATCAAATATGAGATCCCTGCCGAACGGTGGTATGGAAGTCAGGATTCTGGGACTCCTAGAAATGCTCGCGGGTATTCTTCAGAGCTATTTTCAGTTTCATTTTATGTGTAGTGCATTATACACAGTGAATTTTGGTAGGCTTCTAAATTGTGGTTACATATCTAATAATTTAGCCCTAGCACCATGAAAAGTATTGTTGATTTCAGACAGGATTATACTTTTTTGTTGGGCATAGTGGACTTGCAGGCTGAAATCGGTGGTTCTGGAGTATTTCTAGGACTAAGGAAATCTATAAATTGGATATTAGCTGAGAGTGTTAATATGTGTGAAGCGAGGCCCGAGAAGGTGTGGATATATCTAGTACATTCATATCTGTCGACTCACCCTCATTTGGCTGGTGTCACCCTCTTTTCAATATAAACCTCCCTAAAAAAACATTATGCTTCTGTTGACTTCACCGGGGACATTCTCTTTGAAAACCTGCATCAGTCTCCCAAAAAATGTTTTTTTCTTCACTCGCTTTAATGGACAATTCCCTTAAATAACGCACCTCACCCTCATTTGAGTGCCAAATTCATAGTAATGTTTGCAATTAGAATTTGTTTGGGGTGACTGTTCTGCATGTTTAAGAGAGAAGTGCACCTTGGCATGTACTGGGAACATATCATTGTTTTCAGAATGTAGAGGTTTTTTTCATCAGATTTTCCAGCTCCCCTAATGAGGGAATGCCCCCTTTGCATACATTATGGCTGTCACAGGCATAATGTAGCGCAAAGGTTTACAGAGTGGCGCAATGCATGCATTGCGCCACTCTGTAAATCCGGCGCAGGGATTTTGGCCTTGTTGGGCCACATTAACGTCAAAATAAATGATGTTAATGTGGCACAAGGTGGCGCTAGGGGCCTATAAATATACCCCCAAGTGTTTACTGGTTTGTTGCAAGTGGTGTTTACCAGCACTCATTTTGAGGAGTGACAATTTTCCTCATCAGAATTTGACCTAGGAAAAGAAAGAGAAAAACACATAAGGGGGAAAGAATGAGGACCTGAAAGATAGTACAGCGATTACAAGCAGAAGAAGGAACCTGTAAGAGTGAGATAAAGGGTGAGGTAGTGTCAAGTGGTGGGTTAAAGAAGAATGAGGTGGAATAAAGAATGCACAACTTTGATATTTATCACCCTGACCTTGGATAGCGGTGGCTGCGGGATTCTGAGCAAAATAGCGGGCCTCTGTACTTACTGCTTTACGATTTCAGCACTTCATGTAAACAAAATAGTTCCCTTTTTTGCAATAGCAGTAGGGACAAAGAGGTATGATTCTGTTTTTTGCTAAGAATGGTTGGATATCTTGTTAGATAGCTCTCTCTGTATGTGGGCATCTGGCCAATCAAGTCAAACAGTGTAAGCCTTTGTACCCTTCTGCTTTGCCAGACTAAATGGCGCCCTGTGCAGGGACATATTGGGCCTCATTTACAAGAAACTGGTGCATTGCTCATGATGTGCCAGTTTGCTTGCACTGCCCTGCGCCCCTAACAACACCATGGTAGCTCTGTATTTACAATACATACAGTGCACCATAGTGCGTCTTAGCATAGCTGTCTCAGAATTTATGACGCAGTTGTTGCGCTTTGCTAGACTAGCATCAAAATGTTTGACGCGAGTCCAGCAAAGAGCAGGGGCGCCCATAGAACAAACCATGGCATCACTTTAACGCCTACCCTGTGAAGGCCTTAAAAATGTACACTAGAATGACGCAGTGAAATCTCTTAGATTTCAATGCGCTACTCCTAATGGCCTCCTTGCGGGGGATGCCTCTCTTGCATACATTAGACCTGGCACAGGTATAATGTGGCGCAAGAGTTTACAAACTGACGCAGTGATCCCATTGCACCAATTTGTAAATACGTCACGAATGGGGGACTGTTCTGCGCTGCCATAGCATCAGAAAAAATTAGGCTACGGTGGTGCAAGGGGCTTGCAAATGAGCCACAATGTTTTTTTCCCAAAGCGCGCCTGTGCAGCAGCATCTCCACCTGCCATCAATGGGGTGCCTCGGAATTCCACAGCACAATAAAAGTTAATGTCTGTTAATTCCAGAGAAACCACAGACCACATTGAACCTAGCAAATAGAGTTAATAAAATGCAGACACATCAATATAAATTGCTACTTTCAGCGTACTTTTATGGAAAATATTGTTTCAGGAAACAGCTCTACTAAATGCTGTTGGGAGCTTGCACTTTTCTGCAATACTGTAACTGCTATTGTCCTTGTGAGGGAAGTTTGTGCCGCTGCTTCCTGAAGTACACAGTGACTGTGTGTGTGTGTGTGTGTGTCTATACCCATTTCTTTTTATTTGTACCGTTCAATACAGCATTAAATTGAACATATGAATGTAATATCTGATTGTCAAGCAGGGAGATTTCAGCCAATGGCAGGTTATAAATCCTGGTAAGTGTTGGAAGCCCCGTCACATATGATTGTTGAGATCTGGTGCTAGGTCCTCAGTTAAATTGTGTCAGTATATAATGCACATGGAATAGTATTCACTACTACAAATTATAATGTACATTGGAATTGAAATACTTGATAAGTGCCCTACGCATTCCCTTTAAAAACGTTTCTACCAGTTCTTGCAAACTTTGGGCCTGCTTTACAAAGGTAAACTTATATTTTGTGTAAGTGCACATTGTAAGGGAAATTCACTAACTATGTGCGACTCTGAATGGCCTATCCTTTTATGTGCAGGGATCTACTTACACTTACGCGTGCGGAGACTCCGCAATCAGGGCGGACACCTCCGCACATAAAAAGATAGGCTATGCAGTCTTAAACCTTAACAAACTTATACAAAGTGTAAGTTTACCTTTGTGAATCAGGCCCTTTGTTTTAATATGTACCATTTTGCCCGCTATTTTTTTTCTCAAGGTGGGGGGGGGGAACCAACTGAATCCTCTTATTAAATGAAGGTGGGCTTGCTGCGCACTGTGAATGTATTTCGCTCAGATATTTCACTCAGGTACTTTCAAGGATCACCACCGTTCACGGACCTAGTATGCTGGATTTTCTGCAGTTCACTTGAACAGAGCATGTTTATACTCTTAGTGGCGCTTTTTTCCCATTAGGGCTCCAGGGCTATTCTCTCCTCCCACCCCCGTTTTATTATACCAAGAGTGAATACTAATCTTTTATTCACTCTTAGTATAAAAAGAAAATGCCGTCTAGCAGCAGTCCTAGACAGCTCTGCTACACTGAATGTCTGATGTCTGGCGCAGAAAGGCGCCTGCACCAGCCGGCAGAGGTTATCCATTGCTGCTGAAGCCCCCAGCCCTGGCCGCGGACCCCTGCAAGCCTTAGTACCTTCCAGTCTGCGACGTGGTGAAGCGTCACAGATAAAGTTAACCGCAGGCTTAAGCCCTCCGGTGCCGGTGGCTGCAGGTCACTCAGCCAGTCACCCCATGCTTTCTCATCTCGTCACAGAGTTGGAAAAGGGTGGGGTGAATGAGCAGAGACTGAAAACTCAAATCTGCCACTGCGTAGATTTGAGTTTTTAGTTTCAAGTGTCCGAAGCACGAGAAAGTTTAATTTCAGAGCTGAAAGTAGCAGCGGCACACAGGACCTGCACAAACCGCAAGGTAAGTAAAACATGCTTTTCAATACTGTGTATGTATGTGTGTGTATATGTGAGCATGTCTGTGTGTTTATGTGTGAGTAAAAGTGAGAGTGTCAATGAAGGAGTGAGTCAAAGTGAGGACAATGAGTGACAAGAAGGGTGAGCACAAGTGAGAATAAATAATGGCGATAGAATGATGGAATGTAATGGAATGTTACTGTGTGTGAGACTGAGTGAGTCAAGTCTAAGAGAGTCTTAGTGAGTCAGAGAATGAGTGAGAGTGAGTCTGCGTTAGAGTGAGACTAATTGAGTCAGACTGTGTGAGAATGATTTTGTTTGAGCAAGTGTGTGTGTGAATAAGTGTGACTGAATGAGTATGAGTGAGTCAGAGTGAATCAGAATGAGTATGACTGAGTCAATCATTAAGAATGAGTGAGGCTGACTGTGAACGAGTAAGACTGAGTCACAGTAAGGCTGAGTGAGTCAGAACGAATAAGACTGAGTGGGACTAAGTGTGAATGAGTGAGACTGATTGTGTATGAGTGAGTTGATGTGAGATTGAATCAGAATTAGTTTGACTAAGTGAATCAGGGAGAATGAGTGAGTTAGGTGGAGACTCATAGAAACTAGGTGAGAATAAGTGAAACTGAGTGGGAATGAGTGAGTCAAAGTGAGACGTATGTAAATTGGGTGAGACTGAGTGAGTCAGAGTGACATTGTGTGAGTCAGAATGAGAGACTGATTCGGACGGAGTGAGAATGAGTAGGACTGGTTGAGTTTGAGTGAGTCAGTGACACTGAGTGAATCGGAATGAGTGGGATTGAGTGAATCAGGAAGCATGAGTGAGTCATGGAGAGAATGAGAGAGACTAAGTAAGACTAAGGGAGTCAGAGTGAGATTAAATCAATCAGAATGACATAATGAGTGGGACTGAGTGAGAGTAACTGAGAATGAGGGAGACCGAGTGGGTCAGAGTGAGAATGAGTGAGACTGCATGAGTCAGTGGACCTGAGTCAGAGTAAGTAAAAGTGACTGCAAGTGCAAATGAGAGTAAATGACTAAGACTGAATGAGAACAAGTGAGAGAATAAGACTGGCTGCAAGCAAGGGAACCACACCACCCAAACCACCAATTAAGTGAATCTGTCTCGCTAACTAGAATTCAAGACAGGGATTATGCCCCACCACTCTTAATGGTCACCAGCCGCCACTGTAATCTTTGGCTCATTTTGTGAGATGTGTAAGGGGTTACTTATTATGTTGTGCGAACTAGCAGCACTGCATTCAAGATTCTAAGCTAAAAGGGAAAGCATATTTCATCCACACTCTGAATCCTCCTACCCAAAAACCGAAAACAGTCAGAGGGACAGTGAGAGCACTGAATGGTTTTAGTGGTGTCCATGCAGACAGCGGGTGGTGCTGCCGTGCCCATCCTGGCAGTGGGCCATGCTTGTAGCGGTCCACATGGGCCATGCCAATGGTGAAATTGGGCGATGGTGTCATTAGAAACAATTGGGCATGTGCGCCTATTTTATTATGATTGTTTTGTTCACAAGTTAAGTTTGTAAAATGTGGAGTTGACTAGGGCAAACATATGATTATTCCTATGAACAGTCATTACCTTACCCAGAATTTATGAGCCATAAGCTGAGTATAGGGCACAGGGCAATTAACAACCCTTCATGTCCACATCATGTACCCAATATAGCTATGAACACCCATTTCCTTACTCAGAAAGCCCTCCCTACTGTCCTCCTTTGTAACGTGTCCATGCTACACAGTTCTACCTAGTGCAAATTTTAAAGAAGGCAGACAACGAGAGGTAATATCCCCCACCTTAGCCTTTTGACTGGCTACGAAAGTCTTCACACTGTGCATATGGCTCAAAGAGTGCATTTTAGCTTGCCTTGTACAGCTTCCCTGTAATGCTTCATGCTGGTGGCTGTCGTGTTTTAAAGTGACATTGAGCAAATAGAGAGTGATGGAAGATGTTCACAAAGGCAGTGTGCTGCAGATACTAGAATGTCCTATTGAACAAACTAGCCTTTTCTAAAGAGTTCTATGCACCTCTCCTCTTCTGTTTTCTCTTTTGTCCAAACATCATTGACTTTCATCTAAACCATCTAGAAGCAAACATGCAGCTAAGCAGCAAAGCCATGAAGCAGGTGAGGGGAGAAAAGGAGGAGTAATGAAACGCACAATTTATCACAATTTTTTCCCAAAATAGAGGACACTATATAATCAAGGGAGACAAAAATAACATTGAAGGATGGGGCTAAAATATTTACATCAAAGGAGGATGACAGGTTTAGTTTTGTAGATGGCTTTTTTTTTTTTTAACTTTCTTGTAAGTATTTTGAGCACTGTTCGATAAAAATATTAATACATGATCTAACACCCAATTACAATCACTGAAGCAACCTCCAGTACAGAGTGCTGACATCTCTTTTGCCTCTGACTGTTGTTCTTACCTGGGCTTAGGCCTGCCTTCCACCTGTTTCCCAATGCTAAGGGTGCAGACCTCCTGTACCTCTGATTTGAGGTTCTGAGAGTTGAATGTGCAGTAGCTGCAAACCTTTTACTATAAAACGATAATAAACTATATTTATTGTCATTTTATAGTAAAAGGGGCAGGGCCACGTGCTATGAAGGGGAAGGATGGGGAGTGCACAACACTTCCCCCCAGTGCGCATGTATGTTTGGCCGGCTGTCTAGTCTAGGGCCAGCCAAACATACATGGGTACTGGGCTCTCTCGAACCTGGCACTGTGTGGCCAGGTTGGAGAGAGCAGGCAGAGACTTTCACTATGCCTCGGAGCACCCTGTCTGGGCGCTGCAGCCAATCAGATCGCTGCTGTCATGCTGCCAGCAGTATGACGGCAGCATTCGGATTGGCCGCAGGGCAGGCTGGGAGCCTGTGCCTGCAGCTGCAGCAGAGGAGCAGCACAGTGGTAGCAGCAGCAAAAAAGGTCCTTTTTTTTGTTTTTTTCATTAATCCCCCCCTCAGCACGCGCCGCCAGCCCCTTCAAAGCTCCACAAACTGCTCCTGTGTATGTGATCAGCACAAAAAATCTGTTTTTAAAGAATTCTGTAAGGATTCATATGACTAATGCTTGTACTGGTGACCTGAGTAGCAGCCACTCAAATCGAAGAACAAGCATTAGCAAAGCAATAGTCTTGCTCCTGAAACCTACTGGCTATGCCAATCCTTGTTTTTTTCCTAGTTGCACACCAGAGATGTGCATGCATCTGTGAAAGCAATCTTTGTAGGGATTTTCTAAACACATGAGGACTATATTCAAAATGCCCCACATGCGTGCACATACGCAGTCACAGGAGGCCATTTTGAAATGTTTCAAAAAAATGTTTTAAGATGGCCGTCCACTGATAAAATGACAGGCAGCACAACAGGGAGCTTTCGGGGCCAAGTTACCTTTAGCGCCCATGTGTTTTCTGATAAAGAGAGGTTGTAGGTGGTTGGGGCTAGAGGAGCAGGAAAAGACAGAACGTGAAAGAAAATAGTCCCTCATATGTATTGCAGTGCAAGGTTTGACATCATCAGTGGAAAGATACATGTCATTCTATTCCCACACTGTGAGACTGTTAGGCCTGACAGCCCTACGGTGGTCACCCCTAACGTTTTGCCTGCCTCCCTCCACTTTTCAGACACTGTTTTTGCTGGTTTTAGGACTCTCCACACTTTACCACTGCTACTGAGTGCTAAAGTGCATATGCTCTCTCCCTTCAAACATGGCAACATTGGTTCACATCCAATTGGCTTATTTAATCTATGTATAAGTTCCCAGTAAAGTGCACTATGTGTGCCAGGGCCTGTAGATTAAATGCTACTAGTGGGCCTGCAGCACTGATTGTGCCACCCACATAAGTAGTCCCTTAACCATGCCTCAGGCCTGTGTGTGCAGTTACACTGCCACTTCGACTTGGCATTTGAAAGTACTTGCCAAGCCGTAAACCCACCCATTTCTACATATAAGACACCCCTAAGGTATGCCTTTGGTAGCTCATAGGGTAGGGTGCTGTTTAGGCAAAAGGCAGGACATGCACCTGTGTAGTTTACATGGCCTGGTAGTGTAAAACTCCTAAATACGTCTTTACACTGTTGTGAGGCCTGCTCCCTTCATAGGCTAACATTGGGCTGCCCTCATACATTATTTGAGTGGTAGCTGCTGTTCTGAAAGGAGTAGGAAGGTCATATTTAGTATGGCCAGAATGGTGATATAAAATCCTGCTGACTGGTGAAGTTGTATTTAATATTACTATTTTTGAAATGCCACTTTTAGAAAGTGAGCATTTCTCTGCACTTAACTCCTTCTGTGCCTTACAACCCACGTCTGGCTGAGTTTAGTTGACAGCTTCCTTGTGCATTCACTCAGACACACCCCAAACACAGGATACTCAGCCTTACTTGCATACATCTGGATTTTGAATGGGTCTTCCTGGGCTGGGAGGTTGGGGGACCGCCTGACACTTGCATGTCAAAGGATAGTAGCCTACCGCCACACAAAGGACTGCCACACCCCCTACGGGACAGTGGCAGACAGGGTTGAAGTGAAAGGGGACTTTGTGCACGTCTAAGCCACTCTTTAAATTCTCCCCCACTTCAAAGGCACATTTGGGTATTTAAACAGGGCCTCTGCCCCTACCAACTCAGACACTTCCTGGAGAAGAGAACCTGAACGAGAACCTGCATCCTGCCAAGAAGACCTGCCTGGCTGCTCAAAGGACTTACCTGTCTGCTTTCTGTGAAGGACTGCTGCCTTGCCGTTGTCCTGCTGCCTTGCTGCTCTCTGACTGTGGTGAAGAAGTGCTCTCCAAGGGCTTGGATAGAGCTTTCCTCCTGTTCCCTGAAGTCTCATGATCAAAAAGACATAATCTCTACAAGAAGGACTCCTTGTGCAGCGAAATTCGACGCACAGCCTGCCAGAAACGATGCACAGCCTGCATCGAGGGGAACATTTCACTGCACGCTGAACTGGAACGACGCAGCCAGACTTTGCAACGAGAAGATCAAAGCGTACCGACCGGAAATTCAATGCATGGCCCTACCGGATCGACGCACATCCGAGCCGGAACGACGCAGCCTGACTTCCAGAGAGGAATCGACGCAGCTACTGCCGTGCAGTAGAAAATTCAACGCAACCTTGCTTGGACAGGGGGTAACCTGACTGCCAACCAAAGACCCCATTTCTAACTGAGACCAAAATGCTACTTCGGTTGGAGAAAATATATTGATTGAGGAGCAGTGAAGTGAGACAGACAAGAACGCAATCCAGTTATCAGTAAGGGGCTGACCCAAAGTTCACTGTGTGCACTGGCCTTCAACAAAGCTAAAGCCAAATGTATGTAACAACAAAAAAATGTCTGTTCGCTTCCCCCACCATTCTTCCTTCTCAGAATCCACGCGCCAATCACGTATCACTCCAGTTCTTCTTCAGACGTGCACTTCCCTTTTAAGAGTACATAAACATATATTCTCATGTATAGCAGGAGCATCTCACACGAACAACAGTTTGACAGTTTCACATGAAGTGAGCACTTGGGTGCTGATGTAGTACACATTTACCATGTTTAAGGACTGACTGATTTCTTAAGTAGTTGAAGAGCTGGAAGAGCAGTAGTTTACCACCTTAAACAGTGGTAAATGTTTGTTTGTTCCTAGAAGTTTAAAGGAATGTGCTGCATTTGGCTGGTTATGTAGTAGAATTGGATGACATTTAAACAATAGAACATAGCATAATAACATAATTCAAAGATACAATAACATAATGAAAGCAAAGGGCACAGAATGAAAAGCAGTCAAAACAGAACACAGTGTAAGAGCCACAGTACAACACACCACTGCAGAAACATAGGACAAGAAATACAATACAAACATCACCATAACCCATCACCACCACATCAAAATACAGCACAGCAAATAAGGAAACACTTTTTTTGTTACACATTACCACCTCCAGAAATATATTTTTCATCATACAGTGATAAAAGGTGTTTGCACCATTTACTGTCTTACAGCAAGCATGTAAAAGTGACAGTCAAAATTTTGTTGTTAACTGGACACCACACCACCACTCACCAACATGCTAATCAAGCATGCAATGGCCACAAGATTCAAAAGGGATCAAGAAAGGCACAGGACAAATTAAAAAGAAAGGCAAACTTTAAAACCCAAATAACTGATATAAGCAGTGCATGAAATGGAAAAATAGAAGTGCAGGTACTCTGTACCAGAGTATCTGCATGTTTCTGAAACATGTAGGTACTCTCCAATTCAAAGTATTACGTTTTTTTTTAAGTGGCAGTACTCTCCCTCTCAAAACAAAAAAAGTGCCGGTACTCTGTGCCGGACAGTATCGGCCCATTTAAAGCATTGGATATAAGTACATGGCAGAGCCCACACTACCAAAACATAGACTGTAGAGATACTTCAAAATATATGACGATTGTTAAAGTAGCCAGCAAGGCAGGTAAGTGAAGGTGCTTTTTTGGAAGAGGGATAGTTTCCAGTCAGTCATTGTAGGGTGCACAGAGTTCTTTCTCATTATGTGCTTTCATTAAGTCATGCATACCGTCTGGTTGCAAAAGACTGATTGTCAGCTACCCAGAACTGACAATGGTGTTAAAGCTGCCACAGTGTTTACCATTGCCTGACTTTATTGTCAGTCTCGTGAGTTTGCTTCTTATTCTTTGGCTCACCTTGTTCATCTTGAATTTGTCCCTCTCCTGCGGCATAGCCTCTTTATTTGTGAACTTCTACTACTCACTTCTACAGACTACTTTGTTCCTTTTGCATAAGCACTCCATAAGAGTGAATGTGATTTTTAGCTGCCTCCCTTAAGGGCTTCTCTCCCCTTTGCTCTCCATGATGATCTATCACTCCTGTGTGCTTCTCTCCCCCATGCTCCGTGTTGTTCATGGCTGTGTGCTTTTACATTTGCTCCTGTTGTTCTCTCCCTCATATGCATCTCTCCTGACATCGTTATTGTTCACTCTGTTGTGTGCTTTTTCCCTTCCTCCCTCCATCCCAACCTAACCAGTTCCCCCTCTATCAGCCCAAATTTTTTTATTTTAGGATTTTTTAGAGGACCAGGCACCAAATTGCTGCCAGCCATTCTGCTTTAGAAACAGGCCTGGCTCCAGGAATTTTTATGTGGATGGGCCAAGGGTGCATTCAGGGGGGCCAAAGCGGGCCTAATTTTTGTCACTTCTGGAAGTGGCTACGAGCCCTAGATTACACCATATCTACTTCCAAATAGGCACCATGATACAAACAATAGATTATGTGTATATTAAGCTTGTAGATGGTAGGGAAGTGATAAATTGAGCTAAAGTTAATTTTAGGGTTTACCGGTGGGTAGTAGTAATTTGAGCTAAGGGTAACTTTAGGGTTTGGGGTGGAGTGGTAAAGGGATGTATTGGTGATTTTAGGGTTATGGGCTGGGTAGTGCTAAAAAGGGATGTAAGCATTTTGTGTATTTTAGTCCTAGTTTGCTTCTATCAAATTAATTAGACAAACAGAGAATACCAATGATTTGTGAGTTTAAAGTTTAAAACAGGAAACAAAGCATGTGATTACACGGAAGAAAGTGGCCATCCTACACAAAGATTAATGCTTTTGGTACCTCTAGATTTGCAGAGGAGAAAGCTTCCTCAATGGAATGGGGACCAGACAGAACTGCCAGAACAGGGATTGAAATCACCTCCACGTCAGGCTGCAATCCTCATGTCCTTTGCACAGGAGTTTGGGGACACCATGTTATGTGGAAGTGTTAAAACTGCATGTCTACAATCCAAGACGACAGAGAAAAAGGAGTAGGGAAGGTAAGAAAGAATAGGTTCACCTAAGAAAAAGTTACAAGAACTGCTGGCAATGAAGAGACTCAAAAAGTGAAGATGCGTAGAAGACAATCCTTGAGACCAAACGTTAGGGGTCCAAAAGAAGTGGGTGAACCCAGAATAACCACAGTCTACCTCCAAGGAGCTCCTATCTCATGAAATTCAGAATGCCATTTAATCATTATTTCCAGATGAGGCTTCTCAATTAGATGCCACTTTTCACCCCAGATAGACTGAAAACTGGTTGCAGGCAACATAACACACAGCCATCAGAATCATGGTAGCTCACTTTGGGTTAATCTCCCCCTTAGTCTATTAGTGCAGCTACACAAACCTTTGCAGTGATGCTGGCTATGGAGCAGAGCCAAAAGCAACTCATCACCACAAGCACCAGGCCAACAACTGGCTCACAGGTCAGCCTACATCAACTTTAGTGTTTGCCTCTTTCACAACAGTTGGCTGCCACTTACCAAGGAGATCAAACCATAAGCAGGAGCTAAGCCCTGTCTTCCTGATTCGAGCAACCACTCAGACATACAATTATGTATAAATGGTGACCACAGATACTACATTAAATGCATTTCCACCAATCAGAGTTCAAAAAAGCTTATTCAAACTTATCTGTTCAACTTATGAGGGTGTGTTAAACTTTTCATTACTAAACCAATTTTCTTTTTGTAATTTAAATTCAAGAGCTGTGTCAGAGAGCACCTTAATTCAACATATTTCTATGCTGGTTATAGCTTAAAATAGAATGCTCAGGCGTGTAACCAGGTCTCTGCAGCCTTTCAGTGCAGGAGAGGCGCCAACCCTCTAGAGTAGCCCCTCAGCCCTACAGAGGGTCCAATTGATCTGAAGGCCAATGAAGATCTGTGAGAGATGGTATGCCCAGAGGCCCGCATCATAATTTTATGTTAAGGCACTTGGAATTATCTGGCTTCATCAGGGTCCAGGCAGTCCCACCACATCAATCTGTCAACCTACTGTGGCACTGAGAAAGGGGAACTGTGTTCTCAAGTACCGCTGAGACTTGAGGAAGAAGGTACAGTGTTCAGCTATAATATTAAACTTGGGGGGGGAGGGTGTTAAAAGACCTCACTTCCAAGAATCCTCATGTCTGGTATCTGTCAGTGGTGTAGGCAGTGTGTCATGGGCCATTATGCAAGAAAGGAAATGGGCCCCCTGTTTGAACTGTGATATCCCACAATATTCAGGGTTCAATGGCTTCTTCCCGCCTCTGAGCCCTAATGCCACCGCACCTGCTGCACTCTGCTATCCCTAGTCCTCTGCCTACCAGGGTAACTGTCCTAACCCCACACCAACATTTCTAGCCTCCACCCAAAGTATCCAAGTTTTCTATAATAGATCACTGCCTCACAGTCTATATACTGATGCTCAACATTCAAACATTTGGGGACATTACATCTCACACATAGGGTTGCCACATAGCCAGTTTTATACTACAAACATTAGTAAAATCACTTAAGGCCAGTGTTGTTTCCTCTTTCATACTAAAAACTGTAAATATAAGAAGAATGCATTTTAAAATGTAATGAAAAAAGCACATATGATCCGATTGATAACTAAAGTAAACAAAATCAGAAAGGGAATGTTTACAATGAAAACAAACCATTTTACATAAACCCCTTCGCTGCCAGGCCTTTTCCCCCTCAGGTGCCAAGCCTTTTTTTGATTATTTGTAGCAGTTAGCGCGTATGCCCTCATATCTTTTTGTCCACATAAGCTACCCACTCCAAATTTGAGTCCTTTTTTCCAACATCCTAGGGATTCTAGAGGTACCCACAGTTTGTGGGTTCCTCTGGAGTAGCCAAGAAATTAGCTAAAGTACAGCAACAATTTTGGTTTTTTTTAAAGAATGGGAAAAAGGGCTGCAGAAGAATGCCTGTGTTTTTTTTACCCTGAAAATGGCATCAACAAAGGGTTTGTGTTGCTAAAATTACCATCTTCCCAGCTTTCAGGGACAGGCAGACTTTAATCAGAAAACCACATTTTTCAACACAATTTTGGCATTTTACTGGGACATACCCCATTTTTACTATTTTTGTGTTTTTAGCCTCCTTCCAGTTAGTGACAGAAATGGGTGTGAAACCAATGCTGGATCCCAGTCAGCTAAACATTTCTAAAAAGTAGGCAAATTCTGAATTCAGCAAGGGTCATTTGTGTAGATTCTACAAGGTCTTCCTACCGAAAATAACAGCTGAAATACAAAAATATTGAAATTGAGGTTAAAAAAGCCATTTTTCTCCACGTTTTACTCTGTAACTTTTTCCTGTGATGTCAGATTTTCAAAAGCAATATACTGTTACGTCTACTGGACTCTTCTGGTTGCAGGGATATATAGGATTTGTGGGTTCATCAAGAACTGTAGGTACCCAGAGCCAATAAAGGAGCTGCACCTCGCAATGGGTTTTCATTGTATACTGGGTATTCAGCAATTAATTTGGTGAACTATAAAGAGTGAAAAATAGGTATCAAGGAAACCTTTGTATTTCCAAAATGGGCACAGGATAAGGTGTTGAGAAGCAGTGGCTATTTGCACATCTCTGAATTCCGAGGTCCCCATAATGGCATGTGAATTACAGGGCATTTCTCAAATGGACGTCTTTTTTACACACTGGCTTACAGTTGGAAGGAAAAAGACAAGGGGCAATAATACTTGTTCTGCTATTCTATGTTCACCTAAGTCTCCCAATAAAAATGGTACCTCATTTGTGTAGGCAGGCCTAATGCCCGAGACAGGAAACGCAACATGGACACATCAAATTTTCCCAAAGAAAACTGACCTGTTTTAAGCAAAGTGGCTAGCTGTGGATTTTGGCCTCTAGATTAGCTGGCACCTAGTGAAACCTACTAAACCTGTGCATTTTTCAAAACTAGACAGCTAGGGGAATCCAGGATCGGGTGGCTTGTGCGGTTCTTACCAGGTTCTGTTACCCAGAATCCTTTAGAAACCTGAAAATGTGGCAAAAAAACTTTTTTTTCTCACATTTTCGGTGACAGAAAGTTCTGGAATCTGAGAAGAGCCACAAATTTCCTTCCACCCAGAATTCCCCTAAGTCTCCCGAAAAAAATGTTACCTCACTTGTGTGGGTAGGCCTACTGCCCACAACAGGAAATGCCCCAAAACACTACATGGACACACCAAAATTATCAAATACAAAACTACCTGTTTTTGTTGGGGGGCGGGCACCTGCATTTTTGGTCCTGGGCTCAGCAGCCATCTAGGGAAACCTGCCAAACCCAGACAATTCTGAAAACTAAACACCCAAGGGAGTCCAGGTGTGACTGGTGTGGATCCCTCCAGTGTTTTCTTACCCAGAACCCTCAGCAAAACCTCAAATTTAGCTTAAAAAAGTCACATTTTCCCCACATTCTGTGTGGGATCACCGCACCCGCACAAATTTCCTACTACGCAACGTTCCCCTCACTCTCCCGATGAAAATGATACCTCACTTGTGCAGGTTGGCCAAGTGCCTGTGACAGTGAAGAGCCAACAACATGTCGAAAATGAGGGGGAACCAAAGCGGGTCCAAAAGGGCAGTTTGGAAAAACAAAATCTTTAGGCTGACAAGTGAGGCAGAAGTTTTATCGACAATGCTGGGTGGTAGGAATTTTGTGGATTCCTGCAGATTCCGGAAGTTTCCATCACAAAAATGTGTCATTTCAAGCAAAGTTGGAGGTTTGCAGGGTATTGTGGGTAGGAAAATGGTGCTGGTGCATGTGAAGCACCCTACTCTGGACTCACCCAGATGTTTAATTTTCAGATGTGTCTAGGTCTTGTAGATTTTTCTACATGGCAGCATCCCAAAGTCCAAAAAGTGCAGCCCTCACCAATCCAAGTGGGACGATTTTGAGAGTAAGACAAGTGCTCATGGCCCAAATATAAAATCGAAACCCAAAATAATCAAATGTTCTCTTGCTTGCTGTTGGGATAAGGTCTTTTAGTGTGCCGGGGGGGGGATCTGAAAGTATGTTACTCCCTTTAGTTGGGATAGGAGCATAACCATGCCCTTACTGGTTGGTAGTCACCGCCCCGCTATTTTTTTTATTTTTATTCCCTGGCATCTAGTAGGCTTTCTGCTTCCCTGGGGAGTGTATTGGGGGTTATTGCCTCATCTGCCCACCGGTGGGCAGAACAACTTGGTCACCATTTATTGGGGGTGGGGGTATAGTCATACACCACCCTCTTTTTTTTAAAAACAATTCTTCCCTTGTGTCTGGTGGGCCTTCTGCCCCCCTAGGGGGCAGATGAACCCTATAAAATATGCAGCACTGCCCCCAAGGGGGGTAGAAATGGCCTAAAATAAATCCCCCCCCCCCCTGGGAGCGACCCTTGCCTAAGGGGTCCTTCCCCTTGCATGAAATTTGCTAAAACAAATCCCTGGTGCCTAGTGGTTTCTGCCCCTTTGGCCTAATTTAAATAGGCCGATCTGCCCCCACGGCGGACAGAAATAGCCAAAAACACATTTGTCACCCAGGGGAGTGACCCTTGCCTAAGGGGTCGCTCCCCTATTTTAAAATTGTCGCAAAACAAAAATCCCTGGTTTCTAGTGGTCTCTGCCCCCCTTGGGGGCAGATTGGCCTAATAAATATAGGCCGATCTGCCCCCAAAGAGGGCAGAAATGGCCTAAAAACTATTTGCCCCCTTTCAGGGGAGCGACCCTTGCCTAAGGGGTTTCTCCCATTATCAATGTAAAAAAAAAATCCCTCGTGTCTAGTGGCTTTCTCCCCACCCCCGGGGGCAGATCAACCTATTTAATATAGCCTGATCTGCCAGGGGGGGCAGAAAAGGCCTAATAAGAAAACGCCCTCTGGGGAATGACCCTTGCCGAAGGGGTCTCTCCCCTTATGCCACTTTCATTTAAAAAAACGAAATCCCTAGTGTCTAGTGGCTTCTGCCCCCCCGGAGCAGACTGGTCTAATTAATATAGGGGGGGGCAGAAAAGGCCTAATAATAAAATTGCCACCTGGGGAGCGACCCTTGCCTAAGGGGTCACTCCCCTTATAAACATAAATTTAAAAAAACATCACTGTTGTCTAATGGCTTCTGCACCCCCCCCCCCCCCCCTTGGGGCAGATCGGCCTATATCAATCCCTGGGGGGGGCAGAAATGGCCTTAGATAAAATGCTCCCCCTTGGGGAGCGACACTTTCCCAAGGGGCCGCACCCCATATTTGTTTACACAAAGTAAACAAAGTCCCCGGTGTATAGTGGACATTCCTGCAGCACGAGCACTATGCGATCATGCTGCAGGAAAACTCAGAGAGGCATTAAAAGGGAGGGAAAAGCCTTTCCTTCCCTTTTTATGCCTCTCTGACCTCCTCTGCCCCTGTACTGAGGAGAAACTAATCTGTTTCTCGTCGGATCGCGCTGGAGTGCGATCGTGCGCTGACGCCATCACAGGTCACGTGGGGGTGGGAGGAGTTCAGGGGTTGAAGCGCCCCTGAGGGCGTCTACCAGGATGTTATGGTTATGTCCGTGGCGCATCAGCGCTGCGCCACCGGACGTAACCATTACGTCCTTGGCGGTGAAGTCGTTACGTTTTTTTTGTGGATCTAGTCAGAGACTTTGCAGAATCTCAAAAACGTGAACAAATGATTAGCATTTTTCTGTGGGAAAGTTGTCAGCCCGACCTATGCTCCCCTCTGCAGCTGTGCCTCTGCAACATCTTCCTACCTGCTTTTAACCTTAAAATCAAACTTTCCTTTGCAGCACAATCTGTTACACACAGTAGCTCCAGGGTTCAGGAAAGATGCACAGCTTAAGCAGGTTCAATTTCTGTCACCTGCTGCTGGCGAGAAAAGGTGAGGTCATATAGTAGCAAGCACAGCAGGATGAAGCCCCCAAATAGCAGAAAAAGTTGCTCTTGAGCTGATAAAAACAGAGCAACTGGAAATCCAAATCACCCATGTGAAGAGAGGAAAATATTTATTCCCCACACCATGCCCCTAATGTACCTGCAGTAATGGGTGAAGGCAAAGCCCACCTCTCTAAAAGGAGAGGCTTAATTGGGTCTCCTTTGGGAGAGCCTGAACCAGCCATGCATCTCCTATACCAGTAAAAAAAGGGACTAACACAGAAAAAGTTAGAGGAATTTAGCAGGTGCTTTTTGCATGGGCTAATTTGCGAGATTAGGAGGGCCAAGTGTCATTTTTGGTTGGGCCTGGCCCACTTGGCCCACCCGCTAGAACTGGGCCTGTTTATAAATGAAAGAGCTTTTGCACTACTTTGCGTTCATATATTTTTATTTACTGATCCATCACAGATCTGTAAATTTTTTTAAATGGCTGCAACCTCATGTGACATGCATGCACATGATGACAAAATGACGCAACTGCATCTACAAAATCACTTTTTTTAGGTTTTACCAGAGACAGTGCTCTCTCCCCACCCTCAATTGTGCTGGTGCTCCCTCCCTCCTACCCACACCTTCCTCGTGTTGCCTGATTCCACTACCTCCATGGTGTTGCTGCTCTGTCCCTCCTCCCTCACACCACCTTTGTGTTGCTGCCTCCCACCCTCCTGCCAGTGTCGATTCTGTTGCTAACCCTCCCATGCACCCTCTCCCAGTTCTCCCTTCCCCTCCAATCTTCCTATCCCACACAAAAAACTTGAAATTAAGCAACATAGCTCTTGCCAATGCAAGAGCTATTTGGCTTTGCTTAATGTTTTTTAGACACTGGGCTACTGTGCACCATGGCTTGAAGCTAAAAAGCGCTATGACTCGCTCAACACTAGCTGCATCAAAGCACTTTTTATAACCTTTAAGTCATGGTGCATAGCAGCCCGTGCTGCTCTGTAAAAAAAAAAAAAAAGCATTTGCAATGCAATAGGTCTTGTATTAGCGAGAGTTAGAGATGTTTGCATTTTGAATGATAATGACAACCTCACATTTGGGACCCTACAAATATTTTGCCATGCAGCACATTAAACCTTTATCAGAAATAAACTGTATTTGTGCATTTCTTCATACAACGGGCATTAGACTGTAATGGTCTGAACAGCCTCTACAGAGCACCACAGTAAAAATAGCATTTAAAGGAAACATGGTCATATACAAATATAACATTACAAAGGCCCAGATAAAAGAACTACCACAGAATGGACAGGGAAAATGATTTTCCGTTTAGATAAACCCTTACCCACCAGGGTTACCCCTTGGTGGCATGCTTTATCATTGGGTTTCTTCCCGTTCCGCCACGGAGTGGGGCGTGCTATGACATACGGGATACGTAGTAGCACTGATGTAGACTTGTCAATATGAATTGGAGGAGGGATAGGAGAGTTGGGGTCTTGGGTGAGTTAAAAATACCTGTCGCCTAGTAATTCCAATGATTTAATAGATCTCTTGGAGGTGGTATGATTAAAAAGGGGCTGCGGAAGAGGGGGATGTAATGTACCTGACTTCCTAGTCTACCTGTTTCGGAGCCTTACCCCTAGGCTCATCTTCAGGACCAAGGTGAACTCCCTGGTGCCACTCCTTGTTTGCCTACCTCTAATGAAAGCATAAATAATACATGCTCTGTGATATGGTGCAATTCACCGTACTAATGTGGTGTCATAAGATGATGCCTATCGTTTATGGTGTCCATCATTGATACCTGTGGAAATACAAGAGAGGTATAGTTATTATAGCCCCCATTTGTAATGGGCCACTATATATGTTGTTTGTGCGTGTGGTGCCACCTATTTGCAAACTGCACCCCACTCTTGGGAAACAGCACTCCTGAATATCAGGACTGAGAGACTAAAGTACTCTTACAATCAACAGTACAAGATATACTACATTTAAAACTTTTAAACATGTAAACATGTGAAACACACCAAACAGCACACACGTGGTGCATGCGTGACCGACTGTAGTTTTTGGATTCTCATATCATAGCTCCTTATAGCACGCTCTAAAGATTTGGCAATGTTTTAGAATCAATTCATCTTACCGTATCTATAGCGCCATGCAAACAATGTTCAAAAGGCACTTACTTTCTCAAAACGACACTCCCGCTCTGTACCTAATGCTCACCTCCCCGGGTCTGAAACTTGAATGCTCACATGGGAGCCGAGTTTAAATGTGCAGCAGCTGTTGCATCTCGGCATGCTAGAGGCGTGCAGCCCTAGACCACTAACTTCCCCAAGATGGCGGCCTCCCATGGAACAAAGGGGGGTCCGCGAAGACCCTAAAAGTAGGTATCCCTTGTGGGTGCCTGTAATTGCACGGAGGTCATTGGGGCTTCATGGGCTTACAGAGGCGGAACTGGAGATTCCCATATCATTTTGATAATTATTTGGGAGTTTTTTTCTTGTGTTTAACAAAGGGGTTACTCGTTCCCTTCTTACTGTGATGGTGACGTATATGTGAGTGGCCAATATTTATTGTTGAGGGTTTGCTCTTTGTGACACTATGGAATTTAAAGGAATGAGATGGACATAGGACCATCTGCGCTGCCTAGGTGTACCATTCATTTCAGGGGATGTTTATCCGACTAATGATTAATGTGATGTTAATACTTCATCAGCTAGCTCCAAAGTATGTTCTCATTGAGGCCAAATTGGTGTGTGTGCAATTTATAAACCCATTGTTGTTCTTTTTCTAACAGTGTAGACTCACAATTAATCTATTTATGGTGGTCTAGAATAACCCACTTGTATTCCTCCACTGTGTGTGCTTTCTCTTTGAAATGAGTGGACATTTTAGTCGTAGCCCGTCCACATCTCAGGTTACTACGGTGTTCGCAGATGTGAGTCTTAACCTTGCGGGCTGTCATCCCCGCATAATGTAGGTTGCATGGACAAGTGATTATGTATACAGCTCGCTGAGTGTTACAATTAGTGAAGTCTCCAATGTCCCATGTTGTGCTGTCGTTAAAGGTGACCTGTTTAGTGACCTTCGTTAGATGGCACACACTACAGTTCCCACATGGATAATGTCCATTGGGTAGTGGTAGGTAGTCGATATCTACTGGTTTAGTACGATTTGGCGTAGGTGCGTATGTACAAGCATGTCTCTAAGACTCATTCCCTGTTTCTGTGAAAACATAATATAAAAATATATTCAGCCCCTAGACAGAATAATCACATACAAAAGAGTGATAAAGAATATTATAGTGTTATCATATAATCAGCCCCTTGAGGGCATAGTGTATTACACATTTTCAGGCCTAGCAGGCCTTTTAAATATCATTTAATTGTGGAGTCAGTGGCACAAGGGTGCAGTGCCACAGGTCATTACTAGATGTCTCTATGGAGTCAACAGCAGAATGTGCAGTACCACTGGCCAATAGCAGAAGGTACAATATCACTAGTCATGGCTAGATGTCCATGCAGAGTCAACAACAGATGGTGCAGTACCACTGGTTATGGCTAAATGTCCCAGGAGAGTCAACAGCAGAAGGTACAGTACTACTGGCAGTGACTAGATGTCCCTATTAAGCCAACTGAATTAGGAGTGCGTTGCATTAATAATCATTCTTCAGCCCAAACAGAGCAAAGCACAGACCACACTAGACCACCAATACACTATTACTAACCTGATTCTTATATTTATTTACTTATATAAATATATAGACATAAAACATTTTAGCTATAAGTGCGTTATGAGCACAAAGCATTATGGGCTGAGTTTCCATGAATACATTAACCCCTTCGCTGCCAGGCCTTTTCCCCCTCCTGTGCCGGGCCTTTTTTTGCCTATTTGGGGCAGTTCGCGCTTAGGCCCTCATAACTTTTTGTCCACATAAGCTAACCAAGCCAAATTTGCGTCCTTTTTTTACAACATCCTAGGGATTCTAGAGGTACCCAGACTTTGTGGGTTCCCTTGAAGGAGGCCAAGAAATTGGCCAAAATACAGTGAAAATTTCGTTTTTTTCAAAAAAATTGGAAAAAGTGGCTGCAGAAGAAGGCTTGTGGTTTTTCCCCTGAAAATGGCATCAACAAAGGGTTTGCGGTGCTAAACTCAGCAGCTTCCCAGCTTTCAGGAACAGGCAGACTTGAATCAGAAAACCCAATTTTTCAACACAATTTTGGCATTTTACTGGGGCATACCCCATTTGTGCAATTTTTTGTGCTTTCAGCCTCCTTCCAGTCAGTGACAGGAATGGTCATGAAACCAATGCTGGATCCCAGAAACCTAAACATTTCTGAAAAGTAGACAAAATTCTGAATTCAGCAAGGGGTCATTTGTGTAGATCCTACAAGGGTTTCCTACAGAAAATAACAGCTGAAAAAGAAAAATATTGAAATTGAGGTGAAAAAACCATCAATTTTTCTCTACGTTTTACTCTGTAACTTTTCCCTGCAATGTCAGATTATCGAAAGCAATATACCGTTACGTCTGCTGGACTCCTCTGGTTGCGGGGATATATAGGGTTTGTAGGTTCATCAAGAACCCGAGGAACCCAGAGCCAATAAATGAGCTGCACCCTGCAGTGCGTTTTCATTCTATACCGGGTATACAGCAATTCATTTGCTGAAATATAAGGAGTAAAAAATTGCTATCAAGAAAACCTTTGCATTTCCAAAAAGGGCACAAGATAAGGTGTTGAGGAGCAGTGGTTATTTGCACATCTCTGAATTCCGGGGTGACCATAGTAGCACGTGAATTACAGGGAATTTCTCAAATAGATGTCTTTTTTACACACACTCCTATATTTGGAAGGAAAAAATGTAGAGAAAGACAAGGGGCAATAGTACTTGTTTTGCTAATCTATGTTCCCCCAAGTCTCCCGATAAAAATGGTACCTCACTTGTGTGGGTAGGCCTAGCACCCGCGACAGGATATGCCCCAAAACACAACGTGGACACATCACAGAAAACAGAGCTGTTTTTAGCAAAGTGACTACCTGTAGATTTTGGCCTCTAGCTCAGCCGCCACCTAGGGAAACCTACCAAACCTGTGCATTTCTGAAAACTAGAGACCTAGGGGAATCCAAGGAGGGGTGACTTGCGGGGCTCGGACCAGGTTCTGTTACCCAGAATCCTTTGCAAATCTCAAAATTTGGCTAAAAAAACACATGTTCCTCACATTTCTGTGGCAGAAAGTTCTGGAATCTGAGAGGAGCCACAAATTTCCTTCCACCCAGCGTTCCCCCACGTCTCCCGATAAAAATGATACCTCACTTGTGTGGGTAGGCCTAGCGCCCGCGACAGGATATGCCCCAAAACACAACGTGGACATATCACAGAAAACAGAGCTGTTTTTAGCAAAGTGACTACCTGTAGATTTTGGCCTCTAGCTCAGCCGCCACCTAGGGAAACCTACCAAACCTGTGCATTTCTGAAAACTAGAGACCTAGGGGAATCCAAGGAGGGGTGACTTGCGGGGCTCGGACCAGGTTCTGTTACCCAGAATCCTTTGCAAATCTCAAAATTTGGCTAAAAAAACACATGTTCCTCACATTTCTGTGGCAGAAAGTTCTGGAATCTGAGAGGAGCCACAAATTTCCTACCACCCAGCGTTCCCCCAAGTCTCCCGATAAAAATGATACCTCACTTGTGTGGGTAGGCCTAGCGCCCGCGACAGGATATGCCCCAAAACACAACGTGGACATATCACAGAAAACAGAGCTGTTTTTAGCAAAGTGACTACCTGTAGATTTTGGCCTCTAGCTCAGCCGGCACCTAGGGAAACCTACCAAACCTGTGCATTTCTGAAAACTAGAGACCTAGGGGAATCCAAGGAGGGGTGACTTGTGTGGCTCGGACCAGGTTCTGTTACCCAGAATCCTTTGCAAACCTCAAAATTTGGCTAAAAAAAAAAATGTTCCTCACATTTCTGTGGCAGAAAGTTCTGGAATCTGAGAGGAGCCACAAATTTCCTTCCACCCAGCGTTCCCCCACGTCTCCCGATCAAAATGATACCTCACTTGTGTGGGTAGGCCTAGCGCCCGCGACAGGATATGCCCCAAAACACAACGTGGACATATCACAGAAAACAGAGCTGTTTTTAGCAAAGTGACTACCTGTAGATTTTGGCCTCTAGCTCAGCCGCCACCTAGGGAAACCTACCAAACCTGTGCATTTCTGAAAACTAGAGACCTAGGGGAATCCAAGGAGGGGTGACTTGCGGGGCTCGGACCAGGTTCTGTTACCCAGAATCCTTTGCAAACCTCAAAATTTGGCTAAAAAAACACATGTTCCTCACATTTCTGTGGCAGAAAGTTCTGGAATCTGAGAGGAGCCACAAATTTCCTTCCACCCAGCGTTCCCCCACGTCTCCCGATAAAAATGATACCTCACTTGTGTGGGTAGGCCTAGCGCCCGCGACAGGATATGCCCCCAAACACAACGTGGACATATCACAGAAACAGAGCTGTTTTTAGCAAAGTGACTACCTGTAGATTTTGGCCTCTAGCTCAGCCGCCGCCTAGGGAAACCTACCAAACCTGTGCATTTCTGAAAACTAGAGACCTAGGGGAATCCAAGGAGGGGTGACTTGCGGGGCTCGGACCAGGTTCTGTTACCCAGAATCCTTTGCAAATCTCAAAATTTGGCTAAAAAAACACATGTTCCTCACATTTCTGTGGCAGAAAGTTCTGGAATCTGAGAGGAGCCACAAATTTCCTTCCACCCAGCGTTCCCCCACGTCTCCCAATAAAAATGATACCTCACTTGTGTGGGTAGGCCTAGCGCCCGCGACAGGATATGCCCCAAAACACAACGTGGACATATCACAGAAAACAGAGCTGTTTTTAGCAAAGTGACTACCTGTAGATTTTGGCCTCTAGCTCAGCCGCCACCTAGGGAAACCTACCAAACCTGTGCATTTCTGAAAACTAGAGACCTAGGGGAATCCAAGGAGGGGTGACTTGCGGGGCTCGGACCAGGTTCTGTTACCCAGAATCCTTTGCAAACCTCAAAATTTGGCTAAAAAAACACATGTTCCTCACATTTCTGTGGCAGAAAGTTCTGGGATCTGAGAGGAGCCACAAATTTCCTTCCACCCAGCGTTCCCCCACGTCTCCCGATAAAAATGATACCTCACTTGTGTGGGTAGGCCTAGCGCCCGCGACAGGATATGCCCCAAAACACAACGTGGACATATCACAGAAAACAGAGCTGTTTTTAGCAAAGTGACTACCTGTAGATTTTGGCCTCTAGCTCAGCCGCCACCTAGGGAAACCTACCAAACCTGTGCATTTCTGAAAACTAGAGACCTAGGGGAATCCAAGGAGGGGTGACTTGTGTGGCTCGGACCAGGTTCTGTTACCCAGAATCCTTTGCAAACCTCAAAATTTGGCTAAAAAAACACATGTCCCTCACATTTCTGTGGCAGAAAGTTCTGGAATCTGAGAGGAGCTACAAATTTCCTTCCACCCAGCGTTCCCCCAAGTCTCCCGATAAAAATGATACCTCACTTGCGTGGGTAGGCCTAGCGCCGGCGACAGGAAACACCCCAAAGCGCAACGTGGAAACATCCTAAATTTTGGAAAAAAACAGAGGTGTTTTTTGCGAAGTGCCTACCTGTAGATTTTGGCCTCTAGCTCAGCCGGCACCTAGGGAAACCTACCAAACCTGTGCATTTCTGAAAACTAGAGACCTAGGGGAATCCAAGGAGGGGTGACTTGCGGGGCTCGGACCAGGTTCTGTTACCCAGAATCCTTTGCAAACCTCAAAATTTGGCTAAAAAAACACATGTTCCTCACATTTCTGTGGCAGAAAGTTCTGGAATCTGAGAGGAGCCACAAATGTCCTTCCACCCAGCGTTCCCCCACGTCTCCCGATAAAAATGATACCTCACTTGTGTGGGTAGGCCTAGCGCCCGCGACAGGATATGCCCAAAAACACAACGTGGACACATCACAGAAAACAGAGCTGTTTTTAGCAAAGTGACTACCTGGAGATTTTGGCCTCTAGCTCAGCCGCCACATAGGGAAACCTACCAAACCTGTACATTTCTGAAAACTAGAGACCTAGGGGAATCCAAGGAGGGGTGACTTGTGTGGCTCGGACCAGGTTCTGTTACCCAGAATCCTTTGCAAACCTCAAAATTTGGCTAAAAAAACACATGTCCCTCACATTTCTGTGGCAGAAAGTTCTGGAATCTGAGAGGAGCTACAAATTTCCTTCCACCCAGCGTTCCCCCAAGTCTCCCGATAAAAATGATACCTCACTTGCGTGGGTAGGCCTAGCGCCGGCGACAGGAAACACCCCAAAGCGCAACGTGGAAACATCCTAAATTTTGGAAAAAAACAGAGGTGTTTTTTGCGAAGTGCCTACCTGTAGATTTTGGCCTCTAGCTCAGCCGGCACCTAGGGAAACCTACCAAACCTGTGCATTTCTGAAAACTAGAGACCTAGGGGAATCCAAGGAGGGGTGACTTGCGGGGCTCGGACCAGGTTCTGTTACCCAGAATCCTTTGCAAACCTCAAAATTTGGCTAAAAAAACACATGTCCCTCACATTTCTGTGGCAGAAAGTTCTGGAATCTGAGAGGAGCTACAAATTTCCTTCCACCCAGCGTTCCCCCACGTCTCCCGATAAAAATGATACCTCACTTGCGTGGGTAGGCCTAGCGCCGGCGACAGGAAACACCCCAAAGCGCAACGTGGACACATCCTAAATTTTGGAAAAAAACAGAGGTGTTTTTTGCGAAGTGCCTACCTGTAGATTTTGGCCTCTAGCTCAGCCGGCACCTTGGGAAACCTACCAAACCTGTGCATTTCTGAAAACTAGAGACCTAGGGGAATCCAAGGAGGGGTGACTTGCGGGGCTCGGACCAGGTTCTGTTACCCAGAATCCTTTGCAAACCTCAAAATTTGGCTAAAAATACACATGTTACTCACATTTCTGTGGCAGAAAGTTCTGGAATCTGAGAGGAGCCACAAATTTCCTTCTACCCAGCGTTCCCCCAAGTCTCCCGATAAAAATGATACCTCACTTGTGTGGGTAGGACTAGCGCCCACGAAAGGAAAGGGCCCAAAACACAACGTGGACACATCACATTTTTTTATAAAAAGCAGTGCCTACCTGTGGATTTTGGCCTATAGCTCAGCCGACACCTGAGGAAACCTAGCAAACCAGTGCATTTTTGAAAACTAGAAACCCAGGGGAATCCAAGATGGGGTGACTTGCGGGGCTCTGACCAGGTTATGTTACCCAGAATCCTTTGCAAACATCAAAATTTGGCCCAAAAAACACTTTTTCCTCTCATTTCGGTGACAGAAAGTTCTGGAATCTGAGAGGAGCCACAAATTTCCTTCCACCCAGCGTTCCCCTAAGTCTCTCGATAAAAATGGTACATCACTTCTGTGGGTAGGCCTAGCGCCCACAAAAGGAAATGGCCCAAAACACAACGTGGACACAACATATTTTTTCACAGAAAACAGAGGTGTTTTTTGCAAGGTGCCTACCTGTGGTGTTTGGCCTGTAGCTCAGCCGGCCCCAGGGGGGGGGGGGGGGGGGGGGGGGGGCAGAAATGCCCTAAAATAAATTTGCCCCCCCAACCCCCACCCTTCCCCGCCGGGAGCGACCCTTGCCTACGGGGTCGCTCCCCCTGCGTGACATTGGCACCAAAAAACAAATCCCCGGTGCCTAGTGGTTTCTGCCCCCTTGGGGGCAGGTTGACCTAAACTCAGCCAATCTGCCCCCAAGGGGGGCAGAAATGGCCTAAATACAATTTGTCCCCCAGGGGAGTGACTTTTGCCTGATGGGTCGCTCCCCATCTCTAAAAAAAAAAAACAAAGAAAAAAAAGAAAAATTCCCCTGGCGCCTAGAGGTTTCTCCCCCCCCCCCCCCCGGGGGCAGATCGGCCTAATAATAGGCCGATCTGCCCCCCGGGGGGGCAGAAATGGCCTAAAATAAATTTGCCCCCCCCAACACCCACCCCCCCCCCCGGGAGCGACCCTTGCCTACGGGGTCGCTCCCCCTGCGTGACATTGGCGCCAAAAAACAAATCCCCGGTGCCTAGTGGTTTCTGCCCCCTTGGGGGCAGGTTGACCTAAACTCAGCCAATCTGCCCCCAAGGGGGGCAGAAATGGCCTAAATACAATTTGTCCCCCAGGGGAGCGACTTTTGCCTGATGGGTCACTCCCCATCTCTAAAAAAAAAAAACAAAGAAAAAAAAAAAGAAAAAAAAGAAAAATTCCCCTGGCGCCTAGAGGTTTCTGCCCCCCGGGAGGGCAGAAATGGCCTAAAATAAATTTGCCCCCCCAACCACCCCCCCCCCCCCCGGGAGCGACCCTTGCCTACGGGGTCGCTCCCCCTGCGTGACATTGGCGCCAAAAAACAAATCCCCGGTGCCTAGTGGTTTCTGCCCCCTTGGGGGCAGATTGACCTAAAATTGGCCAATCTGCCCCCAGGGGGGCAGAAATGGTCTAAATACAATTTGCCCCCCCAAGGGGAGCGACCCTTGCCTGATGCGTCGCTCCCCATCTCTAAAAAAAGAAACAAAAAAAAAAAAAAAAAAAAAAAAAATTGCCCTGGCGCCTAGAGTGTTCTGCCCCCCCCCGGGGGCAGTTCGGCCTAATAATAGGCCGATCTGTCCCCCGGGGGGGCAGAAATGGCCTAAAATAAATTTGCCCCCCCAACCCCCACCCCCCCCCCGGGAGCGACCCTTGCCTACGGGGTCGCTCCCCCTGCGTGACATTGGCGCCAAAAAACAAATCCCCGGTGCCTAGTGGTTTCTGCCCCCTTGGGGGCAGATTGACCTAAAATTGGCCAATCTGCCCCCAGGGGGGCAGAAATGGTCTAAATACAATTTGCCCCCCCAGGGGAGCGACCCTTGCCTGATGGGTCGCTCCCCATCTCTAAAAAAAGAAACAACAAAAAAAAAAAACACAAAAAAAAAATTGCCCTGGCGCCTAGAGTGTTCTGCCCCTCCCCCGGGGGCAGTTCGGCCTAATAATAGGCCGATCTGTCCCCCGGGGGGGCAGAAATGGCCTAAAATAAATTTGCCCCCCCAACCCCCACCCCCCCCCTGGGAGCGACCCTTGCCTACGGGGTCGCTCCCCCTGCGTGACATTGGCGCCAAAAAACAAATCCCCGGTGCCTAGTGGTTTCTGCCCCCTTGGGGGCAGATTGACCTAAAATTGGCCAATCTGCCCCCAGGGGGGCAGAAATGGTCTAAATACAATTTGCCCCCCCAGGGGAGCGACCCTTGCCTGATGGGTCGCTCCCCATCTCTAAAAAAAGAAACAACAACAAAAAAAAACACAAAAAAAAATTGCCCTGGCGCCTAGAGTGTTCTGCCCCCCCCCCGGGGGCAGTTCGGCCTAATAATAGGCCGATCTGTCCCCCGGGGGGGCAGAAATGGCCTAAAATAAATTTGCCCCCCCAACCCCCACCCCCCCCCCGGGAGCGACCCTTGCCTACGGGGTCGCTCCCCCTGCGTGACATTGGCGCCAAAAAACAAATCCCCGGTGCCTAGTGGTTTCTGCCCCCTTGGGGGCAGATTGACCTAAAATTGGCCAATCTGCCCCCAGGGGGGCAGAAATGGTCTATATACAATTTGCCCCCCCAGGGGAGCGACCCTTGCCTGATGGGTCGCTCCCCATCTCTAAAAAAAGAAACAACAAAAAAAAAAAACACAAAAAAAAAATTGCCCTGGCGCCTAGAGTGTTCTGCCCCCCCCCCCCCCGGGGGCAGTTCGGCCTAATAATAGGCCGATCTGTCCCCCGGGGGGGCAGAAATGGCCTAAAATAAATTTGCCCCCCCAACCCCCACCCCCCCCCCCCCCGGGAGCGACCCTTGTCTACGGGGTCGCTCCCCCTGCGTGACATTGGCGCCAAAAAACAAATCCCCGGTGCCTAGTGGTTTCTGCCCCCTTGGTGGCAGATTGACCTAAAATTGGCCAATCTGCCCCCAGGGGGGCAGAAATGGTCTAAATACAATTTGCCCCCCCAGGGGAGCGACCCTTGCCTGATGGGTCGCTCCCCATCTCTAAAAAAAGAAACAAAAAAAAAAAAAAAACACAAAAAAAAAATTGCCCTGGCGCCTAGAGTGTTCTGCCCCCCCCCGGGGGCAGTTCGGCCTAATAATAGGCCTATCTGTCCCCCGGGGGGGCAGAAATGGCCTAAAATAAATTTGCCCCCCCAACCCCCACCCCCCCCCCCCCGGAGCGACCCTTGCCTACGGGGTCGCTCCCCCTGCGTGACATTGGCGCCAAAAAACAAATCCCCGGTGCCTAGTGGTTTCTGCCCCCTTGGGGGCAGATTGACCTAAAATTGGCCAATCTGCCCCGAGGGGGGCAGAAATGGTCTAAATACAATTTGCCCCCCCAGGGGAGCGACCCTTGCCTGATGGGTCGCTCCCCATCTCTAAAAAAAGAAACAACAAAAAAAAAAAACAGAAAAAAAAAATTGCCCTGGCGCCTAGAGTGTTCTGCCCCCCCCCCGGGGGCAGTTCGGCCTAATAATAGGCCGATCTGTCCCCCGGGGGGGCAGAAATGGCCTAAAATAAATTTGCCCCCCCAACCACCACCCCCCCCCCCGGGAGCGACCCTTGCCTACGGGGTCGCTCCCCCTGCGTGACATTGGCGCCAAAAAACAAATCCCCGGTGCCTAGTGGTTTCTGCCCCCTTGGGGGCAGATTGACCTAAAATCGGCCAATCTGCCCCCAGGGGGGCAGAAATGGTCTAAATACAATTTGCCCCCCAGGGGAGCGACCCTTGCCTGATGGGTCGCTCCCCATCTCTAAAAAAAAAAAAAAAGAACAAAAAAAAAAACACAAAAAAAAAATTTGCCCTGGCGCCTAGAGGTTTCTTCCCCCCCTGGGGGCAGATCGGCCTAATAATAGGCCGATCTGCCCCCAGGGGGGGCAGAAAAGGCCTTCCCAAAAAATTGCCCCCCCTGGGAGCGACCCTTGCCAAAGGGGTCGCTTTGTTGCGTGACATTCGCGCGCAAAAACAAACTCCCTGGTGTCTAATGGTTTCTGCCCCCCTTGGGGGCAGATTGGCCTTATCAAAATAGGCCAATCTGCCCCCAAGGGGGGCAGAAATGGCCTAAATATATATTGCCCCGTAGGGGAGCGACCCTTGCCTAAGGGATCGCTCCCCACCTAAAAAAAAAGAATTCATCACAAAAAAAAAAAAAAAAAAAAATGGTCCCTGGTGCCTAGAGGTTTCTGCCCCCCCTGGGGGCAGATCGGCCTAATAATAGGCCAATCTGCCCCCAGGGGGGGCAGAAAAGGCCTTCCTAAAAAAATGCCCCCCTGGGAGCGACCCTTGCCCAAGGGGTCGCTCCCTTTTGCCAATTTCAAGAAGAAAAAAAAAAAATCCCTGGTGTCTAGTGGGGTTTCAAAAGCCGGATTGCAAGCAATCCGGCTTTTGAAACCTGTGAGAGACTTCAAAGGGAAGGAAATACATTTCCTTCCCTTTGAAGCCTCTCGGGGCCTCCCCCATGGGATTGAAAAAGAAATGCAAAAGCATTTCTTTTTCAATCGCGCTGGAAGCTCTGCTTCCAGCGCGATGGGGGAGACCCTGTGACTAATCAGCGCGCGCTCGCGCGCTGACGTCACAGGGGGGGTTGGGGGGGTCGGGGGTGGGAGGGGAAGGGCTTCCCCTTCCATCCCTGACTTGGGGGGGTGGGGGGGAACCCCACAGAGGGAGCGAGAGCGCTCCCTCTGGGCTCTGTGCACAGGACGTAATGGTTACGTCCTGGGCACAGCAGCACTGTGCCTCAGGACGTAACCATTACGTCCTGGGCACAGAAGGGGTTAAACCTTTATTAGAAACTGTTTATTCATTAGCAGAAGGTGCAGTACCAGTGGTGGTAGCTAGATGTCCCTGTGGAGTCAAGGTAGCACATTGCACATTTGCAAAGCAAGCAGGGCTATCAAAACACTTTTGCAAACAAGGCTCTTACAACACAAACTCTGCTCAGCTGTAAAAACAAAAGTTTTAACTAAAAGAGAATTTAAATAGCATCAAATGCTCGAAGAGGTTATGATTTTGGGGGCTCCTCTCCCCCTAGTAGGACCCACAAGAGGGCCCAAACAGAAAGAGCACATCATTATAAATGTTTTGGGAGTGGTCCCATTGCCCATTGCCCTAGTACCACCACAGGCTGAGTTATGGGCACAGATGTGTTGTAAAATGAAAGCCTGCAATGCATTATGGGCTGAGTTTCTGTGAATACATTAAGCTTTTATCAGAAATAAACTGTGTTCATTCACTAGCAGAAGGCTCAGTACCACTTGTGGCTGCTAAATGTCCCTGTTAAACCAAATAAGTTAGTAGTGCTTTATCATTTCAAGATCAGCAGTAGCATAGCACGTTATACATTTACAAAACAAACAAGGCCCTTATAACACAAACTCCTTTCAACTATAATAAAACAAAAAGTACCAGCAATGAGAAAAAATAAATATGCACTGAATGGCGGAAGAGGTTATGATTTTTGGGCCCCCTCTCACGTAGTGTGACCCACAAGATGGCCTGAACCAAAAGATCACATCGTTCTGAATGTACTGGTGGTGGTCACAGTGCCCTAGGGCCACCGCAGGCTGAGTTATGGGCACAAATGTGTTGTAAAATTAGCAACTGCAAAGCATTATGGGCTGAGTTTCCATGAATACATTAAACCTTTATCAGAAATAAAGGGGCAGATTTATTTCCCTGCACCACTCCACACCCCTCTACCACCACCATGTGTGCGCCATATTTAAAATACGACGCACCATGGCGCACGGTAGGGGGCAATAGCGTCATTGCTCATGACACTATTGATGTACTGTGCAGGAGTAGTGCCAAAATATTGGTGCTACTCCTGCAGAGAACATAGGGTCCCATTCTAAAGAATGGAAGCCCCCTTCTAATGCCTGCTTTTAAGCAGGCATTAAAAGTGCCGTAAAAAATGGCGAAGGAAATTTCATAGATTTCCTTATGCTATTATTCCAGCTCCCCTAATGGGAGAATGTCCCCTTTGCATACATTATGCCTGGCGCAGGCATAGCATAATGTAGCGCAAAGTGTTACACAGTGGCACAATGCCTGCATTGCGCTACCCTTTAAATACGGCGCGGGGATTCAGGCCTCATTGGGCCACATTAACGTAAAAAATAATTACGTTAATGTGGCGCAAGATGGCACTAGGGTATTATAAACGTGCCCTAAACTCTGTTTGTTCATTAGAAGAAGGTCCAGTATCACTAGTGGTGGCTAGATGTCCCTATCAAGCCAACTAAGTCAGTAGTGTGTTAGCAGAAGGTGCAGTACCACTAACAGTGGCTAGATTTCCCTGTCAAGTCAACTAAATCAATAGTGCTTTAAAGCAATTACCTTTTTAATATCAAGAACATATAGCAACCATTACATAATTGCAGGCCAAACAGGAATGTGAGTATACTAACAAGGCCCTTATAACACAAACCCCTCTCAGCTGTAAAAACAAACATTTCAGCTATAAGAAAATTTAAATGGTCACTGTATGGCGGAAGAGGTTACATATTTGGGCTCCCTTTCATCTAGTGTGACCCACAAGATTGCCTATACAGAAAGAGCACATTGTTATAAATGTTTTGGGGGTGGTCCAATTGCCCTAGGACCACCACAGGCTGAATTATGGGCGCAAATGTATTGTAAAATAAATGCCTGCAAAGCATTATGGGGTGAGTTTCCCCGAGTGCAGTGAATATTGTAGTATCGGCTCTCCGAGCAGCTGTTGAGGATTCATTTCTTACTGCTTATGTAAACTAAGGATCAAGTGATAGGCAAACACGGAAAACAAACTGCACTCATGAACACGAGTGCTCACTGACAAACACCAGAGGCTGCAAACAAAGAAAAATAGTCCATCCAAACAACAGAAAAACATTTGAGGCGTAAGTAAACTGTACTTGGCCGGTGCTCTTAGGCCAAGTACAGGAAGTGATGTATCGGCTGCCAAACCACTTAGGAGTCAGCACTACAAGAGCGACACTGCCTTCAACCTATTGGAAATGGCAGGCAGTGGCAAGCTGGACCAACTGCCTATACCCTAACAACAGGTCTTCCAGACAGCGCATGCGTGCTGTCTAGGCTCGACCTAAAAATGACTAAGCCAATATTTGTTACATAGGCGAAACCTATTAGCTTGAATGCTTGTTTTCCTTTTGACTGTGCCGATGTTGTCCAGTAGGAGCCAAAGTCATTGGCAGAGCCATAAGGTCTCCAAGGCGAAGCTCTTGGCTTTTCCAATGATTTTTTTTTTTTTTTTTTTTGCGGTTGGTTGGTGTGGTGTGCGCTGAATTCCTCTTAGTTACGTAATTTCACAGTGGTGCTCTCAGTTTTTCCGGGAGCAAAGGGAAGCAGTTATTAGGTCTTTGACAAAGCAATTACAGCCCATATACGTGCGCTGGGAGCTGACCTGACATTTGCCTCGGGACAGTTGTCATAGCAGCAGCCTCAATAGTGCTGCTGCCTGCAAGGGCTCGCTGCAGACTGAAGCAAAGTTCGGCACTAATGCAAAGCTTCTGAAGGCTAACAAAGTGCACCAGCACTGCCACTTAGGAGGAAACGCTGCTCCCTCATTCAATTTAGGGCTAATGTCAAAATATTCACTTTTAAAGCATTCCGATTAGCGAGGTTCCCTTAATGCTCTCTCTGCCTTTGGCCCGTGCGCGGTGCCTTTTACCTCATGTTGTTGCCAGGTAACGCAGTGTTGCTGCTAAGGGAGGCTTTTCAAGCACGCTTTTGTTAACACAGGAGCTGTCCAGCTGCTCTGAGCCGGCTGCAACACGCACTGCCCTTAAGAGAGGAGGACACTACCCGAGCCCTATAATTGCAAGACTGTCCTGGAAGAATGTAATGAATATCCAAATTACAGCCTAGCTCTACACCGCTCCACGGCCCGTGGGGGGCTTTTCTTTTCAGATGAGTGAATTGTTAGGGCGTGTAGTCTTTCTTCTTTGGCTGACGGCTGAGCCTTATTTCGCTAGGTTTTACTGACTTTATCTTCGCAGAAGCTAGTTAGACGGAAAGAAACAGACACACACTGTGTATTGGGGTGTTGGAAAGTGTCTTTGTGTGAAAGCCCAAGTGTACGGGTCTATGACTGGATGAAGACTTGTATACAAAATACATGAAAAACGTTGCCAGGTTATGTCTTCGTAATGTGAGCCCTAGGGCTGCATTGCGTTGTTCCCTTCCTACACAAAAACGATGTTTTTTTTATTTTTCCTCTTTGTATGTATCCTGCAGAATGCAGCACACATGCAGTCAAGAAAACAGAGGAGAAATGAAAACACTTCTTATTACAACTGATGACACCTATGAGTGGATCGGTGGGTTCTAATGTGAGGACAGCCCTACGGAAGAGGGGCTTCAGTGACATGTTCTCAGACCACATACTGAACCATTTCCGACTTTTTAGCTCACTGATTTCCAGCATTCTAGCTCACTCACTGCACATTGCTTTATGGGACCTGCAGCTTCGTGTTGAAAGTATGTGCTTAAATGCCCAAGCAGCTAAAGACTGGCAGGACGTGTCACATAGCATAGGCCACTTGCTAGCTCTCTATTGATAGGTGTTTTGAAGATTTTTCCAGTAGATACGAGGAGTTAACGTAAGTACATTACACTGGCCATTGTCTGTACAATAGATGTAAAAGATTTTTTTTTTTTAAAGTAATGTAGCCTAGGCCTAGCAAGAAAGTAAATATAATCGGAGTGCACTGATCGCTTCTTTAGTGGGTCTCTCAGTGCCACTTTACTGATTGGTTGTTTTAAAGGTACCTTCCCCAGCTCGACGATCAGTGTTTTCCTTTTCAGTATGGGATAATACTTGGCTCTGAGTTTATCCTACATGCAAAAAGGAGGAGTCTTTCTCCTAATTCAGTGATACATTTAGTTAAAGGCATCTTCTGTCGTATCCTGCGGCTCCGAGTGGAACCTTCACCCGGGATGGGATTCCAGTCACCGTGGGCCACGTTTCTGAAACCCTAGGCTAGACAGTTGCAGCAAATGTTAAATTTGTTTTTAGTTGTCCACACTTGCCTCTTAATACGATCAGAAGTTAGCTATCTTTAATAGTGAACACATTAATCAGTGGCAGTGCAAAGCGACCTTGCTGTCACATGAGTGTGGTACCAATTATTATCATTTTTGCAATAATCCAAAGACGATAAAAAGGAAGACTAAAAAAATGAAGACAAAGCAGATACATATCACAGTTCATAAACAATTGGAATTAATTACAGTCTTTTGTCAATTCCATTGTAATTAATGATAAGGAATTGTAAGTTTCCCTGAGAGGAAAAGAGGTAGACATACAACAGGAGAATATTTTTTCTTCACTTGAATTGGCAACTCTCCTGCTTTTTATTTGAGAAAAACTGCAGTTTACTATCATTCACGGATCATGAATGTAACTGTTTTATAAGAATATGCACGTTCTTCTAAACCCTGGTATAAAACTAATGAGCATACTGCGGTGCAGTGATAACATTATGTTGTGTTTCATGATCTAGTTTAAAATAATCTGAAAAGCTCTGCTATCTCAGGCATCATTAAGATTCACTCTAGGTCGCAGGGTTAGGAGCTCAGCCTTTCTGTGGAAGATGGAGGTCACATTGACAGCTGTGATACCACAAATGAGCGAGGAATCTCCTCTTGAACTTTAGTAGCTCTCATGTTTTTGAGTATATGGGCAGCCCTGCAGCTCTGACACTGAAGCCCTTTTATGCAGTCCACGCCAAATTAGCCCGTGGAATCTTCGCTTCCGGTGTAGCTGAGGTGACGGGAGCAACCGCTTCTAACTGGACTGCTTGAGCTTCTCCTGACAAAGAGGTGCCGACAAACTTTCCTTATCAACATTTGACCCAAGCAAGCGAAAGAAAGGCAGAAAAGGGGAAACAAAAGCAAAAGAGAAAGAATAGAAAACAGTGACAAGTGAGAAAGCAAGGATGAAAAAAACCTGCAGGAGTGAGATAAAGGGAGAGGGAGTGCCTTGTGGTCGAGTAAAGATGCTTTGTAGATAGTCAAAACTAGGCAGCCTTCGTATTCGGCAACCTGCACATTCAGGAGCTCCACTAGGCCTATTGGACAAACGTTTGGAAACCCGGCACTTATTAATTTACAAATTAGGCACCAGTTAGCAGACACAGAATGTGTTTCACGTGTCCCAGCGCTATGAAGGCAGATGAACTGAAGAGTGGCACAGGAATACATTGGCCCTAACAAATCTTAGTTTATCTTTATAACTATCTTGTTCCATTTTCCCAAAGCACCGTGAGACTGCTAGGCAGCAGCAGGCTACACTTTACAGATCTCAAAATAAAGATATCTCTGATTTTCAGTAGTGTACGCTCCTACGCTTATACGGCCCTATATCTCCTGCTGATTTTTCTCCTAAATTGAAAACATAAACATAATAAAAGATATATATATATATATACTTTTTTTTTTAAAGTAATTCTAAGATGTCAACTCTATGTCATTCTTTTGTATCCTTGTTAAATATGTTAAGGATTATATGGATTCATTGCTATGACACGTATCTTGTCTTATTCAATTACATTTTCATATACCCTTGATAACTGACTCTCAAACATATTTTCAACTGCCAGGCGTATTTTCCTTCAAATATACTTTACATGTGGGAGTTAATCAGTTCCCTGTACTGCTCTCATCGGGCCCCGAATTTCCAACTTTAATTTCTGATGAGTTCACTTCTTACTTCGTTTTCCAATTTGACAATATTTATATTTTCCTAATTTCACATTCTTAATCACCTGCATATCCCAGGTATTAAACGCAACACCAGTATGCCGTTGAGTACTAATCTTTGAGTTTCTCAATGCATCTGCCACTTAGCCCCCATGCTCAATAAACGTAAAATTCATCATTTGCACTTAAATTAAAAGTCGCATTCTAAATATTTCTTTTCGTCAGTCCACCAGATGTATAATTTCCTTGCCATCATCTGTCGTCTGGTTCTGTCATGCTCCTTGGACCTGATTTAGCTAATTTGTTCTCTCGATTCTAGCCTCTTGCAGAATGAGACCTCTTGTCTTCTGAAATTACCGGTAATGAAGTGATGCACAGCAACCACAATGATTGTGACAATGTAATACTATGGCATGAGGCTTTTGAGGCTATTTAAAGTGGATGGTGCTTACACTAGGATCAGTAAGGTACCACTACCCTGATCAACATTGGATGAGAGGAGTGTTTGCGTTTTCCGCCGAGGCTGTTTCAGTGACAGGGTAGGTTCCGTATCCTGACTGACATACTCAAAGACTGGCCCACTGGTTGCATTTTCTTGTCGAACATTTTAAAGTGAACTCACTGCAGCACATTCTCTAATCTAGGTAAAGTTCTTGCTTGGTTTTCCTGATGGATTTGGGGATGAACTCTTCCACAGAAGTACAATCAATGCCTCATGGAGTGATGAATAATCTATCCCCCCTATTGTCTTATATGTAGACCTCATCTTTTTAATCATGTTTATTTAATGGGTTTTTCTAAACGAACGAGTCCAAATAGCGATTCCACATGTTATACACTATTACATGTACAATGTATTCCCAAATGACAACTTTTGTGTCATTCATAAGCAGTTTAGTTTGAATGGGACCGCTGGAAATATAAACTTGCTGATCTGACTTATGAATGTGGGTGGGGTATGGGGACCAGAAAAGGTTTGAGAGCGTGAAGAGGGGCATTTTAGGAATAGGATGAAAGGGAGGCAAGCCTCAGACAGAAATGGGCTGGGCGAGGATATGCAACCCCAAGGGGAACTATCAGCAAGGGGCTGGCTGGGGGCTTGTTCGGCTGGGTGAGGGGTTGGAGTCTGAGCCCTGGGGTTCTGTTGAAAACTCAAGAGATGGGTCAGTCAGTGGAGAAAGCAATGTCTCCCAGCTGTGGGCTATCAGGTGATGACGTATCTCCCTTGCAACCTCTCTATGTAGTACCACTGCTTCCGCTCTGGTTAAGCAAATAAAAGCGCTTAGCCAATGTTCCGGGTTCGGCGAGCAGGCAGGTTCCAGCTTGCTGTAATAATCTTTTTGGTTAAGATAAGGCCCAAATCACGATTTTATGATTACATAGTTTGAAATATATATACCCAGAGCTCCTGCTTCCCAGGATGAGACGCTCTGGATGCCGGTCACTTATTCCAGTTGGGATTGTATAGTCGTCCAGTATGTACGTGTCTGCGGGCAATCTCATAATATATGTCTTAGGTCTGCCACAGGAGCATTGCATTTGGCGCAAGCATATTAGGCACCTGGAAAGATGGAGGCTGGCAGTTTAAGGGAGAGTCACCATTTTGGCAATTGCCACCCGTCTCGCCACTGATAATGATAGAGATGTTCAAAAGGGAATTTGTGCTCTGAGGAAGGTGACCACAGCTGACAAATTACTGTCAAGCAGGTCGGCGGCTGCATTAAAGACCTGGGCAGAAGAGAGGACTGAGGAGGGCTCCCATTGAATGGGCCCTCCCCCAAGTCCATGACCCGCGGCTTGGCCTTAGGCACTAAGGGAAATAAACAGGACTTATCCCAACTGACCTTCAAGCCTGACACCTGGTAGAATTTGGTGAAGAGCGATGCAATGAGGGTGAGGTCAGAGGTTAAAAAGAGCAGGACATCATCCACATAGAGGGAGATGGTACGTGGGCCATCCAGTTGGGGGACAAGTGAGTGGTGCCAATTTGACCTCTCCATTGCTTCTGAATCTTGGACCCTTCTAACTTCTTAATACATAATTCCTGCAGTATACCCTTTCCCTTTAAGGAATGCATATTTGGAATAGCGTTTAGCTAGGGTGTGCACCCCACACACATTCCAGGGTATTATATGCCTGGGTCGACATAGGATCAGGGTATGAAGTCCTCCTCACGATCCCACGAGAGGTCTCATAAAGTGGGGGGCATGAGAGTGAGGGGGGATAAGGTGAGGCCCATTTGGTTAAGAGGCCTATGTAGTAAATGTCCGGGATAGTAGTGTGATCAGCGACAAGAAGGAAAAAATAAACAGTAACAAACAAAGAGTAACACCAACACTTCGGGCAACCAGGTAATGGCCCGTTGGACAAATTAAGTATCCAAGGGCCTGATTTAGAGTTTGGCGAAGGGGGTTACTCCATCACAAATGTGATGAATATCCCATGTGCCGTATTATGATCCCATAATAGCCTATGAAGATCCTAACACGGCGGACAGGATATCCATCTTGTTTGTGACGGAGTAACCCGTCTGCCATACTCTAAATCAGGCCTTAAGTCATCCTAGCAGAGGGGGGCAAGGTGAGAAAATGAGTGTCCGAGATCATCCTGAGGCCAAGGTCCCAGACGATAGGTGGATGGAAGAGGCTGCTCCCCCCAGTCCAGGAGGATATCTGGACTCCAGTTACAGTGCTACTGGAGTGTCAAAGCTGAGATGCAGGAGACGGTGGTCCAGGTCGAGTTCCATCAGCCTACACAATGTCATTGGCCATTTGAGGCATCTGACAGGGAGGCAGCTGTAGAACCTCCAGTCTTTGAGGTGGCCTAGGTGGCGTCCAAATGATCCTCCAGAGGGTCACAGTGTGTTGTGGCCACCTCCACGGACAATAAGTGGCATCCTGGGACTGTTCAGGGGATGGCGCTCCCGGGGTCTTTAACTGCTGGGGTCATCCGCACCCAGAATGGCTGTTTGGGTGGCTCTTGGCTCGTGCATGGAGCATATGGGTCAGGCATTATGGTCTCCAACCAGTCCCAGGTCTCTGTTGGTTCCAAAAAAGAGAAATGCCTTGTTGTCCTAAATCACTTTCAGGTTGAAGGGAAAAAGAAAAGCATACTGAAGGTCTAATTCCCTTCATTTGCATTTGATTCCAAGGAAAGAGGCCTGTTGGTGTTGGACTGTCAGGGTATAGTCCAGGAAGAACAGGATGCAGTGGCTGTTGCAGAGAAGAGGATAAGACTGACGAGCAGCTGTAAGAACTGTGTTGCGAACCTTGAAATGCAGGAGCATCAAATCAAATCATTAACATTTATAAAGCGCGCTACTCACCCGTGCGGGTCTCAAGGCGCTAGGGGGGTTACTGCTGCTTGAAAAGCCAGGTCTTGAGGAGTCTCCGGAATGCGGAGTGGTCCTGGGTGGTCCTGAGTCTGGTGGGGAGGGTGTTCCAGGTCTTGGCAGCCAGGTAGGAAAAGGACCTCCCACCCGCCGTGGAGCGGTGGATGCGAGGGACGGCAGCGAGCGCGAGGCTAGAAGAACGGAGGAGACGGGTGGGGGCGTAGAAGCTGAGGCGACGGTTGAGGTATTCCGGTCCCTTGTTGTGGAGGGCTTTGAGTGCGTGGGTGAGAAGTCGTAAGGTGATCCTTTTGCTGACTGGGAGCCAATGCAGGTGTCTCAGGTGTGCGGAGATGTGGCGGTTGCGGGGTACATGGAGCTTGGCACCATTTTGCTGTGAGGGGCGTGAGGGAGGGCTCCTGGTGAGGACCCGGTCTGCTCTCGCTATGGAAAAGAGTGGGGCAATGACAGCATTAATTTTATCTGGGTGTTGGGAGGCTGCCACAGTTGAATGTCTGCATGGAACACTGCTTTATCTTAAAAGATTTCATGCATCCTACGATGCAATGTACAGGAGTCCGATAAAACTCCCCCTGGGTCTGCTTGCCTCACCGAGGTCCCTCGGCGAATGGGGAGGCAGCACAAGCAGCCCGATACTCTTCATACAGCTAAATCAGTTGTTGGTGGGCCACTCACATGGCAGCCCCACTTCTTGCCTTCAATGCATGCCAGCTGGGTGGAGCAGCACGAGTAAGCCTGAGAAGTTCCTGAACCACTTATTCCCAAGGTTAGTGTCTCCTATTGTTTCGCTACTAGCTGGACTTCACCAGCAGGCTCAGGGGTGATGACCCACTCAGAGGCCCAGGCACGAGGGAGGGAGGAAGGTATCATAAACAGTATGCATGAGGGGCCCAGGGATGAAGAGAGTCAAGCCCCAGTGGCGTGTGGACCTCCCATAGATCCCCACAGCATTCTATCCCCAGGGGAAAAGGGGCAGCTCGGAATGGCTCAGCAAGCCAGAAATATCTCTCCTCACTAGTTATTGGGGTCTCCGCGCTAAGAAAAAGGAAAAGGGAGGGGGCACCAGGCTCAATTCGGCCTCACCTGACAGTGGAGGCCCCGTACCAATGAGCAGATCCCCAGTCCCAATCTAGCCTGCTGACACAATGCATGTCCTCTCCAAGTGAGGAGCTGCTGGGGCAGGCTGGGCTGCCAGCTGGAGTGGCAGGCAATGTAGGCATGTGTCCCTTGCTGCACCTCATAACGGCAGGTGCTGTTGCCCTTAAGGCAGGCTCCCACCTTCACCAGCCGCTAGATTCTGCACATGGAGGCCTCGCCGCTCATGACTTGCCTCTGGGGGTCCCCACTCGCAGCGCCTACAGACCAGAGTTGGCGCTATGGCCCAGCGGCGGTCCTTATTGTAGTCACTCCCAGAGCATTCCAACGGAGTTGCTTTGCGCCCAGTAACATTCGGGCCCCCTCTAGAGCCGAGCAAGAGAAGTCCATGTCTTCTGTGCCATGAAGATCTTCAGGTTGGAGGTGTTGGAAGAAGAAGAATTGCAGTAAATTACGGTAAAGGAGCCAGAGCCCATTCTCTATGCAGCCACCATGTTGAGTGTCCGGGCTGTAGCGCAGCCTGCGTGCGTAGCAAGTATTGTGCGCAGTGTTGCAACGCAACTTCTTTGTTTATGTGTTTTCCACATACGCCAGCCCACATGACCCCAGATGGTAACATTGCATAGGAGAGCCTGAGTGGCTCTCTACATCCCTCCCCTGTTTTAGTTAAAAAACAATCTTAACTCAGATACCTGGGCAGAAGACACGCATATGGCACCAGGGGTGAAAGAAGAAAAGAGGGAGTGAAAGAACATAAAAGAGAAGATACTAGCGATGAATAGTGAAACAGAAATGGAAGATAATGCAACATCATGTGGTTGGCTCCGCATTCAGCACACCAAGTCCCGCAGTCTCTGGCTTAGCGCAGGATTGGGTCTCAGATGGTATCTCCTACTCCAAACCTCATGCTCTGCTCGGCCATCTTCATCTGTCTACTGGGAAGGATTTTGGCTCAACTCTTGTGAAGCGTCAATCACATCTCTGGTTTGGATTTCTCCATATCTCATGTAGTCTTCGTCCTCACCACTGCCACCAGTGTCCTCACCAGACATCTCCACTTGTTTGAACCACAACACATTTCTGGTGATCCGTTAATCTCCTTGCTGTGCCGTCACCATTGTCCTGTTCAGTTTGACCACAGTCCACACCCCGGGCTCGTAAGGAGTTCGGAATTTCCATCCAGGATGTCAATCCTTCACAACAACCAAGTCTCCCACTTTCAGATCAGGGTGCCATGTTCTTCACTGATCCCTGGCCTTCTGGTTGGTTGGTTGGTCTTTCTCCTTTTTTCTTGAACGGCCTCTCCATCTAGCTCCCTAGGCTGCCATAGCTCATCGGCCGGGATGCTGTCTTGTGGAAGCTGTCAAAACATGAGTTGTAAAATGAGGCATCTGCCTGTAGGCCCATAGAAACTTGTGCATGCACCACTCAGCATCCTCACCTTGGTTGACCCCAATCCTCAGAGCTCTGTTGAGAGTCCTCATAAACCTCTTGACATCTCCATTGGCCTGAGGCCAGTGTGGAGTGATCCGTTTATGGTGTATAGCTAGTTGTTGCAGATAGTCCTGAAACTCTTGCCTCTGAAATGGGGGGCCAATGTCGTGCCTTACTTCATCAGGAAGGCCCAGCATGGCAAATGTCTTCTCTAAAAACGGTCTTGTATGCTCAAACGTGGTTGACACGACCACTCAACCACAGGGAACCGGATGTAGGAGTCAATCATGACTAAAGTCAACCGCCCATCCGGAAAACTCCAAAAGTCCATGCTGATCTTGGTCCATGGCTTTGTGCATGGTGGCTCCGTGATTACCAGCACAGTCGGCTGATCAATGGCTGTGATGGCACATGAGTGACATCTCCTCACTCGATCATCGACGAAGGTGTCCATCCTGGGAAACCACACCTTACTCTGGAGACGAGCTTTGGTCCTTGATGAGCCAATTCGACTACTCGGTCCCACAAGCATTGGGGAGTCACTATTCTTTGGCCACACAGGAGGAGGCCCTCATTTTCCATGGACAGTTCATTTCACACCCTCCAGGTTACTTGCATGGCAAAACACTCTTCGGTATCAAGGCTCCGGGTGCCATCTAGTTACCGCTTCCACTCTCGTCGGACAAACACATTTTTCGCCCAACTGATGAAAGGGTCTCGGCTTGAGGCTTCGGCTATCTCAGGTAGTGTCATAGCCACCAGGCACGCAGACTGCACAACCATCTTCACAAAACTTTCCAATCGCTCCAGCTCCGCGACCTGGGACTCACCTTTTGGTGGCTCAGTGGGGTGTTGCGACAGATAGTCTGTGGGGTTATTTACTCCGGGTTGATAGATGACTTGGAACCTGTAAAGGTAGAGCAAGATGGCCCAACGTTCATTTCTCGGAGAGCCAGAAGTGCTGATCCCGCAAACAGGGAAACTGGAGCATTGTGGTCGGTGACCACCTGGAACTCATGCCTGTACCGTTACAAGTGAAAATGCTCACAGGCCCAGCCTATGGCCAGGGCCTCTCTCTCGATCTGGGCAAGTGAGCTTCAGTTTCTGACAGTGCTCCACTTGCATATGCCTCAGGTGCCCATTCTTGATCCTTTTGCTCCTGCAGCAGGACAGCACCTAGCCCAACAGGGCTGGCATTGACCACCAGCACTGTCCTCTTCCTTGGGTGGAAATATGCCAATGTCACTTTGTCGAGCAATTCCTCCTTGATGTTCTGAAACGCTTGGCTTGCCTCCTGGCTCCAGGTTCACTTAGCATCAGTTTTTGTGAGTTGCCACAGGTGCTTAGCCATGGAGGCCAGCTGGGGGATGAATCTCCCGCAGTATATTTCAATACCAAGAAAACTCCTCAGTTCTGTTGCTTTGCAGGGGTTGGTGCATTTCTGATGGCATACGCCTTCTTGGGGTCTACTTGCAGCCCCTCGCGTGAGAAGGCATACCCAAAAAATTCAACCGAGTTCTTGTAAAAGGCACACTTCTTTCGGTAAAGGGTGAGCCCTGCATCGGCGAGCCACTGTAGCGTATCTCTTAGCCAGTGATGGTGATCTTCGAGAGTCTCCGAAAAGATGAAGCCCTCATCACTGAGGTTGAGCACCCCCACGAGTCCAGAAAAAGTCTCTTGAATCGCATTCTGAAAAACGTCAGCTGCCGATGAGATTCCAACGCTTAGCTGCCGGTATCGTCGCAGCCAAACATGTGTGAAGAATGTAGTGATGTTTCTACTCTCAGGGACCAGCTCCAGCTGATAGTAGCAGGAGTCCAGGTCCAGCTTGGAAAACCATTGTGCTCCATTTAGATCCGCAATTATATCATCCATCGTAGGCGTGATGTGTCTCTCTCTTTTGATGGTGCAGTTACACGCATAAACGGATGGCGTCTGGTTGCTTTGGTTTAGGAGCAATCACTAGTGGCAATACCCATCGAGTAGGCCCTGTGACCTTCTCGATCATGCCCTGGTCCTCCAGGGCCAGCAACTCCTCCTCCACCGCTGTCTTCAGATGAAACGGAACTCTGCTGTGTCGCTGAGCCATGGGCGGTTCGGTTGGGTCAATATGCAATTTAATTTGCTTCCCTTTCAGCTTGCCTAGTCCTATGAATAGCTGTGGGAATTCTTCCACCAGCACATCGGCATGGGCATCGTGGATGTGATAAGCAAAAAATACAAGCTCCAGGTCCTCAGCAGTGTGGCCTCCTAGCAGAGTCCCTCGGTTTCCTTCTACAACGTGGAATCTGGCCTTTGTCACTCAACCTCTGCAGGAGATGGTCACCTCAATAGCCCCTCAGAGTGGTAAAGGGTCGTGCCCCCTGTAGGTGTAGATCTTGGTGTTGCAGGTTATCAGCTGTGGTTTAGTTGACAACTGCTGTTACAGGTCAGTGTCCAGTACATTGATGGATGCGCTAGTGTCAATCAAAACAGTCGTAGGGACACCATTGATTTCTACAAAGCACATGGGGGGTGGGTGCCGCATTTGTTTCCGCCAGCCGGCGAACAAAATGACAAAAATGTCTTCCTCATCTTTATCCTCATATCGCACGGATTCACCTCCCCATAATCTGGACCGGCACTGTCTGCGGGTATGAGTTGCCACACCGCTGGCAGTTTGTCTTGTGCCGCCTTCTGTTTGGGTTGCCCCCCACGACACACTTTCGCAAAATGGTTCATCTTCCTACACTTGGCACATGCCTTTCCCCTAGCTGGACAGCTTCTGGGCACTCTATGTTTGAATCCACAGTTGCCACACTCCTTCTCTCCTGGCTTCTGAGGTCGTGGCTGGCCCAGGGGGTTGACGTGGTTGCAGAGCGTCAACCTGCTCTTCCTTCACAATGGCTTGTTGCATGGTCCTATGTGCTGTTGAAGACTGCCCTCTCACTGAAGCTTTGGCATCTGCCCAGCTGGCTGAGAGTTCATGCGAGCGAGCCAAGTTTAGGATTTCATCAACTGTGATACCTGGTTGTTGCAAAATAAGCTTGCGTAGCATGTTCGATCGGCACTCCTAAATGACCTGCACGTGGATTTCTTCATGTTGAGTGAGGCCCCCGCAGGTGCTTGCTAGTTTTCGCAACCTGGCATAGAACATGTCTACAGACTCCGTGTCTGTTTGTTGTGCTTGGCGGAGCTTAAACCGTACATAATCCGGGTTTAACTGGGGATCAAAGTACTGGTTTAATGCTGCCACTGTGGCATCAAAATCATCAATTCCTCCTGTTTTGGGGAGCGTTTCAAAGAGCTCTAACAGTTCATCACCATCCATGTGCAGCATGAGGAATCTTTGTACGGCATCATCCATTTCCCTGGTGGCGCAGAAATAGTTGTACAGTCAGCTGAGCCAATGACGCCATCGCGGTGCAGCCCTGGCAGGGTCAGCCAACTGACTGAAAGATGCCCGCACTGCAACCAATGAGTGGGCTCTCACATTAGGCGCTGGCTGCTGTTGGTCACGGTGTTGCTGAGATAAGCTCATTGTACTGTGAGTTCGCCGCACACCACAATGTTGTTCGCCACACACCGCAACGTTATAAGCAATTGTCTTAGTCCCTGGTGCCTATATTGTATATCCACTTCTCTGGTACAGGCACTATTTGGGCATATGTCTCTATTAACTTCCCTTTTCCTTCTTTCCACTGTTTTATTTTCTGTATATTTTTTTCCTTTGTAAGGCCCTTCACGTGAGCAGACACACACCTTCTTTTCACTCTCAGACCCCTTGAGAGGGAGCAGAAGCACCGCAGGCACTCCTCGAGCAGCCACGGGCGGGGCCCCGTGGAGTGGCCGAGGGGCTGAGCTCCCCGATCGGCACATTCCCATGGGATTCTTGATTGCTGACTTACACGTTCCCTGGCAGTGAGCAAGTGTCGTCCTGGTGGGCGGGATCCACTGCCGCCACAGGAGTGAGCGGATGTTTCAGGCTTCACACACAGGAGGCGCGATGATTGACACAGGCACGCGTGGCCAGGCACTGATGGGTCACCGTGTGTCGTTCCGTCAGTCCAACAGAGTGTGGTAATGAAAGGCCGCTCACCGTGCACCTCCCTCCCGACGTGCCAGTAGGTGTCTTCGGGTGCGCGCCAGGCATTCGATGGGGTCAGAGGCACGATGAACTCTCTCTGCCTCGTTGCCAGTGTAGCGCTACCTGCACATGTAGCTAGTATCGTGCACAGTGTTGCAACATACACAGCTTGACACTGAATGCAGTACATGTCATAGTCTGCTGGGTCAGCAGCGCAACTTCTTTATTTATGTGTTTTCCGCATAGGCCAGCCCACATGACACCAGATGCTAACATTGTATAGGAGAGCCCGAGTGGCTCTCTACACCGGCCACACCCCCTTGTAGACATCATCTTTAACTGATGAAGCTGAATAGCTGTCTGCAAATGAAGATATAGACCTTGCAGAAGACGTAAATTATTTATGTCCATAATGGAAACAATTTAAGTGAAAAGAAGGATTTGAATTATTCCGGACAATATGTATCTGTATCTTGTATTGCATTTGACAGAGGACAAAAATTATTAGAACAATGGTGCAACAATCATGCGCAGGAGATTTAATGAACTTCCTTCTCTATATGAAAACAAGCACTGGTAAAGCGAGTAGGGCTGATAGTAACGTGGCAACACTTGTAGATACAGGCATTTACAAATGCTGTGTAGGTGTGTTGCATACATAAATGCTTTTTATCATAGAAAAGCCTGCCTTATTGGCTTTGCCACCGCTGGGGAAGAGGTGGCAAAAATATTAATACAAATAGGAGATAAAGAATTTACTTATGAGATGTAAAATAGCTCCTCATGCTTTCAAGGGAAGCCCTTCCTGGAACGCGGAATTATGCCCCAAATTGCCAATAGTGTGAAGTGAGAGCGCATCAATCCTCTGGGGGGGAACCAAAGTCCACTTTGCATTTTTTCTTGCAATTGAGGCGTTTCTCATTGGAGAGGGTAAAGTGGGATTGAGTGATATCTGTGTGGGGCCTGGAAAAGAGAGTTCTATCAGGATGAGAGCAGTAAAGTGGGTAGATGCTTTAGATGCTGACTGTCAAGGCAGACATACCAGTCAAGAGTTGCACCTTACTAAAGATGTGGGTTTCAATGGTAATCAGGCATTTTGGTACTTTTATTAATGAAAAAATTAAGCCATATGAATGGGGCTGACAAAAATTAATTTTAAAGAAAAAATAAAATGACGAAAAACATTGTCCATGAAAATATGTTTTTGTGGAAAAAAGTATATGTGGAGGAAAAAGAGGACAGTTTGACGAAGTCTAAACCAGAGAAATCAGGGTGGGCATTCAGGAGGGGAGGGTGAGTAAGGGGGTCATTAAAAGAAGGAACAACGGAAGAGTAGGAGTAAAAGGTTTGCAAAAAATGGGAGTAAAAGCAGCAGGGAGATTATGAGTTTATAAAAAGCAGGTGTAAAGCAGGAGAGGATTAAGTGGGTTTATTAAAAACGGGAGTAAGTCAAGTCATGAGGGGAATAAGGGTTTTGTAAAAAAAAACAAAAATGGAGTAAAGCTAGAGGTGGAGTAATGGGGTAAAAAAAATAACATTGGTTTGACAAAAACATTTAATCAGAACCACTTTAGTATGTTAGTTATTCGTATAAAACACATCCAATCAGTTTGGATGGGCTGCTGCAGTCTATGCATCTCTGTAGGCAAAAAACAATAAGGGGCATATTTACAAGAAATTATGCATTGCTGTGTTGCGGCAGTGATGCATCAAAAATAGTTACACTGCGCAGAAGTCTGTTACGATGCCATGGATGCTCTGTATTTATAATACAGGGCACAATGGTGCTAGGACCCAAGGTGTGTCAGAAATTTGCATCTGTAGGAACTTTGCCATAACAAATCAGCCCCAAAAGTGGCGCATCACTGAAGCTGGCCTCACAAGTGATGCAACTTCAGCGCTGTGTCAAAATTTAGAGGTGCTGCATCAGTTTGGACTGAGGCAAGGAGCCTAATGTGTGAGGACCAATGTGAAAGACAGTAAAATGGTGGATTAGCATGGTCTACTTGTGTGTATGTGGAGACCTGAGTATGCGTGACATAGTGAGTGACAGTGTTATGTGAGTGTATACAAGAATATGGTGTAACTTAATGTGGAAATACATGTATTACCTACCTACCGTATGTGTGTACTTGACTGTTGCCCTTTGGGATATGCACACCTGGACTTTGGGACCCTTTCCTCCATGAAGAAGTGACAATCCTGGCCTGTCCCTTGCACACAATGCACAATTTCCCAAAGCCTTGCTGCAGAGAATGATGAAATCATAGGTGCCTGGTCCCAGATTGGTAAAGGGGTCTTACAACATCAACTACAACTAGTGGCAATGTGAATAACAGATATCTTCCAGGGTGAGAAGTGACCTCAAATTTTCAGATTTCTGTTTAAAAGCCACTGCATCAGTCCATATGCTTGGGTATAGGAGGCATAAGAATTCTGACACATTGCATGCTTTGCGAGACACATCTGACAGATGTGTCAAACGAGGAAAATCGTGCAAATCTCACTGTAGCAGTTGCAAATGAGTTTTTCCAATGGAACGCCAGCTGTGCATACATTAATTTCTTCATAACGCAGTGGATCCCAAACTGGTATTTTTGGACACATGCCCCGAAAAACTGACGCATTTGGCCAAATGCATCTCATTGTAAATGTGGAACTAACAGAGCTCTGCTACTGCGTAAAAAAATGACGCAACATCGGTGCATGCTCTTTGTAAATATCCCCCTGCTAAACTAAAGAATAGTTAGTGGAGCAGGTGCATTGGCTACCTGGACCCAGGGGTTTGAGGAGCACGCGATTGTCTTTTACTACACAACCAGTCGCCGGGTAGAACTATATTCCTTGCTTGTAATAGGGCCAAGGGCACCCTTGCTATGCCTCTAAATCCTTGACCATTATCATTTACTTAGAGGCTGGGCTGTGTACATTTGCTAGGCCAACCGTGATGTTTTATGGTGAACTGTAGCGCTTTATATAATGCTCAATCAATAATGCCCGACTCTCATAGGAAGTCACTGTCAGCATTGTTCGTGATAAGATGGCACAGTGAGTTATGAGTATGCTGCTGATAGATTGATTCAAAGTCCCTAAGTTTGAATTCCATAAAGACCAACGTAGCCTTCCACAAAGTCAATAAAAAATGTGTTAATACATAAGGTTTGATCTCTTACCTAATATGCTGGTCAAGACAATAGGATGCGAGCTGGACTTACATCATGGCTTGCCATGGATGTATTCTCTTAATGAGATCTACCCATTCCCTGGCTGCAGAGGACCAAAATAAAATTTCCATTTCGGGCTGGAATACATTATAAGAGAGTGAAATGTCCTTGGTAAACCAAGTTTTAAAGCACGTAACTTTTATTGAATCAGTGCGCTCTAATTTTGTTTGTATAAGCCAATTGGATGTCACGCCCTCTAGGGAGGTATCTAAAAGAAACGACAGAAACTTTCTAGTGGAACAACTCATTATTCCTCTCACTATTATTATGTTATTATTATTAAGGAGAAGCTGAGATTTTTCTATATTTTGATACACTCCCAGACCACTGAGAAAGAAAATAAGTGCATATATTCTGACTGGGTGTAAACCCCCTGTGGGTTATTCCTTATGCAGCACCATTAGTTCTGGTGAATGAGGGAAATGTATTTACTTTTTAAATTATAACTATATTTATATGCATATCTTGCTGGATTGGACATTGTTTTTGTCTTTTTCACTTTGCACTATCAGATCCTAACGCTGCAGTTTATTAAATACGACATAATGGCGTGTACGTCTAACTTAAAGCTTTTAGTTAAATTGCCTTTTTAGACTGGGGGGGGCATTCTTGGCCGTTGATAAAACTTTTTGATTTTACAAAAATAATCTGTGTAATACACTTAGCTATAAGGGCTGTCAGCCATTGGTCTGTTATTGTGTTAGTTACACTTTTCCTCTGCCTTCTACAGCGTACAGCATGGGGTCAGTGGGTCATCCCACTTCAGCCACTGGCTAACTTCATTCATAGTGACGGCATTCTGTCCTTTCACAAAGAGCACATTTACACATAAAGTAGTACCATTCAGGGACAGGGACTACTATCGTAATGTGTGCTTTTTGAGACCAAAAATATTTTAGCTTTTAGCCATTTTTTATTTGACCAGGACCAAGCAGCTTCTTCAACAATAAAGTGTTGCAAAGACCATGAAAAAACAAAACAGGAATCTACAAAGCCAGAAGGCAGGCAGCCAACAGGCCTATTAGCTATGCAAAAGCTTGGTTAGTTTTGTTGAAAATGTTTCAATATTTTCTGTCAGTTGTGTGTACTGTCTACATTTTAAATTACGATTACGTCTGTAACTGTTCCCATGATATTATTGTTTAAATAAACTATACTCAGCAACAAATAGGGTAATAGCAGTACTTCTTATTATAAGCACTTACAAAACGCTAACAAAAACAAGTCCGGTGTTAGCTCACACAAGGTAAGTGGTTTCAACCAAAGGTACTCATATTTGAGCATATGCTGTTTTTGTAAATAACTTGAAAATATGTTTAGGGCCTTTCACTCAAGAAGAGGTATTTGTGCAGCACTCTGCATGTGTGCAGATCCAGAGTCGTCAGGAGCAAAAGCCCTCAAGCATCACAATGGATGACTAGCATCATCATTGGGAATTGCTCCTCGCCAGGCCGGCCTGGCGAGGAGCAATTCCCAATGATGATGCTAGTCATCCATTGTGATGCTTGAGGGCTTTTGCTCCTGACACCTCTGGTGCCCTAGGCTACTTGAGTACGTGTGGAACAGTGTACCTTTTGTATATTAGGTTATTGGGAGACTGTACACTGGACCAGATAACCTCCCGGTCCCTCTCTTCCTTGTTTCAGATCCAGAGACGACAATACAGGTATATAAACTGAATACATTCTATTTTAAGAAGACGTGCATGCACTTAATCACACTGTGGAAGACAGTACGAATTAAATGAAGAATCGCAAAGTGCTCAGTTCAATGCAGTGTGAAGCATTGGTTCGTGGTTGACAAATGTATATCCTGGAGGAACAGATCTACGGCACATTTTCAGGATAAACATTTTTTTAATTAGCTGGTTGGAGTCTTGTCTGTGTTGATATGTGGAAAATCTGGTGTGGACCAAGGCCTCTTCGCCCTATGTTGGACACAGTGCATCAGTTAATATAGCAATTGAAAGCACAACACAGATACCGGTCGTGCTGATTATGGTAACAGTTTACTGTTATAGATGCTAAGCACAAAGAAAAACTTTTTCGAAGAATTCAGAGTAACAAGCCAAGAGCTGGCTGATCCTCCACTTTGGCAACACTGGAAGCCAGAAGCCTTGCCTTGCCTCCCCACGTCCCGCACCCAGAGCATCTCCAGTAGAGAAGCATCTTTCTTGAGTGCTCCGTTTTAAGGATGTCTGCTGTGCTATAATGAGGTTATGACCTGGACTTCAAAAAGACAGAACATTTCCAAATTGAACCGCGGCTTTCAGATGTCAGTAATAATTGTGATAATACTCCTGCGGCCTGCATCCCCGGGGGTTATTTATCAGCTGACGTGACTGCTGAAGGACCCTCGGTAAATGCTTTAACTGGGTACTGTCAGTAGGAAAGCCACCGCCACTGTCATGGACCTTGTCATTTTGTGCTCATCTGAACATTAGCATCTGGCATTTATCCTACTTCTGTATTTGAAGGCGGTTACTTAGCAACTGAGGATGCAATGTCAAGAACATGAACTGTCATCTCTCCGTGCCTATACATAGCTGCTTCTGTGCATGTTTTGTGCGTAGCCATTAAAACATCGTTAAAAAAATCACAATGTTAAGGGTAGTCGGGGTGGAGCTCTTTAAACAGTTCAATAACATTTTAGTGGCTTAATTGAGATGACGACTGCAGGCCAAGCCAGTTGTGCAATAGGTTGTTACACTGCAGATTTTCTCACATTGCTCAGCAGAACCCAGTCGGAATTTAACGAGCACTGCTTGCTAGTGTTTCACTGTTGGAACGCTACTAAAAATACCTTTAAACGCGTGTTTAAACTTACCAGTGTACGTCTATTCTAAAACAAGAAGAGTAGGCCTTAACCTCAAAATGACCCTGACAGATCCCTCCAGGTACGTTCAGCACACACATATTTTCAACATTGCAAATAAGTGCTGTTACCATCTGCAAGATGGCCGACTCCTTTCCCTCTGCAGACTAGTGTTTGACAAAACTTTCGATAATGCGGTTTTGTTTGTTTTTAATGACTTGGTAACCGTCTGTGCTACTATCATATGTTAAAATGTCAGTGTATTCATTTGCATTTTGATTAATGTTATGCTGACCTCTTGAATATTAAGGACTTACAAAAATTGTAATAATAGTGTCTTAATAGCAACTAAGTCGTGTTGGCTTTTAAAGTGTCTAAAACATGCATCGAGTAAGCGGTGGCATAAGCACAAAGTAACAGTTTAATTTGCACTTTCATCGGGAAATAACTCAGTGACAGCTGTATTTATAGTGTAAAAGGTCATTTATTAGGACAGGGTTGCATACGCAAATTAACCTTAACTTTTATAACGTAAACCGTAACTTTATTAACGCCCTCCCTTTAACATCTGCCTCGCTCATCCTTCCCCTTCAAACCCTTATTTCGTTTCCATTCCCCTACGCACTCCCCTTTTCCTTTCATGCCCCATTTGGTTCGTGCGTACCCCCACTCAGAGCCTTCACCTGCTTGTTTATTCACTGGAAGGGTGGCCAAGCCCGCATCTGGCTCACCACCCTCCCCCATCTACTGCTCGCTCTCTGCTGCAACCTGCCCTAACTGACAAGTAAACCTCCCCCCCTCTATGCCCTACCTTTAACTACCATCCTTCAAAAATCTTCTTCCAATTGCCGGGTGGGTGGGAGGCCAAACTAACCGCGCGATGGGTCAGCGCGGAAAGAGGCCGGTCCCTCCTCTCCCAACCCCTTTTATTCCCACCCTTAAAACCCACCCCCACTTACCTTCCGACCAATCCCCTGTCCCGCCGTCACTTCCTTCCCCGAACCGGCCCGCGGGGAAGACTAGAGCGTTGCTCTATGCTTCCCGCGGGCCCCCTCATCGGGAAATAACTCAGTGACAGCTGTATTTATAGTGTAAAAGGTCATTTATTAGGACAGGGTTGCATACGCAAATTAACCTTAACTTTTATAACGTAAACCGTAACTTTATTAACGCCCTCCCTTTAACATCTGCCTCGCTCATCCTCCCCCTTCAAACCCTTATTTCGTTTCCATTCCCCTACGCACTCCCCTTTTCCTTTCATGCCCCATTTGGTTCGTGCGTACCCCCACTCAGAGCCTTCACCTGCTTGTTTATTCCCTGGAAGGGTGGCCAAGCCCGCATCTGGCTCACCACCCTCCCCCATCTACTGCCAACCAGCACCAACCCACTTGGCGTTGTGCTGCCCCACCCCCCCTTTCAGACACGCTACTGCACCCCGTACTACTCATTTCTTGTTTGTAATCCACAAATTCTCTCCCCACAACTCCTCAACCAGCAGTCTCAGATCTGTCAAATAGTACGCATTCCCTAGTGTGGACAAGTGCACCCCATCATCTCTGAACAAAGCTACCTCCTGCTCCGTAATATTTTCATGCTTCAGTATCTTTATCCCCTGAGCCCAACAGAACACCCTCATCGCTCTGTTAAGTTTCCTTCGAGCCCGTTCCATGGCTCCAAATTTTACTGCCCCTCTCCACACTCTTCGTGGAACAAACTCTGTCCAAACCAAGCATGTACCATGCAGTTTTTGCTTGAGAATCTCCAAGTCCCTCTGCATGTGTTGCAGTAGCGTGAGTCCTGATAATTTTACCAGGTCATTCTCTCCCAAATGAATGATCAACAAATCTGGACATCCCCAGCTCGATAAGTTAGTAGTGATGAAAGGAAGCAGGTTACCCCACCGCATTCCGCTCTTTCCCCACCATAGCACCTCGTGCCGCCTGCTGGATAGTCCCAAGGCCCGACCATATATCTGCTTCTCTGCGAACTTCGCTGCCCAATGTACAAATGAATGGCCGACCAGCCATGTCACCGTCTTGCCCTGCGATGGACCAAGCGCATCTCCTGCAACGGAAAAATAACTGTAACATGTGTTTTTGAACATCAAACCACCCCCCCCCCAACCAGAACCTTGAAGCTATCCCTCCTCACATCTCAGGGTCTAACGTATCGTTCACAACACCTTGATCTCCAGCGGCCTATTGCCCTAATCTTTGCCCAGTCCCAACCCAAATGCGCTGCGGCCGTGGCCGCCCCAATTCTAAATGAATGTGTGCCATAATCCATGGCCTGGCGGCCCACACGACCCAAAGCCATTCTCAATACTCGCAAAAACTGAAAACTGGTGAGCTTGGAGCCTGACCTGTGTGTGAAAACCCCTGCTTCTTTATTCAACCTGCCTGAAGATTGCCACTTACTCCATTCCGCAACAGGGCAGGCCAACACGTTGCCCCCTTTTTCTAACCATACCCACTTACCCTTACCTAGTTGATCGGTTTTTGATCGTCTAAGCCAGATCCCTAAACGGCCGCCGTGCGCGCACACCTCCTTGTAACGTACCCCCACCGCCCTCCCAACCCCCAGCAACTCTGACACACGGAAAGCTCCAAAAAACATCCACACCATGCATAGTCGAAAAAGTGCCAATTCATAATCGTCTGTGCAACATACCGGCAGTACGTGTAACAACTCCAGTAATAGATCAAAATCAATGGGTTCCCTGGCCGCTCTACCTTCTACTGATCTAATCCTGCCCCAACCTTTCAGCATCCTTCCCAGCAGATCGTTTCTTGCCGGGTCGTGATCAAAAAACTATTTTGCATAAAACGATACCCCTGCCAATTTACCCCCGATAGTGGCTGCTGACAGACCTTTCTGAATCATGTACAGCACAAAACGCAACGCCCGACGCTCTAGCTGTCTTTTGCTCTGTCCCCAAAAACTTCCTATGAACCGTTCAAAAAACTGAAAATCCAACCAAGCCAGTCGGTAACTTCGCCGAGTAGATTCCGCTAAAGACATCTCCACCAGCCCTGTGATCATCATGCCCCCCATTCCCAAATGTCTGCCAGGACCGATGTCTTGTTCTGTTCTGCTCCTGGCGCCAGGTTGCAGAAACGCTGCCACTGTGAACGAGACAGGGAATCCGCAATCTCGTTGAAAACTCCTGGAATATGTACAGCTTTAAATATCACATTCAGAGATAAGCATTGCAACATAAATCGCCGCAACAAGCGCAACACCCTCAAATCCCTCGCCTTCTGTCTGTTCACCAGCTCAACGACCGCCATATTGTCGATTCTGAATAAAACTGTCCTGTTTGCCAACTCCTGTCCCCATACTGCCATGGCCACCAGGAGGTGAAAAAATTCCAGAAAAGCAATACTTCTTCCCTGTTTTAACCATAATGTTGGCCACGCCTCCGCGCACCACCGGCCGTCCCAGAAAATCCCAAAGCCATGTGCTCCCGACGCATCCGAAAAAATCTGCACCTGCCACACTGTCTCTTCTTCACAGAACCACATAGATACCCCATTGAATTGTTTTAAAAATGTTTCCCACACCCTCACATCCTCTCTGAGTCCCGTCGACACTCTTATTCTGTGGTGTGGCAAAACTGCGCCCGACATAGACAAACCCAACCGCCTGCAGAAAGTCCTTCCCCCCCTAACTACTCTACAAGCAAAATTGAGATACCCCAACAGCTTCTGGGCTGTCCGCAAGTCGATTTTTCGTGCCTCTTTCACAAGACCCAAGAAAACCAGTATCTCTGTTACCTTCTGTGCTGGTAGTCTGGCCGTCATTGTATTGGAGTCTAACTCAATACCCAGAAAAGTTAATACCGCTGCGGGGCCTTCAGTTTTTTCGGGTGCCAAAGGCACTCCCATCTTTTGTGCCATCTCCTTAAAGATTGTCAGGTCCCTCTGGCAGTCTCCTGAATTCTTTTTCCCTACAAACAGGAAATCATCCAAATAATGGGTCACTGCATAATGCCCACTACTTTTGACAAACACCCACTGCATGAAGGTGCTAAAGGCCTCAAACAAAGCGCATTAAATTGCGCAACCCATGGGCAGAACCCTGTCCACGTAGATGGCCCCTTCAAACTGCATTCCCAGCAAATCAAAATCCCCAGGGTGTATTGGTAGCAACCTGAAGGCAGATTGTATGTCGCATTTTGCCAGTTCTGCGCCCTTGCCACATCCCCTGACCAATTTAATAGCATCATCCACCGACGCATACCCCACTCTGGTATCTTCCGCTGCAATGAAATCGTTAACCGATGTGCCCTCCGGCCATGATAGGTGGTGAATCAACCTGAACTCACCCGGGGCCTTCTTCGGCACGACTCCCAATGGGGAGATCATTAAATTCTGACTTGGCCACTCATAGAATGGGCCCGCAATTCTGCCTAATAGCAGCTCCTTGTCCAGCTTCTTCCTAACCACGTGAGGTAGTTCCTTCGCAGACCGCAAATTGTCTGCCCAGCGCCTCTCCCGCGGCCCTTGGTAGCTGACCCTGAACCCCTCTTGAAAACCTACCGCTAACTTCAACGCAGCTGCCTCATCCGGGTATCTGTGCAGCCATGGTAAGATAAAATCTATCCTAACTGGTGTAGGCCCCCTTTGGAGCAGGAGCGCCCTGGGTACCTCTGCCTTTTGAGGCCCTCCACTGCTTGGAGGGGCTGGAAAGTGAAAAACATTGTGTGACCGGGTGACGGCCCCCGCACTTGGAGCAGTCATGTTTAAACCTACAAGGGTGTCTGGAGCAGAAACCCTTGTTAAAATTCCAGCACGCTCCTGTCGTGCTAGGTGTTGTTTTCTGTCCCACACCCGCCCCCCCCGGAGCGGGACGTGCCCGAAATGGCTTATAGATCACAGGTAAACCACTCGCTGTATGAGTTGATGCCGTGGATTGCGATGACGCCATCCATTGCATCCATAATTCTGGGTCGACATCCCCCCATGGCTTATCTGGGTTAATGCTCACTCGGGCTCTGAACTCTTCGTCGTAGCTCAGCCAGGCAAAACCCCCAAAATGCATCTGCGCTTTCCTAATAATGTCCATGTATTTAAATAGCGCTATAGCTCTGTCCGGGTATTTCTCACAATAAATACTCGCAAAAATCAAAAATGCCGATGTCCAGTTATCCATATTGATTATGTAATAGCTTAAAAACGTCCACATACTCGTGTCTCCATATTCTGGCCTTTGTTTTCTCCGCCACATGTGAGCCCAAAGGCATAGCCAAGCCCATATAGGGTAGCCTCTTTTTGTGCTCTCCCCCTTCCTTTGCTTCTGCGCCTGACTTCTCCCCCGTTGCCTTGTCTCCACCCTCGCCCTCGGTCGTGGCTTTGGCTTGTGTCTCTGTACTTTTTTCCCCGCCCTGGTTATCCTTAGCTGGTACCGGGTCAAGTATCGAACCATCACCTACTCCTACAGACTTGCAGATTGGCGCATCATCCCCTTTACCGCCATCCCCCCAGACCGACCACCATTGCCCTTTACCTCTTCCTTGCGTAGCCACTGGTCGCGAAACCTTCCGGGCCCCTCGGCCCCGTGCTTGCTCTTGCCTCCTTTCTTGTGTACCACTGCTGTAGTCCCGTTCCTGAAAAATAGAAGCTGAGAGGGGGGTTGCGCCGCTCCTGCGTCCCCTTCCCCTCCCCCTTAAGCTGAGTATCTCCGTCTCCCTGATCTCACCCTCTTCCCATTCCTCCAGCTCCTCTTCATAATCTAGTTCCAGCACGTCATCCTCGCACACATCCATCTGTTTACTAACATTCCCACTCATCATCGTATAGTTAGCAGGGTTATCCTCCTGGCCCTCGTGGCGTCCGCCACCTCTGTGTTGTCCCCGATCCTGCGGAGTAGAGAAGGCCGCCGAAGACCCCTCTAGCGCTTCGGACCAACGTACAGGGGCCGTGTTGCGCCCCGTTGGCATCGCCTTCTTTCTGCCAACCTCCTGCCTTGGCATTGACCTTCCGCGCCCAGTCTGGCCGTATGCGCCACTGGTACCCACTGCGCTGCCTAAACCGCTATCCATCCCCATTTCCTGGCCCCTGTCGCTCGGGACCCATACCCAACTACCTTTCCCGGCGTCTTGCGGCATGGTTCCTGTGTTGCCTACACTATCCGCTGGTCTCTTTAGCTGCCGGCCGTGTGGCACGGACATGTCCCGCTCCAAGCATAATTGGGCCCACCTGTCCTCCGTTTCTGCCACTATGCGACGTTGTTCCCTGATCCTGGCCTCTAGGTCCAAAGCCTCGTCTGCATCTAGCCTGCCGGACCAGGGGCCGGGGGGCGTGGACTCCCCTGACGGCCCTCGTGTCTCTTTTGGTTGCCCTTTACTGGCCCTGCCCTTGCCCAGCCCGCCCGTGGGTCTGGGACCTTTGCCTTTCTTTTTGGTGTTGTTGTTGGACCCGGCCGGGTAGGCCCCGCCCCTAGGCAGAGACAGGTCCATCGGCATGGGGTCAATGGAGGGGGCGGGACGCTCGAGCACTAACTCGTCCTGAACGGGGCCTCCTGTCTCTAACAGCTGATCCTGTTGTAGATCTGTGCCCACCACCTGGTGCGCTGGTGCCGTGCCCTCGTCTGATGGGCCTGGCTCGACCACTGGGCCTTCCCCGTCACCTAGTTGGCTGGTGGAGGAGGATGCGCCATGCGCCCTTTCCACCGCCGCTTTTTTGGGTTTTTTGGGCCTCTCGGGGGATGTACATGCCGCTACCGCCACCGCTACTCCGCTTGACGCGGCACGCGTCGGCCGTACCATGCCCACCCATGCCTGTTCTAAGACACCAGGCCTGAGGAGGTCAGCCCGACCCGCTTCACCAAGTATGCGAAGCGCGGCCTGTACCGCTTCCGCGTCGTGGCTGGCTGCCATGGCGCAGGGGCGGGCCTCCCCTTTTTTTTTTTTTTTTTTGTGTTCCCCCGAGCTTCTGTCTCGTAAGAAAATTGAGGACAAGAGCTCTTTCTTAAATTATTCACCTTATTATTCCTATGTATACTTTGCTTTTTTTTTTTTTTTTTGGGGGGGGGGGGGTTCCTTAAGGGGCACTGGCCCGACTACTTGGCCCTCACCTGACCCTACCGGCCTGTGGCCCAATCCCCCACCCGGGGTGACTGGTAAACCTGCTGCGGCCTTCTGTACTTCTTTCTTTTTCTTTTTATTTATTTTTAAAAATTTCTAAGTTTCCCCCTTTTTTTTTTTTTTTTTTTATATAATACCAGCGCGATGGGGAGAGCGCGAACCGTTCCCCAGCCGCTCCTGCCTCGCATGAATGTTGTCCTCGGTTGCTTCGGCAACCGTTTACAACCCCGGCCGCAGGGCGGCCTGGCCGGCTGCCAAGCACGTGCAGATGTCTGCACAAAGGAGGGCGGCGGCCTGCGGAGGATCGCGTTGCCGTCCCCTAAATCCAAAACACCGCGGGGAGGGTGCAGGCCCACACCCGGCTGTCCTCCCTCAAAATTTTGCCCTTAGGCCCAACCTAAACTTCCCGGGCCCCACAGCCCACCAGAAACAATACCCCACGCTACCTGAACGCTTCTTTAAACCCCCCAGGGACCGGCCAAACTAACCGCGCGATGGGTCAGCGCGGAAAGAGGCCGGTCCCTCCTCCCCCAACCACTTTTATTCCCACCCTTAAAACCCACCCCCACTTACCTTCCGACCAATCCCCTGTCCCGCCGTCACTTCCTTCCCCGAACCGGCCCGCGGGGAAGACTAGAGCGTTGCTCTATGCTTCCCGCGGGCCCCCTCATTATCACTCAGGCCCCCGGAGATGGAAAACCCCAGTTCAGAGAGCCACCTTAAACCTAAAGATAATTATCAACTCCGCATGAGTTGAGTTTTTATTGGGTGCAAAATCGAAATGTTAACTTTATAAAACGTGTGCACACATTTATTAGTGCACAGTTCATGCTAGCATATAACCATGACCCTAAAGACAAAACACTGAAAGACCAGTCTGTCTTATAAGACCCGCCCCTAGCCGAGCATAGGACGGCTGCAGACATTATCTTCAAACACCACTTCCTTTCTGTTCATCCAGGCTACAATTCATGGAGGTTCTCTGACATTCACTGTGTATTACACCATCTCTAGGTCATGTCCAGTATTTAATTTGAGCTGGTGGTTATTGGTGGGCTCCACTGGCACTCATTTTTTGGGACCAACACTTATTTTTCCGCTTCGGACATTTCTGATGAGCAAGGGAGTGAAAAACAAACAAAGTGGAAAGAAGGGAGAAATCAGGAACCTGACAGAGTGAGAGAAAGGGTCAGAAGGTGTCTAGTAGTTGATTAAAGAGGTATGAGGTGGATTCCAGAGTATGCAGCCTTAGTATTTGGCACACTGACATGGCAACACCTGCGCTGGGTTTCTGAGCAGTGATTCCGGCACCGACATATATTGTTTTACAAATTAAGCATTGGTCTAATCGTATCAAGCTGCATGCCAGACTCTTTAGGAAGAAAGGAGCTTGTGGTTTGTGTGTGTGTGAAAATACTAGCAGTGGGGACGCCATATACCGGTGCCTGGTGTTGAGAAGGTTTTTATATCTACTGGCATAGCTATGTACCACAGAACTTACAATATGCCACCAGCCTGCAGGTGCATGCTGTTATTGTTCCACTTCTAGAGGAACCCACAAACGACAATGTGACTCAAATATCCTATGTGATCTTATATGTCTTCTTGAAATCATGGAAAAGAAGTCACTTGCGAATTGGAGCCATATGTGGAGCTCTACAACATATACATTTTCTATGACAACCAGTCATGCTTCAAACTCATGAGAGGGGCATAAACTGTGCCAGAAAATGTCAGAGATGAAATCATCATTATCAGTGTTTATGTAGTTGAAGGCGCCTAGCAGTTCTTCTGGACCTATAAATGCCATGTAACACGGAAAACCATAATGTTTTATGGGAAAGCTTAGAATAAGTGTGTCTACAATGGACTGAGATGGTTGCTTAACTCACAAACTCCCAAGCTCAGCCGACATCATATGCCAAAGTGTCAAGGTAGGTGGTTGTGGTAAATAAATAAAGGGAGGCTCTTCTTTCACTAGTGAGACGATACGTTATTGAGCCACAAGCCAGTTATATTTTATAACCAGGCACCACAGGTCAAATTGACAAATAACATTCCATCCTCAACAAGAATGGGCACCAGTGAGTGAGACGGTGGAATTCCAGCAGGTCATTAACATACTACTGAAATAGAAGACTTTACAATACATCGCCTTTCCTTGACAAAATAGAATTGTTAGTCAAGTCACACAAGACCAGCACCTGACAAAAACAGCAACTAGAAAACACAAATGAACCCAACTACAAAACCTGACAAACAGACACTTGGCCATATGCAAACTAACACATAGAGATGCCCATACTTTATTCATACACAACAGGACAAAGAAAGAACCTGTAAACGAGCAACAAACGACAATCTAATACAAAAACAAAAGTTGCCATGTAGTTGTCTAAGATCTTTGTGCTGTTTAAATACTTCTGCTGTCTTTAGGGCTCGGAAGTCCCACCTTCAGCCAAGATGGCTTACTACTCACAGGGCCTCAGCCATCATAGGCTGCCACAGCCTTAAAGAAATATACTTCACAGGTGTTCTCATAGCAATCCTCAAAGCCCAGATACTTTGCTAATTCCTGAAAATAACAGATATAGGCCCGTATTTATACTTTTTGACGCTAAACTGCGCTAACGCAGTTTAGCGTAAAAAAGTTTTGCGCCGGCTAACGCCATTCTGAAGCGCCATGCGGGCGCCGTATTTATTGAATGGCGTTAGCCTGCGCTAACAGACCAGCGCTGCCTGGTGTGCGTGGAAAAAAAACACGTACACCAGGCAGCGCCGGCTTTGGGGAAAATGGCGTTAGGGCGTCTTAAAATGGTGCAAGTCAGGTTGACGCCAAAAAATCGCCTCCACCCGATTTGCGCCATTTTTAACGACGCCCAGATGCCATTTACATGACTCCTGTCTTAGTAAAGACAGGAGTCATACCCCCTTGCCCAATGGCCATGCCCAGGGGACTTATGTCCCCTGGGCATGGTCATTGGGCATTGTGGCATGTAGGGGGGCACAAATCAGGCCCCCCTATGCCAATTTTTTTTTTTTTTTAAATAAAAAATTATACTTACCTGAACTTACCTGAATGTCCCTGGGATGGGTCCCTCCATCCTTGGGTGTCCTCCTGGGGTGGGCAAGGGTGGCAGGGGGGTCCCTGGGGGCATGGGAGGGCAGCTGTGGGCTCATTTTGAGCCCACAGGTCCCTTAACGCCTGCCCTGACGCAGGCGTTAAAAAGAGGTGCAAATGCGGGGTTTTTTGCCCCGCCCACTCCCGGGCGTGATTTTTGCCCGGGAGTATAAATACGACGCATTTGCGTCGCAGTCATTTTTTTAGACGGGAACGCCTACCTTGCATCTCATTAACGCAAGGAAGGCGTTCACGCAAAAAAATGACGCTCATTCCTCATACTTTGGCGCTAGACACGTCTAACGCCAAAGTATAAATATGGCGTTGGTTTTGCGCCGAATTTGCGTAAAAAAAAACGACGCAAATTCGGCGCAAACGGTGTATAAATATGCCCCCATAGTCCCCTGAAATGTCAGAAGATATGAAGGAATAAGTTCAAAGCACATAGTTAATCAAGGGGAATAAAGCCCAGCGCTCTCTGCATTCTTAGATAATATCCACACACCTGGTCACATATTTGTCACTGCATAGAGGGAGGAGCTTCAAATGTTACACCATTTTTTCAATGTGTTTGGGCGCGTAGAGAGTCCAGATGCTTGAAATAGTAAGGAAGAAGAATCTTGTGGATGATTTAATGCTTACATTTCTTTTTCCAAGCAATTAGGAAGAAGCAAATGTTGAACCAGTTATGTAAGAGTTTTAGGTGTACAACACAACAGCTGCAATAGAGAAATGGAGAGAGCAGAAATGTGCCACATCTACTATGATATGGTGCACTTCTGCTGCCTGCTAGCGCACTGTGTGCTGATTAGCGCCAACACAGGCACCCTAGCACCATTGTGCAAGGGTGTCTGCGTTTAGGGCTGGATTCTTTTTGTGCAGGAACAGATACGTTCCTGCACAAAAGCAATCACAAGCAAAGAGGCTTATTCCTCTTTTTAAATGTGCTGCAGAATGCAGCACATTTGGAAAGAGGAAGTAAGGAGGAGACAAAGATGTTTCTCCTGTTATGCCTATCTGTGGTAGTCCCATCATGTTGGTTGAATCCCATGTTTACTGCCTTTAGTAAATTTGGGATTGCATCAGATTTCATGGGTGATTGCATGGGAACACCCATGCTCCATCCAAAAAAATGTATAAAAAAATAGCAGAAGCCACTACATTGCATTGCATTTCTTCATTTCTTTACATAGTCACGCAAAGTGACACCTTCTGACAACTTGCGTCAGGGAAGAACAACTCAAGTCCTTGATAAATATGCCCCTTAATCTAACAAACCTGTTTCCATCAATATTTTCAAAATGAATGGTATTTACTAAGTTGATTATCCTTATATGACGGATGCTATTTATTTCCAAAAATACTATTTTGCCTTTTTAGGTCGATTGCACAAGCACTTTGACCTGTTGTAAGTATTGTGGGCTTTTAACCACGCCCATCTCACGCCCATCACCTTAATTCGTTCCTGGGCTTGCCTTTCAAAAATCACTTGATATCATTCGTAAAAGCTTTACGTTTGCTCTGCCATGAGGAACAGGGTCAAGATTGATTTGCATATGGCTGGGTCCAAACTGGGGTGGCATGGTGTGCAAAAGAAAGATGGGTTGAACCCAGATCTGTGACTGGGGGTGAGTGTTTGCATTGTTCAGCACTCCGTCCATCATCCTTTTGTGTTGCTAAAGTTGCCCTAAGAGGGAAGAGTATGCCCAGACGTGGGTCCCATGCTCACTGTGTCACTGTATTCAAGCTAGCTTGGCTGATGAAGGGTGATACCCTGAAACCGGTCCCAGGATGCTTGTTTCCGGTCCAGGGAGGACCCGGCCTGGCAGTTCGGGCTAGACTGTTCCAATGAGTACCAGGGTCAAGACTGATTTGCATATGGCTAGGTTCAAACTGTGGTGGCATGGTGAGCAAAAGAATGATGGATTAAACCCAGATCTGTGACTGGGGGTGAGTGTTTGCATTGTTCAGCACCCCCTCCATCATCCTTTTGTGCTGTATGGTTACTTGACCATGTTTCTTCCAAATGTTATTTTTACTGAGGTGTTTTCCAGGTGCTGTTCTGAGCATTGCAGTCAAAATTTGCGGAACAAAACCTCGCCCCATGATGCTTTGCAGGGCATTACTTTTACAAAACATTTTTGCTCATAACTCAGCCTGTGGTGGTCCTAGGACAAAGATACCACCTTCAAAACACTCTTTCTGTCTACATCATCTCTGGGCCCCTGCACTAGTTTAGTGGGGATCCCAAATAACCCATCCCACCAATCAGTGTCTTTTAAGCTTTCTGATGATTAGAACTTTTGTTTTTTTCAGCTGGGAAAAGTTTTGTTTCGAAGACCTTGATTGTAATGTGTTATATTGTTACATGTGTTGTCGCTTTAAACTTTGTTGTAGAAACGTTCTGATGGAATGTGGTTTTATGACCTAGTGGGTCATTCACGGCAGTTGTGATGTGACTGGCCTTGGAGAAGGAGCTGCGATTGTCCTACAAGAATAAATCTTCTTACACCTTCCATTAAACCACCATTTCCTGTGTCAGCGTCTTCACTTCATAATGTCATTGCAGTAGGCCCGCTAGTCCTAAATACTCCCTCTGAGGGCTAGGTATATGGTTACACTGCATTATTTAATTCTGCTTTTTTCATGGGGTTATGCCTTCTAAGGGCTAACAATATGGTTACATGACAATTTTTCTTATAAATGATATTCTTGTAATGGTGCCTTATATGGGCTGTTTTGAGCGTTAAAGTCAACTGCCAAAAGATTATTTCTGATAAAGATTTATATGATAATTGTCTGTGTATCATTAATCTCTCCTTATTACAATTATGGCCATGATTCAGGCCTACTTAAAATCCTTATTACACTATTAATGTTTGAACACTCTTGATATGTTTGGGTGACACTTCTGGTTTATGTCTCCTGTGTGGTTGTCTTGTGTCTTTTTTGGGGCAATTGTGTTAACCAGCCAGGAACCGTGATGTTGGGGTGGTGAAAGTGGTATTCTATTGGACTTAGCATGGCAGATTTAAATTAGAATGCTAAATGGCAACATTTTCATTTTTTGCTGCAGATAGAGGAAGAAGGTAAATGGAAGTGATTTAGTTATATACAGGGCCACTAAATTATATGGCAGAAAAAGAAGAAATTCTGAGGCAGAATTGACCAATTTATGTGGCAAGAAAAGTCCAGTTATGAATTTACAATGCCAATAGCTCTTACTCAAACACATTTGAGACCTAATGCATTGCAAATGCTTGTTTATTCATCCTTTTGAAATAGAGTAGTAGCAGAAGTGGAAAAAATAGTACTTCAATCCCAATCCTATCAATTTTCCTTTCTCTGTGGACCCCTCTCTTAATAAAATATAATTGAACACTAACTTCTAATTCCTTTTTTCAAGAGTATTTTAAAGTTCTGGGTCTTGTGCTGTACTTTAACACCCAGACACATGATTTGATAGTGCTTCTGTATTTTTCTTCTGTATGTTAGTAGTTTTTCTGCATTGACTTTTTACCAGGGCTTACTAATGTCTGCCTTGTCACACCAACTTGGCGTTCGCCAAGTTAGGTTTTCATGAAAAATACATAGTATGGTTTTTCACAGAGTGGATCTGAATGTCGCCTAGACAATGACCATAGCATTCAAATTGTATTTTGTACGATTGGAATCATGAAGTGGAAGACACAATTTGTGTATGCCCCCTCCATCTCAGTGGAAATAAGCATAATGTAGAATCCCTCCCTTTGCTGTCCCTGGACCATGCCTCCCACAGACATGTACACTGCCATACTTTGGTAACTTGCATTCTACCTGGCTCGCCTTTCTTCAAGTGATGGAGAATGTTTAGGAGCAGGTTTACAAAGACTTGACTAACCATAATGCAGCAAGGCATCTTGCAGCACTGTCTACTAAAATATAGAGCATTCCTACTCTCCCTCCCTCTGTGCAGGGGCACTGAGTAAGGACTAACACCAAATCAGGCACTCTTGCACCATCGTGCAAGGGTGCCTGTGTTCCAAGAAGGATTATTTTTGTGCAGGCAGGAAGGGGCACCTTACTGCAAAAAAATATTTCTCTGAGGCATTTACCTTTATCTATGTGAGCTGCAGAATGCACACTTAGAGAAAATAATATCACAGAGTAATGCAAAAGCTGCCTTGCGTTACTCAAGATTTACTGTGCCACTCAAAGCCATGCAAGGAGGCGTTGCATGGCTTAGTAAATCTCACTGATGCCCCTGTATTGCCTTGCATGACACTTGCACAAGGAATTCATAAATCTGACCCTGGGCGTCCTGCCACCTACCAGGACTCCCTTGATAGATGGCTGATGCTAAAGGCTGTTTTCAGTTCGAACCCTAGCTCTAATATCATTTAGTAGTGTCATCCAACAGTCACAGAATTTTGTTATGTTCCTAATAGCTTCCCACAGTCTCATTACATTAGAGCACACAAGGCAGTGAGCCATTCATTCTGAATCTCTCACATATAGGCTCCAGCTGCTATTGGGCTCCTCCTGCCTTTCCTCTAATTGCAGGAAAGGTGAGAAGAGCAGTGCTCGAAAAGACAGTGACATATAATGAACTGCTCCCATACTGGCTTTCCAAGGATAATTGAAACTTAGAAAGGAGAGAGGAGACAGGGGTTTGGGCTGCAGACGAGAGATGTCTCATCTGATTACTTAGTGCAGGTAGCAGCAGCAGAGGAATGCTGTATATTGTTGTGACTTCACAACCATATACAACAACTTTTGATGAGCTGTTGTTCATCATCGCAGTCTTACAATAACAGTGCGGTAGCACAGTCCTTTTTTATGGGCCTGTTATGCCTTTGTGCCCTCTTATGCACGTTCCAAGCCTAATCCTAAAAGGATTCTTTTCTCAGTCATGAATTGTACTTGTCAACTTTTGGAAGTTGTTCAATTAAACTATTCATCTACTAATCTTTCTCCCGTGCATGTGAGATCCTGCTGCCCCAATGTTTTGTTCTCCTCCTCTCAACCCCTTCATTTCCCCATTCACCTAGAAAGAGGAATACAATATAATATTACAATTCTTAATATTAAATTGTCATATTTATTTAATATTAATTATGTGTATTACTATGGGAGTAAGTAGAGTATGTTGTGTTAATGGGCCAGATAACATCCATCTTTCTGTAACAGAGACCGTGCTGGTGTTTATTTAATGTTTGTGTTCCTAATTTGTAGACCATTAACTCTGTTTTAAGAATTTGAAGTGGTTCATCTTACCCACACAACTAGATTTTGTCACCTTATATTCAACTGTTTTCTTTATAGGAAGAAGCTGATGTAGCTGAAAAACAGGTCAAGCAAGAACCAACCCAGGTCACCTTCTCAACATCTGCTGTTTCAAGCACACAGGAGGTGCTGTACATTAATGGAAATGGAACCTACAGTTACCATAGTTACAGGGGCTTAGGAGGAGGACTCATCAACTTGACTGATGCTTCCACCAACGGTGAGCATTGTTAGAGGTCTATATGCGTATCTGTGTGTGGTCTGTGGGAACATTGTGTGTGTGCATCAAATATATGTGACTGTTAGTGGTAGTGCATGTTATGAATTATTGGTAAGCAAAAGGGTTTTGCAACTCAAGGAGTGGAGCCGTCAAGTGACCCTACTTAGATCACTCTTCTTTTTATCTGCTTATTTTCTTGAAGCCTGGGGTGAAGATATTGTGGCCTATGAATCTTGGAGATCACAGCGGAGAATGCCCCAATATGTTAAAGGCATATAGGTCTTACTAAGTTTAGCCAAAGCACCACATCATGTGTCCTCAGGTGCGAGATAGGGAAATGTGTTTGATTACATATGCTGGGTATGAAGCCTTGCTGACAACAAAAAGACACACTTGATCCTTTTAGGAAGTGGCTGTATTCCTAAGGCATGCTAAATGTCCAAAGTATTGTCTAAAATGGCCTGTTTCAGGATTTTTCTTTTTGATAACCAATTTTATTGTTTTCACAAATAAGAAAACATGTCACACGTATAGCCAAAAAGTGTATATAATCAAATTGTTTCTTGCAGTACAGATTAATCAAAACAGACAGATGGCCATCGACCCCCAATATCATTACCATAAATGTGCCAGGCCACCCCACCCGAAACAATTTTGTATTATGTGTGGTGTATTTTAACCCTCCATCCATCAGGACCAGATCTTAGCATGTTATTGTGGGCACCTCCTTGCTATGTATACTGAGTGTTCCATTTGGGAACCCCAGTCGACTCCATGTCTCCATTGTGAGATTGCAGGAGGTTCAGGTGTCATCCAGTGTTTAGTCACATTGCGCTTGGCAACCATCAGAGCGATGCTTAGTAGAACTCTGTCTGCGTTGGGAGCCCCAACCCCTTTGTCCACCCCCAGGAGAACCATGAGCAGGGAGATCGGCAATGTCTGACCCAGGATCAGGGAGAGTTTGTTTAAGATCTTTTCCCAGTAATTTGCTATGATTGGACATGATCAGTTTATGTGGAAAAGTCTGCTGGTGAGTGAGACAGCGTGTGCATCTTGAGGAGGGTCGCATGCCCACCCAGTAAAGCCTATGTGGTGAGAGGAAAGCGCAGTGCAGATAGTATAATTGTATCAATCATAATTTGGCAGAAATCACGATGAATCTAGGGGCCAGTGCATCTCGCAAATCCTCCTCTTCCAGGGGGCAAAGCCACATCTCCCAAAGGGCTATCAGGGACAGGAGCGTGTCTGGAGCATTTAATATCAAGGAACAATAAATGTAGGAGACCCCTACCTTTCTCAGATTCCCCATCATTACCCTGGCCTCCATGGGACTAAAATATGTTATAGGAGTGTTGGTAGGGATGTGAGATTTCACCATAAAGCAATCCCATAATTTGGGGGACAACTGGTAGGACGGGTCTAACCAGTCTCCAGTGAGCCAGTCATTTATGACCAGAAATTGGGAAGCTCAATTGTAGTAGTACAGGTTAGACATGATCATTCTTTCCTCATAGAAAGTAATTTGACATGTACTCAATGCCAGACGGCGTCTGCTGTTGTGCCAGAGGAAGGCGTTGGCTAAAGAATCCATCTCCCTAAACCATTGTCTTGGGAGCGTAATAGGCAAATTTTGGAGAAGGTAGAGAAACTGGGATAGAATCATCATTTTATTTAAAGCTACTCTTCCCATGACATTCAATGGCAGCACTTGCCATCGCTTGAGGTCTGAGCGGGCTTTGCGGACCAATGGTGTTAGGTTGAGGGTCCAGTTCAGAGATGGATTGAGGGCAACCGTGATGCCAAGATATCGGAAGCTAAGGCTTCGGATTGGAATGTTAGATTGCCAGTCAATGTCGTTGCGTGCCCTGTCCAGTGGCAGTAACAAGGATTTAGTAGGATTGATTAATAAACCAGATGCTTTTGCAAAAAGCTGGAGGAGACGGAGGCATCGGGGGACGCTATCAGTCGAGTTTGACAGGTGTATTAAAATATCATCTGCATAAAGTGTGATTCGGTCCTTGTGATCTTCCCTCCATCACTATCCCGTCAGCAGTGGGTCGCCTCGGATCAAATGTGCTAGTGATTCTATGGCCAAAGCAAACAGGAGTGACGAGAGAGGGCACACCTGTTGAGTGCCATGGCCTATAGCAAAGGTTTTCGATACCACTCCATTGACTCGAACCTGAGCCAATGGGGCCAAATATAATAGTCGGACCATGCGTCGGAAGTGTGTTCCCGCACCAGCCTTTGCCACAACATGAAATAAGTATTCCCAGTCCACTGTATCAAATGCCTTTTCAAAGTCCACCAGCTATAGTGTAAGTGGCATGTGAAGCGTGTGTCATTTGACAAGGGTTACATGTAAGCGTCGTAGACAGTGCCTGGTACCTTGCGCCGGCATGAATCCACATTGGTCTGGTTGGATAAGAATCCCCAGCACCTGTCTTAGCTTATTGGCCACAATAGTAGCGTACATCTTAATCTCCATATTAATTAATGAAAACTGCCTATAATCTGCACGCGACGTGGATGAGGGGTGTGTCTTTGGTAGGATGACTATTGTAGCCTGATCTGGGTCACTAGGGAAGGCGCCTCTTTCTATTGCCTCGTCTTAAAGGACCTGCAGGTGTGGAATAAGGCTATCCCGGTATTTGAGATAGTATTCCACCGGGTAGCCATCAGGGCCCGGAGTTTTGCTGGGCTTCAGAGTTGAGAGAGCTTCTCCAATCTCGGCCGGCGTAATGGGCTGATCCCGGGCGCATTGCACTCCTCTGTCTGCAGTGGACCTAGTATAGGGATCCACATCATATATGTCGCCCTGGGGCACATAGACGATTGCTGCCGTGCAGACGCCCGCTGACTGCGCTGCTGTTGGGTGTGGCAGCTGGGCTGCACTACGTAACCGGAATACTAAGCCACACTGCAAGGGAGAAAGACAGGACCATGAAGCTTCACCACACTCAATTTTGGATGGAGAAGTTTACAGCTCTGAAGGGCCCAACCGAGGGTAGCACTATGGAACTTCCAATTCACTCCGCCGGAGACACTGACAAGATTCTGCAAGCTATCCAACTCTCACAGTCGGCAGTGGAGACCAAGATCAGTGAGGTGTGGGTGGAGGTGGCGCTCCTCTGTCTGGACATCAAGAACACCACAGGCCGAATAAAGGACATATTTCTATAATGGAAGATACAATAGTCAATCTCCAAACCAAAGTGAACCGCCTGCTTACACGCACACACGATCCCCAGCAATGAGCTGAAGATGTTGAGAACCGCTTTTGACGTAATAACTTGCGACTCATTGGATTCCCAGAGAGCGCCAAAGGTGATCATGCTGGATGTTTCTTGGAATCTTGAATCAAATCATGGATTTCCTCCAAAAAGCCATCTCCAAGGTTCGCAGTGGAGCACGCCCATCGGTGGCTCACACCAAGACCCACCGGGTCCTCACTCAGACATATATTAGGGCACATATTTAACTTCAAAGACCAGGATCATATTATGAAAGAGGCACACGCACATGTGGCTCTCCGCTTCCAGAATTCACAAATCTTCATTTTCCTGGACTACACACGAGAGGTACAGACATGCCATCGCTCATATGAACCTATCAAAGAGAAACTGTGCGCGATTAAGTTATCTTACATGCTTCTCTCTCCAGCCTGCCTCAAAGTGATCCATCCAAACAAGACTAATTTTTTTGACACCCCCAAGTCGGCCTGGACGTGGTTGACTGAAGACAGGCGACTCTCGGAGATGGGACAGACCTCCCTTCCGGCGCCTCCCACCACAGTGCATACTCATGGTGCTGTGCTGGTGGCAGCCATGCATAAGATCCTGCTGAAGAAAAGGTAAAGAGAGAGCAACCTTGTATTCCCCGGGTGGGGTGTCCCCACCCCCTCACTTTCCTCACCTCCCGGAGATGCAGCAGTCCCAAAGGATGTTGCACTGGAGGATGCCCCCAGGGAAGACAGACTGAGTCAGACACCCGATATCTAACATTAATGCTAACACCGGGTATCTCTTGTGACAGAGATCACATCATCACACACATATGATCTGGCATTGAAGATGTAATAATTATCCTGCTTTAGGGAGGGATCTACCACACAATACCACACAATTTGTATTGGTTCCAAGTTGGGGAAATGATTATGGGGCGACAAATGCTTCTAGGGGGAAAGTATGGGGAGGAGGGTGTGTGGTGGAGTTATTCTGGTTAATGTTGATTGTTTAACCCTGTTGTTTTCTAGGTTGTCATGTAGACCATGTTTCACAATGTACACAACAATCTATTTAGTTTTGCTTATGGCCCTGCCACAGGCATGACTACAATGCCTTAACACCATTGAAACCAATCCGTCCCAACTATCTTTTACACTACCACACTCCTCATGGTGCCAAACACTGTAATGTCCTGGAATGTTAATGGTCTGCTTGATAAAATTAAACGTGCAGCAGTTTTGGGCTATGTCCAGTGGTTACCCCCTGCCAGTCTAATGCTACAAGAGACCCACCTTTTATGCACATCTTCCCCCTTCCTCGCCAGGTATGGCTTCGACTGAGTTTATCATGCTGTGTTTGCCCGGGGATCTAGGGGAGTGGCAATTCTCATACGTAGTACCTTTCCTTTGCCAGTGACGCAATCCTGGACGGACTCCCAGGGCCATTATGTGCCCTCACAGGCACCAAAGAGGGACGTCGTCTTAACATCCCTCTGTGGCATTGAACTCCGTCTTTATAACTCTTACTGAATTGGTGGCGTGCTTGGCCCCTGGTCTTAATATCACTGGTGGGAATATGAATGCTATTAAAGATCCTGATATGGATTCTATGGGGCCCTCATCCTCCACCAGGCAGCAACAGTCCATGGTCTTGCACAATTGGCTGACACAATTAGGACTCTGTGATGTGTGGAGGATCTGGCATCCTAAAACATGGAAGTACACTATACTTGTACAGTGCACCACACATATGCGCATAGACCTGTTTCTCACGGTGGCTACGGACCTTACTTTAGTCACCAGATTCAGATCCTGGCCCCTGGAATTTCTGACTATGCTCCCCTACTCCTAGACATAGGCCATCCTGACCCTCAGACAAGCTCAATGTGGTGCCTCAAAGCATGGCACCTCCAGGACAGGACGTACATACAGGACCTACGCCACGAGCTGAAAGCATACTTTCAGGATAATACACACACAGCTCCTTCTAAGGGCACCTTGTGGACAGCCAGCAAAGCCATGATACAAGGCCATGCAAAAGCTCTCCTTAGACAGAAGGAGAGAATTCAACAGAACTAACTCATCCAACTAGAGGATCAAGCGCTCCGCTTGCAGACAAGCACACCAATCAGGTGGAGGCGATTGGTGCCCTAGCCCTGGTGAGAGAAAGAAATTAGAGCCCACTCTGTGGAAGTAGCAAAACAGATCTGGCAGGCGTCTTAGGCCTGAATAGATGGATGGGGATAAACATAGCAAACTGCTAAACAGACTAGTGTGTAAACCACTGGCTGGATGGATCATACCTGAAATCAAAGACTCCCAGGGCGTGGTACACACCGCCTCAGTAGATATAGCAACCACTTTTGCTGAATATTATGGCACACTATCCAAAACAGATCCTCATCCTGCAGCTTAGAGGGCGACTCTCCTTCTCGAAGAATTAGCTGCGCCCTCCATGTCCGTGCCCCAGGGTGACATATATGATGTGGATCCCTATATCAGGTCCACTACAGACAGAGGAGCAAGTGGGCCACATCAGAGGAGTCTGGGAGGGCAAAGCTCAGATCCAAAGCGGTGGGTCAACAACTTCGCACTCCTTGCTCGTGGCCAGCCCTAGCACAGCACCCAGGGCTACCCAAGCCCTATGGAGTGCCTCCGAAGCATGTGCCAAAAACAAGGTCTGTGGTGTTTAGGTTGGCCTCTGGGCAAGAACCAGAAATCCACTTCAGCCCCTCCCTGCACCATCCAGGGGGAGCCGACTCTTCACTTGCTCATTCATGGGGGCAACGGAGCACACAGTAACAGCAACCAGTGGAGCGCCAGGGTCCTTCTTCAGTACTATAAATTTAGAATGAACACACAGTGGCCCACATAGGTTTGGCCCTGTGGCGCCCCGAGGGATGGACACCGCCAGACGTAAGCCAGCAGTCCCAGTGGATCCACCTGCTCCAGCAGGCCCAGAAGGCTCCAAGGGTCACGGCCCCAGTCCAGACGTGTCTACAACAGGCACTAGTCAAGACCACAACTCAGAGGCCCCCCACCGAGCCGCACCTCCAGCCTCCAGACATGTGGGGAGGCGGCCACCAGTGCTCTAAGGCACAGTGGCAGGGCATGAGGTCCGAGTGCCACATATAGGGCCTTAGGCGGCCAAGGCAGTCCTCCTCTCTCCCCGTGGTCGTCAGCAGCAGGCGGGGGCCCAGGACCCAATGCCAATCCACACCCTGGTTTCCTCAGGTATGCAGGGGGGGGCCTCACCATCCGTCCCAAGCACGAGAGCAGTGCACAGGGGCCCAAATGACTCATGCAGGGCACCGGTCCGCCAGTGCCATTACTCCCCCCCGGGGTCACTGAAGTATCCTCGCTGGGTGCGGAAAGCACACTTCTCCGGGCCCACGGCCCTTTAGACATGCATGGGCCCCAAGCGTCACGTGCTAAGCCTCTGCAGTATCCTCGCTGGGTGTGGAAAACACAGCAAGTGTGGCAGGCCGATCAGGCACCGCTACGGGCCCATGGCCCCTTAGACATCTGGCCGTGGGGCGCACTCACAGGTGGGTCCCAGCCTCCCACCCCTACGAAGAGAGACGCATCCCTGCGGCTGCCTAGTAAAACACCGCATCTCCTCGGTTAGCCCCACTGATTCTTCTGTCTGTAGCCGGGAGGGGGGTCTGAGTGCAGGTCCGCCAGGGCCGGTGCGAATGACAACCCAGGACTGGACCAGACAAGGGATCTATCCACCCGATAGTATGCTGCAAGTCCGACCACCACCTTCCGGGCCTCAGTTCTTGGTAGTCGCTGCCATGTTGTAGAAGGCTACGGGCACCACAACCAATTGTCTCTGGCTGATTCCGGGGGTCGTCCTCACAAGAGGGCCGGCTGCAGCACACGGGGAAACCCCCAGAGATGATTAAAGTCTGGCATTGAAGTAGATGTGGCGGATGATGGAGGCTTCGGGAGCACTCTCAGAGTGCGACCACCATTTGACGGCCCAAGCCATGCCCCCCATGTTTTAGGACTTTTATATGCAATTGGTATTTATTTTTATTGTGCTTTCAACACGTAGGTGATACTAGGAAAAAGGGGTTGTGTAAAAGAAATTAGTTGGTCAAAATTAAAGCATTACATGGGGATTTAACAAGGGCACCACAACAAGCTCACTCTGAGACCAAAGCAATATTGATATGTGAAGATAAACAATAAACACAAGTCCGCCAGTAATGTTAAGTATTATTTATTTATATAGAAACAACGATCAACATGTTGTAATACATAGTGTCAGTCAACAAACTATTGGAGGATGCTAATTACATAAAGTGATGGTGAAAATATGAAACACCTTTGTGGTGCAGCCGAATGTCAGTGTTGCATTTTGTAACTTATATCCATTCTTTTAAAGTTTCTGATAATTACGTCCATTTTATAAATCCTTTGGGCAGAGCGTACGGGTCTACCTGAAGCTAAATGATGTCTCCACAAGCAGTGACATCAACCCATTCAAAGATTGCCTGACTCTCATCCATTCATGGTTGCCAGTAGCTTCCCTGAAATGGAACCCTGCTAAAATTGAGTTCATCCTTATCACCAACAGCTCCAAAAAAGTATGCATTTAAGCGCACCGTTCATGTGTTAACCTTGGTTGATTAACACCACAATTGTCACAAACTTAAAAAGTATTTGATTCATCATCAAAACAACCTCTTCTCTAAAGCCCACATTTACTCATTACAAATAACATGGTACCAGATATTTTCCCCCACAGAATAAAATCTTACCTACCCCAAAGCAAACTCCCAGACCACTATTCAAACTTTAAAAACACTATGTAAACTTTGATCTTCTTCAGCCTGAATGGTGGTAATGACTTGCTTGCCACTATTCCCTGACTATCACCTGGCTCCACTGAAAAATGTCTGGCATGCTTCTGCACATTCTAGGTCTGAAAAAGTATGTTGTGCCCATATAGTGCCCATTGTTGTAAGAACTACACTGGTTGTACCAACTATAACAACCAACAATCCACCCTACAAGAGTGACAGGAGTGACAGGAAGATCACCATCTTAGGTGCTCTCTAGAACTCAAAAAGCTAATATAGACATCAAGATGTGCAGAAAAGAAGAGACCAGAAGGTAGGTATTCTTAAGCTTTGTGCCATAATTCTGGAATATCAGACCAGGCTCCCTCCATCCCTCCTCCATTTGAAAAACGAGCTGAAAATGCACATCATCTGTCATAATTTTGATCATGCCAGATCTTCTGGTCCAAGAGGATGAAGTTGAAGAGTATTTCTTTCCCCACCCTCTGTCTTGTTCCCAGTGTTGATGAAGCCCTCTCAGAATATGAAGAGTGCACTGTTCTTCTCTTGGTTACTTCTTGCACTTACCCAGAGAGTCTTTGTCTGAGGCGTAGATCTAGACAGTAAACTATTAAAGCATTAATGTTGGTGAAGGTACTTCAGACACCGTTTAAAATTTTCACCCACCACAATTTGGGATGCCCATTTATCCTCCTACCGGTTCAGCATCAGTGAACCTCCAGCTCCAGAAGTAAGGAAAGTGTTATTGCCAAGAGACAAGAGGTGCAGGCCTGGAATTCTTGCTAATTTTCCTTAAAAAATAAGTAAATGTATGCATTTTTTGGAAAGAGCCTTCAAGATTTAATTCAAAGACTCCATATTGGCAGAGCTGCAAGTGGTTAATTAGGAACCATCATAACTGTAATAAAACATAATCATAAATGAGGATTAAGAAAACAAATGATCTTGAACTCAAGGTAAGAGAGGGTAAGTTATGCCTGATACAAACCACATCTAATTTAAAATGTATTGCAGCCTATTTTGGCACAAAGCAATCCAAATCTACTGACTCTTGGAAACAAAAGATAGGAAAATAGAAATAAGCCATTCCGCTGTAAACAGATCTTGATGGTGACTTTTCAACAAAGGATAAGTCAAGACAGTGTATTGGAGTTTAATCAGCAGTTGACCTGTGGCATTCTAGATTTGAAAGATCTCATGACATCATTACAACTTATGATTTCACTTTAGCATATGTGCTATGAATTTTTAAAACATATATCCCTGTTCCGTACTCAGGTATAGGTGAGGAAAGAGCTTATTTTCTTCCATTCATCACCTTCTTTATTTGCTTGCTTTTTGACATAATTAAAATGATTACTTTCATTTAATAAACAAAACACCTTTGTTACTTTTTGAGGAACCAACATTATCAGGCCTGCAACATGAAATTTTTCAATTTATTAACAATCATTCTACAAGCTCTATTAGAGCCTCATTACGAGTGTGGCAATCCAAGGACTGCCGCACTACAGACGGTCCAACTGCCTAATTACAACTCTGGCAGGAATGTAAATGATAATTTAACGCATGATGGCTTAAAAGTATGGAAACATAGGTAAATATATTGTGAACCTGTAAGAGATCTTAAATAAATTGCAGCAAATAGCAAACATAAGGGTATGATACATTTTAGCAATGGAACAGGAAGTCATGGACATAATAGCATTATAGAATTTTCTGTAGAAAATTAACATAATGCATCACCATCAGGTGAAAATATGTTTAGGCCCGAATCACAAAGATAAATATACATATGCAGATTTATTTATATGTAGTTCTATTCCTACAGCTATGTGTAACCCTCTACTTTTCTAAAGAACCTCCTACAAAATAATTTACTAGAGTAAGGCTACTACTGAAGATGTCAGCCACTGTGAGAACATATAGAAAAATGTTATAAAGTTTACTATTTAAAATATATATCTATATATAAATACAAATACACGCATGTGTGTGTGTATATAAACGTTTATACATAAATACATATATATATAATTCACTGAAAAAAACCAAAGGTTTCAGGGACATCATGGTTAGGTTTAGATTTTACACACACAAAGCCATAGAAATTCAGCAGCTATAGTTATACTTATCTCAAGAAACTATAACTCGAGCCCTAAGGTAACTATAGCTCGCTCCTCCGCCATGCACAGTTTTCACATCAATAATTTCACTGCAGATGTTACAGCGATATTATCAGGGATGTGATAGAAGATGTCATTGGTGATATAATATGTGAGGTAATTAGCTGTGCATGGCGAGGGCATGAATAGTATTTACCTTATCACATGAGCTATAGTTTCTTGAGAGAAGTATAACTATAACTGCTGAACTTCTATGGTTTCAAGTGTGTAAAATCTGAACCTAACTATAACGTCTCTGTAACTTTAGTTTTTTCAGTGAATTTCTAAGTTTTAAAAACTATTTTTATTTCCTAACGATAAAGTCCCTGTATCTTTTGTGAATTTCTAGAGTTTTTTATGTTATAGTGAGGAAATAGAATTTTTTAAAAACATAGAAATTCACTTACAAAAAACAAAGATTCCAGGGACGTTACAGTTAGGCTCCCATTTTAAATGTACAAAACCATAGATATTCAGCTGTTATAGTGAGAATTATCTCAAGTAACTATAACTTGTGCACTATGGTAACTATAATTGTGCCCCGTCATGCACATTTTTTCATTAAAAAATGTACTGCAAATGTTACATTGATATTATCAATGATGTTATCAAAGATATCATGAGTGCCGTAATTTGTGGGGTAATTAGCAGTACATGAAATATTTGCCCTGGGGGTGGTGGTCTCTGGGGCATCAGTGGGGCCACAGGTCCCCTGCATATTAATATGTGAATACCCCAGGAAGGTGCTGGTGCCCAGGCACGGGGGCCACAGGCCCGCATATTATGACATAAATGCCCGCAGGAGACTGTGCTTCGGTTTTTTATTTTTTTTACGTCGGATCCCCGGATCCACCACAACTCAGCTCGTAAAATCCAAAACAAAAATGCTTTTTAGCCCTGGGAGGTTCCTTTGGGACCCCACCACCAGAGCTAAGAGGTCAGGGTGTTTGTACCCTGGCCCCTTTTCTTTTTTTTTCAAAAGTTTTTTTCCCAAGATGGCTGACAACACTTCAACGACTTCTGTTGTTGGTGTTACCAGCCAATCAGATCTCTGCAGAAGATCGAGAGGGTTCACAAATCCTTCACTTCCCTAGATATACAAATTTGGATTTTCTTTTTTTCTTAAAACTACTGAACAGAATTACACCAAAAAGAAAGAGTACTCTTTCTGGACCAGGACCTACCTTCCTGCCAAATTTGTTGTAATTCCGTCCAGTAGTTTTTGCGCTATTGCTGTTCAAAATCCCCATGGAAAAATGAATTGGTAAAATGTGTTTTGGGACCTCCCCCTCCCCCCCCCTCCCCACCCCCTTTTTCTCTGGCTCCCCCCTGACTGATCACTCCAAAACTTTCCAGACAGCAGCTGATGTTACTGGTAAATTTATTTGGACAGTTTACTGAACATTCGTCAAGCAGCCCCAAAGATATAGGCAAGTTAAAAAACACTTTTTATATAGAAACTAAGGGGGTCATTATGACCCCGGCGGGAAACACCGCCTACCGCTGCAGAGATGACCGCCAAAAGACTGTCACCGCAGCTACCAGCCGTCTGCCGGATTATGACCACAGCCGGATTTCCGCCAGAAGGATGGCGGAAATCCGGCTGTGGCCATGCCGGCGGATGGCGGTAAGATAGTGCTGCTGCCAGCAGCAGTGCCACGCCAGTGGACCGCCGCTGGCCGTATTATGAGAATAATATGGCCTGGCGGTGTTCTGCTGGTGGATGCTGCTGCTGGCAGCAGCGCCCCGTCCCGTCTCCTGCCGGAGGACCACCTGACTACAGGTAAATCGGGTGCTCCGACAGGGGAGGAGGGTGAGGGGTGTTGTGTGTGTATGTCTGTGTGTGCATGTATGCGGGTGTGTGTTGCGTGTTGTGTGTGTGTGTGCATGTACGGATGTGTGAGTGCGTGTATGTTGAGTTGTGTGAATTCGTGTGCGTGCATGTATGTAAGTGTGTGTTGATGTGTGTGTGAATGGATGTATGCATGCGTGAATGAATGTTTGAGTGGGTGTGTGTATTTGTGTGTGAAGGGAGGGGAGTGTTTGAAGGGGGGTCTGGAGAGGAAGGGAGGTTGGGGGAGAACCTGCAGGGGGTAGGGGGGAGACCCCTATGAGTGACAGGGAAGGGATTCCCTGTCATTGATAGTGCCTACCGCCATGGTTTTTGTGGCAGTAAGGATACCACGAAAACCATGGCGGTAGGCGGGGTCATAATCTCGCAGGCGGGCAATTGACGGCCGCCAGGCTGGAGAGTGAAGTCTCCAGCCTGGTGGTCGTTACCGCCGTGGCGGTCGGTGTGGTACATTGTCCGTTTGGCTTTAGCTAAACCTCCAATGTCATAATATGGAGAAAAGTACCACCAGCCGGTTGACAGTACTTTCCTCCATATTAACGCCGACCGTCGGGGTCATAATGACCCCCTAACTCATCCCCGACAGCCCTAGAGACTGCCACCTCCTTGGAGCTTTAATCAATTAACAAGGGGGGGGTCAACCGTCCCTCTTGCTGCCCTAGGGACCTCCACCTCCCTGGGGCATTATGAATTAAATACGGGGGCACCCAACCCGGAGACTGCTACCTAAACAGGGCTAAGATTACAAAAAAGTGAACGGGCCCATTTCAGACCCCCTGTAGCCTGGAGGACCACCACCTCCCTGGGGCTATACTTGTTAGCGGGGGCATACGGCCCCCCTCAAGGAACCATTGATTTTGCTGAAGTCCGCCACCCCCATGGGCCAGCTCCTGCTTTGTCACGGGGTGCCCAACCCCAGGACATAGCTGATTGCTATGGCTTGGCTGCAGCTTTGACAGCTGCAGCCAAGTAACAGCAAACACTTCGCTTTCTGTCAGCGGGACCTGCCAAACATGTCCTGCTGTCAGAAATTGGAGTTCTCATCTCTGTTCCCTGGAATAGATATGAAAGCTTTGCTTCAGCAACCAGGGAGCTGCTACTTAACCAGAACCAGTAGTCTTCTGGATCTGTCTCCTTCTCTTTAAAACATTTTGGTGGTTCAACATGTAGAAGAACAGATTTCCCCCAATTCTAATTCTATCAGTTATCCATTGAGTTCCAGCTCCTGCGCTACCTCCTTTTGAACGTAGACACCTCCAAGTCAAGCTTATCTGTGTCTGCTTGCAGTTGCCTACACATCCCTTATATCCTCCTAAAGCATGTGCCCCTTATTACGTTTCCAATCTGTCACATTCTATTGCTCTGGAGGGAGAAGTTTCCTAGGTAATTCGGAAATAAATCGACTAACATCTGCAAAATATCTTCCTGGGTAGGTTGCTTCTAGTAAAGGTCCTGTTATTATTAGCTAGATAGGAACCATTGGTATGGCACATCGCCAAGGTTACAGCGGAGAGTGGAAAGAATGATCTGACGACTGTCTGTCAATATAATATGCATCAGAATAGTGGTTTTCTTTTTCACTTGACGCAAATATGTAGAGGCAGATTTAAGAAAAGTAGCTCTGCAGCGCCACTTTTCTAGTGCCCCTTAGCGCCCCTGTAACGTTACCATGTGTGCGCAGTATTTAAGATACGGTGCACTATGGTGGTAGCTAGGGAACTAGCATCAAAATGTTTGACACTAGATTGGTGCTTTACAGGATTAGCGGCAAAAATGTTGACCCTAATCCTACAAAGCACATTGAGGCCCATTGTAAATAATGGTGTGCCTCCTTTTAAAACCTGCTCTGTGCAGGCTAAAAACGGTGCAGAAAATGGTGCAAAGAAATCTTCTAGATTTCTTTGCACCATTTTTTTGACCATTTTTTTGGCCCCTCTAATGGTGGGATATCCCCCTTGCATACATAATGCCTGGCACAGGCATAATGCGGTACAAGGGGTTACAAAGTGGCACAATGCATGCTGTGCGCCACTTTGTAAATATGGCGTGATGATTTTTGAAGCCTAACGCCATATTAGCATAAAAATAATGATGCTAATGTGGTGCTAGAGCTTCTTAAATCTACGCCACAATGTTTATGTTGTGGGGGATGAAAAGAAACACGGGGTGGCGTTTGCACGGTATAGCTAAAACATGCAGTCCGCCAGTCAGTTCCTCAGTTGCAAGTCAGACCGGGGATTCACACTATATTAGCTGGCTTTCTAGTCATTTCTGCAGATGCCACATAATTAAAGTCTCCCACGCGTGCATTGAGGTGTCTAAGCAAGGAGCCATGGCCTCCATCAACTCGGGTAGAAACAATAGGGTGGGGATGCCGAAGGTATATTCATTAACTAGGCAAAGATCCTGGCTCCCAGGTTCCTTGTACCATCACAAAGCAGTCCCTTGGGTCATGTAGCTCTTGTATCTTCCACATGCGTTTTCCTGTAGTGACCCATATTGATGCCCCTCTTGAACAGGAGGAGTATGCGGACTAATGTAAATCCCCCCTCCATGTTTCCACCATTTAGGTGTGTTTCACTAAATTTAGGTGTGTCTCTTGTAGGAAGGCCGTTCCCACTCTCTGGTGTTTCAAATAGTCAAGCACTCTGTGGCATTTTTATAATTATTCAGCTCAAGTGCATTACATGCCATTATCTTTACCTTTCCCGCATCTAACTAATGCAATTTAACAAGTCAATCTTTTTTAGATATTTGATTTGATATTAGACTCCCCTTCTTTCACCTGCATAGTCTCCCGTGATGTTTATGACCCATGGGTGCCATGACAAATAACAAAGGTCATGGGGGCTTACCCTACCATCATAATTACAACATCACTGAAGACCTCAAAAGAGATGCCTCAGATCCACAACCTTGAATTATCTTTCCCCAACTACATCACTCCATGTCCCCAACATGAGTTAATTACAAGTAATTTTAACCTTATTAGGATATACCAGCAGTGTCCAGAAACTGAACAAAAACTTTTAGTATATGCAGGCCGTTTATGCGCCCCATCTCTCCCTTGTGTCAGAGGCACAGGCACACCATTGCTGTGTCCGGAGAAGGCCGTTATAACAATGGGAGACATTTGTGTTGGTCCATTAGCCTTCTGCAATAAATTGGTGTCAGCCATCATTAAGCATCATCAGCTTGGTAGGAAAAAATAACCTACATTTCAGCCCCAGTTAGGGAAGGTATCGCTTGACTGCTTCAACCAAACAACGTTGGAAGGAAATAGGATGTGCTTAATCTGGAAAGACCTGAGTTTTCATTCCCTCAAAATGTTAATGCCCCCTGCTTTGTTCCCTACAAGACCGTGTCCCTTTCGTGGACTTTTAATAAACGATCTATAAGATCTATCAGCAGTGCACCTGTTTGTGACATCAGGGCCCAGTGAGCCCCTCTCAGTTGATAACAGGTTGTAAAGTCCTTTAGGCTGGAGAGTTTCAGTTATCCATTGCCGCAGAGCCAGTTCCAATGAGATGATCTCCACCTACTCTGGGAAATGGAAGTTGTTTCATCTCGGTCTTCCCTTTTCATCTTCTACCCACACTTCTATGCTGTGACTGGTTTCTTGCAACTTCATGGTGGTCTTCTGCATATCTCTCATATTAGCCACAAGGTCCTCAAACGGCTTCTCATTTGCCCTCATTTTCTCTATTACTTTCTTTAAATAGGCTGCTACGAGAGACATCTACATGGATTAGTTGTCTATCATGTGCTCAAGGGCTAAGCTGGTATAAGCTAGAATAGACATCATGGAGTGAGTATCTGGATCTTATTGACTGCTGAGCAGGGGTTCCACAGCCTCCGTAACACCCCTAATGTATACTGTATGATTATTTTTTGGGAGACTGGCAGTCATTGTCATTTATCATGATGTAACCCTCTCCATTTGCACAGTGTTGGGCTGGGGTACTCATTGTTCCAAATCGTACGCCTTCGTTATTACCAGCACCTCCACCTTCCTGTCCCCAGGTCTCCAGTCAATATCTCTGCCGAAATCCAAATTAACCTGATTTTCCACAATATACCAGGCCCGGGTAAACCTCCCTCCCAGCCTACTGCATCTCAGCTTTCCAGAGCCCGTGTGCATCAGCATCAGGGTGTCCTAGCAGCATCACCCCGGGCCACCCTGCACAGTCACAGCACACACCACTACCTAAAGTGTCCAAGAAGTACATTCTGTTTCGCATGATACCTGCCTCTCCACCTCCAGAGGGTATATTCTCACCCTCAATATGCCAGGTTTACTACTCGGAGTTAAATACACTGCTTTGGCTCTATTTATTTACCCCTCTTTTCAGACTGTTTTAATATACAGGTCCATTCCAATCTCTATAGATTTGTGTTGTTCCATTACCTTTCCTTTTGTATAGGCTCCTGCAGCAGTTCTGTTTTGTTGTGCTGCATCAGTGCTCCATTCGCATTGCAACATACTGGTTTAATTGGCCATATGATGCCACTTTGCAGGCAGTGCGTGGTCTCTTCATTTCTTTGGCACGCCGCACATAGCTCTCAATCACCACATGTTCCCAACATCCATGTGGCATGCTTAGGCAGATACTCCACAGCAGGCATCTCCATGGCCTCTCTTTATACCCTCAGGCAAGGTCTCGTTGGGCAGGCCATCATTCCTCACTATAATATGCGTCCTTCAGTGTACGAAAACTCTTCTGTTATGTGTCATCATCTGGGGCTCATGTTCGCACAGGGCACTGGACTCCTGCCATGTTTCTTTTGCTTGAGGTCTGAGAGGCCCATCACGCTTCTGTGAATTTCCCGCTGCTAAACAGTCTAGCACTATGACTGGACAGCACACTTGAGGGCATATTTACAAGCCCCTTGTGCCACCTTAGCGCCGCCATAGCATCATTTTTTTTATGCTAAGGGGACACGAAGGCTTGGCTCCTAAACCCTGCCCTCAACTAATGACAATGTTTCTGGTTGTGGGCCTACTAATCGGACCTAGAGGGACATATTGAAACTTATGATGTATGTATGGAACTGTATCATGTGTCGACAAGTAACTTGTACTCATTGACTGTACCTCAGGTCGTTTGTTGTAGTTGTTTCTCTGCAATCAATAAAACAATTAAAAAAAGGTGGCACTAAGATGGTTTTTGTGCCGCAACATATTTGCACTTTCTACCCCTTGCGCCACATCATGCCTGCATCAGGCATAATGTATGCAAGGGGGGCGTTCTGGCGCAGAGAGGCCCGAAAAAATGGCACAGTGAAATTTACATGAAAGTATGTTGTGGTAAACTGCACCATGTTTTGTTAGCAAATTAAGGGGCACATTTACTAATTTCTGGCACAACACAGAGCAATAACCAAAGTTGCTGAGTTACATCGCTTTGCACTGCGGGAGAGAGCATAATAGAGCCATTTCCAGCATGATATGGCGCTGTTGCTGTCTTCTCCAGCGCTGATGCACAATTAGTCTGCCTAGCAAGAAGGGTACCGTTCCAGTACAAAGCACTATGCCTAGACAAAGTTTTGAAAGTTCACACATTGGATTGGGGCTGTATAATGCAGCACACATTCAATGTTTGAAAGGTTGTATGAAATTAAAAGAATTTTCCTTGTTAAATCCTTCTTTGAGGAAGTGTTACTTTTTGGCACAAAGCCCTACTTATCGATGGTAGTACAGAGGGCTTTACATCAAAATCCTTGGGTTGTAGATTGTGAACACCCATGTATCACTTAAGTGAGGCACCTCCAACGTAAAGTAGAGAAAAGCTCCATCTCAGTTACTTTACAGGCTACTTTCCGGCACAAATGCTAACACTTTTGCTAGTTTGTGTCACATTTTGTAATTTTGCTCTAGCAAGTATTGATAAATCTGCCCTTACGGCTTACCTTCATAAGCTCTTCTAATAAAATGTGAAGAGAGGAACCTGTGATTAAAGCAGTGAAGATTTCACCCAGAGGGCTTCGTAATGACTTTGTAGCACCTGGTAGGTGCACAGGGCCTATACGCTATGTAATCTAAAGCCTGTAAAAGAAATTAACAAAAGTGCGATGCTCATTTACTAAACTTGGCATGGGCATTCATGCTATGCATCACAATGTAATGCAGCTTAGACAGTACTTTAAAAAGGTAAGTAAATCAATACTATATTTAGCATTGTGTTGCGTCGCACGAGTGCTCATGCACAGTTTAATAAATGAGCGTCTTAATTTCCTTAACTAAAAGTCAAACCTCTTACAGAAGCATTGATTGTGGGGACTCTCTTGCCAGGCTACTGTGGAACGTTTTCTTTGCACACATTGTTCAATATCCCACGTTAGTTTGCGAGGTGGATTTCTTAAATTTTTCATCATGTTAGAGAAATGCAAATTTTATGCAAGATCCTCACATTTCTCTCCATTTTAAAAATGCTGCAAGTAGAAGATTTATAGGTTTAAGATAAAAGATCTTAAAACTTAGGGCCTCATTTACAACCCCCTTGCACCACTGCTGCGTCATTCTTTTGACACAATAACAGCGCTAGCAGAGCACTACACTGCTCCATATTCACAAACTGACGCATTAATCCCAATACGTCTGTACAGTCCTGCGTCACATCACACCTGCACCAGGTAAAATGTATGCTAGATAGGCATCCCCACAGAAAAAGCCATGTAGAACTGACGCAGTGAATTTTACAACTTTTAACTGCATCACTCTATGACTTCACTGTGTCAAAATTTTACCCTGCTCAGACCAGGCATAAAATTGACGCAGGGCATTTTCCAATGGGACTCACCTCGCATTGCTGGAGTTGTCTCAATTTAATGACACAATTCCAGCAATGCTTCACTTTAGCGCCAGCAGATGCATCAGAACTTCTGATGTATCTGTGGAAACGTGTGCCGTAGAGCTCCGATAACAATGTGTCAGTTTCTCGTAAAGGAGGCCCTTAGGTCCAGAAACTAGTCTATTAACACCTTTGGTGTTCTGGAGAAGGCAGCTTTAGTTTCCTCAAGATAAGTTTCCTGTGCTGGTAGCTTTAGTCATCTTCTTCATCTGACCTACATCAGAATCATGTATTGCTTAGTATTTATCTTCATCAAGTTTAGGTGAGGAGTCCTGGGCACGGTTCTACCAACAAGCTAAGTCATAATCAAATGGGTAAAGACAGATGTATCTCTGTTCCCCATTTGTTGTGACAAGGTTTCCATAGCTGAAGACAAAGACTCAATGATGTTGCATACTATTAAATTGGGAACAAATGACGCTTTATAGTAGTGGCATAAACCTATGTAACACATTTTGCAATTTTGGAGATATACAAAGGGGTATTGAGTGATTGTATTAAGTATCTAGATTGGCCAAGGCATGTTTCCTGCCTTCATATGGAGTGGAAATACAGTTTGTTGTGGCGTAGTAAGAAGCCATTTTATCACAGGTAACAAGATGGCTGCCTCAGCAGGAACTTTCCCACACACCATGGTTCTCCCATCCTACCCATGGAAGGATGCTGTCTGGCTGTCTGCAGAAGGAGCAGAGATATCTCCCATTACATGCTTCTTGTTCTGAAGCTCAATGTTGGAGTCTAGAAGCTTGAGTAAGAAATGCATAAACTGCAAAGCAAAGTGTGACTCAAACATTGGCAATGCCAGTTGGTCCCACTGGCGAACTTACATACAATCAAGAACTATTAGCATTGTCATGACTTCTTAAAAAGTGAATGTGGTCTTGAAATGGGATAGTAGCCCTTCCCTAATTTTAAGAAATGGGTTCATAAAGCACTGTTTCATCTTCCCACTAGGTGCTGAAAAAACATGCAGTTCCCCAGCAGGACACAATAACATGCCAGTGAAACAGCAAATGAGTACAGACAAAAGTCAAGAATCCCTTTTAGGTCCTCTTCTCAGGGACAGTCACAACCTTTCACACTGAATGGCTAATCAGCTTTTGGCACGCAGCATTCATTCAGGTGTCAGCACCTGCATTATCTGACAGGCCACAGCAGAGCTCTGATAACATTTGCTCTCATTCCTTTTTCAGGTTTCGTCTGCACAGCCCATGCACTGTGCTTGCGAAATCTCTTGTATAAAAAAAAAATATATATATATATATATATGTATATATATATATATATATATATATATATATATCTTAAAAGGGGCTTATTACCCACCCAAAATTTACCTCAGCTTACCACTGATTCATTTCAACTTCACTCATGCTTAACGTTGGTCAATGCGATACCACTTTGTCATTTCCTGCTCTGCTTGCCTGTCATTGCCTTGGAGGTTGGCCCAAGTACAGCTTGTCACTGGCAAAGCTGGCTACTGGACAGTGGCCAGTGTCCTCCTTCCACTGCCTAGACACCCTGAAGGTACTTTTTTTATTTGCTATTGAGCACTCCATGCAAGTGCATCTGTATGACATCCTCTCTTCTCCCCTGCGCTCTTCCCACATCATTGCTGCCAGAACTGCTTGTTAATTTTTATTTCATTTTGTTAAGAACTTAATGATTACAGTGCCATTGATGGGGAAATAATTTTGTCAGGCCCACAATCCAGCAGATCCTAATCCATATCAGAGCTCTATGCCACCCATATCAGGATTCTGCTCAGTATAAATCCTGCAGTGTAGTATGGGTTTTACTTTGTTTGTTTCTTTTATTTTTACCAACCCAAGATCTTCTGCTTCCTGACTGGAAAAGCTTTAGATCAACATCTGTACACAGAATTTGTAGCCCAGATGGTGTAAAGCAAGGAGGTGAAAACATTAGCAGAACCATGTTTTTAATGTCTCAATTTCCCTTAATGAGTCCTGTGATGGTTTTAAAATATGTGCAAAACGAGACTTCCACTCAGGTGTTTATAGCAAGACATGTTTTTGATGTGCCCGTATACCCTGGATATTGTTGTTGAGAACTAAAGCAATTCTGTTGTTGGAATTCGTAATGTAGACATTTAGGCCCATATTTATACTTTTATAGCGCCGCATTTGTGCCGCTTTTTCACGCAAAAGTGGTGCAAACATACAAAATCCAATTGTATTTTGTAAGTTTGCGCTGCTTGTGTGTCAAAAAGCGACACAAATGCGGCGCTAAAAACGTATAAATATGGGCCTTAGATTTTTTTTTTTTCTGATCAACTGCAGTTATTAGTTGTGATTTTTTTTTGTAACTTTGGGCCTGAAAATATGCGCATAGCAGTCCGCAAACTACACATTCTGTGTTCCCTGTAGAATGCAACATACTATCCCACATTTGATGTAAGTTTAAGTATGTAAATACAGCCGCATACTCCATTCACAAATATAACCCCAAGTGGTTTAGGTCAGTTTGTCTGCCAAACAAATGTAAAGAGCCTTCCTATGTTTCCCAGACCTGTGTGTTGAAGTGTCCTGAGCTGTAGGCAGTCTGGTTCACCTAAATACAAAAAGGGGGGGAGGGACCGGGAGATTATATGGTCCAGTGTACAGTCTCCCAACTATAATCCTGTAAATTAGAGTACACTGTTCCAAACTACTCTGACCTCCTGGGGGACCTGGGGTCTCAGGAGCAAGAGCCCTCAAGAGCCCTCAAGCATCACAATGGATGACTAGCATCATCATCGGGAAATGCTCCTCACCAGGCCGGCACTGCAACGCCTAGTGGGCTCCCCGAGGGAGCTCTTAAGCCGTGCTGTTCTACTTAATTAAGTATGTTAACCTACAATCGGAGTAGATTTTAAGTTGGAGAGAACAGAAAAAAGGGGTTAAAATGGGTTATTCGTCGCACCAAAACATCATAATTTTTTATCAGTCTGGGGTGGATGAACACCAAGACTAAAACAATGAATCAGTGAGAGGCACGCAAGAGTACAATGATCTAGGGACTCTCAAAAAACAAAACCTGGGGGACTATAATTCATATAGTACCTCTATACCAAGGTCAGTCTGGCTCACCCTTGATCATCTGCAGCAAAAGGCAATGTGCTCCCCTCCCCCCCATCTCATTTGCTCAAATCTCTCTTTTAGAATACCACATTCATGGAGTGGCTGACATTCCTGGATGTGGGTGAGGGCTCTGGATAGTAGACCAGGCTTCCAAACTGATCCTCCTTATTGGGTAGCCCCCGCCTCCCCCTTTTCGTAATGCTCAGCTTCCTGGAGTGTCAACGGGTCTTACACCAGTGGATATTTTTATTTGAAAGTATCCATTGGAAGACAGGAATATACATGCCCTGTGCTTCTTCTCTCGCGCCTCCCGCTAACTGTTATTTCAGTGAAGAAGTTTCAGGTCGTGTCACAGTGTTGTAACCTAATGCCATTTTTGTTTTGGCTCGGTGTAAAATTTCACCTTCCTACATACATGAACATAACAATCCATTCATTATGCGCATTGTGTTTGCAAAGCCGCACTAACTTGAGAAATTTCTTGTATTAAAAATGCATTGACAAAGCCAATACATTTTGCATAGGTGAAACACATTGGCTTAGCCAATGTTTGTTGATGTCTGTCAAGATTTTGTTGCAGATAAACAATCAGGTGAACTGTTGTGTGGCGTCCCCAAAGAAATCGAAACAGGCCATCCCAACTCCAATAAGTCATTATTGGATCAATTTGAAAAACAAAAATGTGTCTGCACTTGTGAAATCGATAGGTGTGCTGAGGTGCCAGGTTGTAGGCCTGAAATGCACCTCCATGGGACATGATATTCCTGAGTTGGCATTGATGCCACAGTGAGGAAAATGTCTTTGTACGACGGGACAATCAAAGTGTTCGCATAGATGGGGTTCATGAACTGAGAGCCGAGTCATAACAGTGTAAAACAAGATATGCTTTCCCAAGGTGCTGTGCCTGCTTAAAATAAAAATACTGCATTTGGAGCAGGATGAATGACAAATCTACCAAATGTGAAACGAAAAAGTTCATATGAATGGGTGAAATACACAATAGGGAAGAAAGCCTCCAATAAAGAGCAAGGCAACTCAGATTGGCATGAAAGCCATCTAGTGTTGCGCAAGGATTGGCCCTGTGGAGTATTATATACAATGGGGTAGATTTATGAAAAGTGGCGCTGCACCCAGAGCAGCGCCATTTTTCTTGTGACCCTTAGCGCCCCACTAACCCCACCACGTGTGCGCCGTATTTAATATATGGCGCAGCATGGCGGTAGTTAGGGAACTAGCCTCTGAATTTTTGACGCTGGTTCGGTGCTTTGCAGGAATAGTGTCAAAAATGTTGCTGCTAATCCTGCAAAGCACCCAGAGGCCCATTGAAGCCAATGGGAGCCTCCTTTTAACGCCTGCTCTGAGCTTAGATTTTTTTGCACCATTTTTACAGCCCCCTAACAGTGGAACGCCTCCTTGGCATACATTATGCCCGGCTCAGGCATAATGTAGCGCAAAGGGTTGCAGAGTGGCACAATGCATCTATTGTGCCACTTTGTAAATATGGTGTGACATTTTTGGCCTTCTAACGCCACATTAGCATCAAATAAATGAAGCTAATGTGATGTTGGAATGATGCTAGGCCTTCTTTAATCTAGGCCAATGTGTTTGTGACAGACAGCTGGAGCTGTCTGTAGGAAGACCACAAGAAGACACAGCATGGGTTGATTATGTAAATTGTGCAGGCGTGGCCCATCCTTTAGGGTGGAGGGGCCACGCCCTCCCCCCCCCCACCTTTTGCCCCTCATGAAAAGTGCCTGTCAGGCTGAACAAAGGTCAGCCTGACAAACACTCTTCATGTTCAGCTCAGGCAGCCAGGTGCGAGACATGCACAATTTGCACAGAATCCTGGCTGTCTGAGCTGAACTTTGGTGGGATGAAGAGGTCACAGCTCATATGGGTGTGACCTCCTCGGCTCAGCAATGGTGCCTCAAAGCCCTCCCCCTCAGTGATGAGGGAAGCGTCACCCATTAACTCCGACCTGGGTGCTTCAGGTTTAAGCCGTGAAGCGCCCAGGGCAAGTGTCAATCAGTTACACCTCATCACAGAGTGGGATGGGGTCAGAAGTCTCACTGACCCCATCCCACTCTGACGAAGTCGGGACTGCTGCCTTCCTTCATTGGCTGACCTACGGTTGGCTGTTACTCCACTACTCTGCTATAACTTTTACAATTTTAATACAACAGCCATGTGTGTTGCATAGTATACCTTACTTGTGTCCTGAGTGTTATTACCTAGAACATAACCTACCGGATGGGCAGCTGATTACATACTGCACTGTATGTGTGAAAAATGGAAGCTAAAGCGACAAAGAAGATTTGCATATATTATCTTCAGCTATAATTATCATGAGCATTAGCTGCAGTGTAATCACCTTTCTTCTTGAAATGATCACCTCTTAAATCTAATTCTCTAATTTCCGATGCTGATAGGCTGGGCAGCCAGGCAGCAGTTACTAACAGCAGCGGCTGCCACAACTCACAAGGGTGTGGGGGGGAGGCGAGGGGAATAATAAAATAAAAAATACATTTAAAAAAATCTTACCTCTCCATTGCCTCCGGCCGCCTCGCTCCTCTTCCCTCCCACTGTTTTTGATGTCCCAGCAATCCCTGGGACCCCAGCACAGCCTCCCCTCGCAATCCTGCTGCTGCTGTCATGCTATGCCTAGCATGAGAACAGCCTCAGGATTGGTCTCAGTGGCTAAGTCTGCCGCTTAGACAGTGCACTGGAGTCTGTGCCGTTTCTGGGTTGTGCTGTTTCTTCAACCCGGCTGTGTAAGATGGCCGACCAAACTGACATTCGCACTTAAGTGAACTCATGCCACTCATCCCCCCTCCCATGACCCAGCCCCACCCCTCCCTGCACATGCTGGCTGAGCGAGCAGCTGAAAAATAAAGCAATAGTAAAATATTGTTTTATTTTTCAGCTGCTCGCTCTTAGTCAGTGGGGCGATGCTCCTTCGCCATTTGCGGTGAGCCGCCCCTGGACTAAGACATTTAATCATCCCAGTGGAGTACTTGAATGACATTTCATTGACTACTGAAATCTGACCCTGTCATTCTTGTCTTGTGTCATTTGTAGGTCCAACAGATCTCAGCATGAAAAAGCAGGTAGTGCCCAGCTCAGGATCCACCAGCAGCAACAACTCCAGAGCCCAGCTCAACCCAACTGAAGTCAATGCCGTGCGGCAGCTTGTGGCGGGTTACCGCGACTCTGCTGCGTTCTTGCTGCGATCAGCTGATGAACTGGAAACCCTAATCTTACAGCAGAACTGAGCCTACAAGAAATGACGTCATGACAAGCTCAGTGACATTCCAAGTCGCCGCACAGTTTTTTTCCTAGTAGAGTCAAACGCTACATGCCATACTGTTTCTGTCTGATCCAGGAAGTGACGCGTGCCAGGGCTCAGGAGATATTCCACCTCTGACCTTTTTGAGGTACTGCCATTCGTCCTACCACTCTCACTTTTCCATAAAGCGTGTCACCTTGGATATTGGAAAACGAGGCTGCGGATGAAATCATGTGACCAGGCGGAGAAAGTGCCATTCAGCCCAAGTTCGTGATCCAAGTGCAATATTTGGGCAATGTGCTACTGCAGGATAGGGCAGGCCCCTGCCAGAAGTTCCTGCTGCTAAGAGACGCATCAAGGGATCGTGGGTTTTAGAAAAAAAAATCTGATTTTGTTTTATATGAAAGGCATATTTTTTTCTTCATTCTGATTTTTTCCTTTCACGGTTGCCTTCAATGTTCCTCCAAAAATGCTCAAAGGAGCTAGATTCATCATTAGTCTTCAGCACGGACCGCACAATCTTGTGGTGCAAATGAACATGTATGCTGGATAAACCCACGCTCACATTTAGATCCATAGCACGGATTTATTTTAAACTCGTTTTATTTTTAATTCAGTTACGTAATTTATTTCCTCTGTTTTTTTTAGGAATTAAGGATTTTTTCTCAACAGCAAAATACATATCACAGACAAATGCATTCCACAGTCATCTATCCTGTTGAAATCCATGATCGCTGCTGCTGCTGTTATGTACTGACAATGTCCTTGTTGTTAGCGAGTGGATGTAGATGACTGAATGTTGAAGAGGTTGCAAGTGACAATCTGAAAATTTGCACTCTTGTGTATAGTATCCGTTTTACACAAAATACTCTAGAAAAGGCCATGTCACGCTTCTGGTGTGAACTGTAGTTTCCTCACCCATCTCGGGACAGTACTGTATAAAAACTGCAAATGGACGAAGGTGCCACAAATGCCATTGCCGAGATCCTGTCACCTGTTCTACTCCCGCAGCTCACTCCTTTCGATTTTTAAAAATCTTGATACACATGAGTGGTATTTCTTTGTGCACTAAGGCAGGCCTATTTTTAGGTGTTAGTAGAGAAGTATTTTGGTTATTGGCTAGTGTGATATGCGTTTCAGATGTTTAAGCTTCTGTTGAATATCAGGTTCCTTGTGCGTGCCTGAATTTGCCTTATTTCATGTGGAAAAAAATATGCGTAATTCGATTTTTGACAATGAGTTTAAGGCATCAGTGATATTTTATATATAATTGTTACATCTAGTTTTCAGAGTACTGCCTGTGATTGTGACCAAGTCATGTGCACTTTTCTTGTAACTGTGGAAATTGCCCTGCTTTTATCTCGTGTGTTTTTAGAAGTAACGTTGATTACAGTTACGTAAAAAGAGACAACTTTTGTGATACTGTTGGTAAATATAAATGTGAAAAGCTATTGAAATGTGAGTATTTTAAAGATTCTGTATGCAGTAAAACACATAAACGCCTCTAAGCTGTGAGCCAATCTTCACACATTTTCAGTGAAACAAAATGAGGGCTGGTTTCATTTTCCGATGTTTCGTTTGCTTAAATAAAGCGTTTTATGTCTACTGTTCTCAAACATTAGAATATTATTTGGAAAGGTAAAGTTTTAAGAAATCCACTGTGTACATGTGCAGTTTTATAACCGTAGTGAGGGAAGCAAACATCCCTCTATTGCTGGGTAAGTGCTGAGGAGTTGCCAACAGATAGAGAGTAGTAGCAATCCATAGAAGTCCACTAGGCGTGAGAACCGTGCAGAATTTATGCTCTTCAAAAAGGAATGTGTTAATATCTAATAATAGGAGTATGTTTCCAAATCAGTCGTAGAAGCAAACTACGTTCAAGATACACACAGAATGCCCCACCAACAGCAAGGCTGTTGTCTGTTTATCCTACTTACACAATCGGTGTAATTGTTAGTTCATACTCACGACATACAAACATCACTGAGCCTAAAGTAAAAAGTCTTGGTGAGTGCCAGACCTCAAATTTTTGACTCCGCACCAGACGTCTGCAAATGCAGTTTATACTTAGTCATCTCGAAGCTTATTTCAAACCACCTGGAACCACACATCTCTCTAGAGTCACAACAGACACAGTAGCCAATCTCACATTTATCTCTCTATCAGGGTTTCCTGTTTAGCCAGGAATTGGGCCCTTCACAACCCAACTCATCCCTCTTGTATACTCAGTATGAGTTTGATAGCAACCTCCACTCCTCCGTCTCTTAGGCCCATCCCAAAAAGTTTTTTAGGAAAAAGATCATACAAGGCGGAGTGGGGGAGCAAAGGAGTAGAGGATGGGGAGAAGTCAACAGGGAGAGCAAGCGAGGCACTTGAGGAAGGTCGCAGTTGGAAAAAATAAAAAGGAAATAAGCTGGCAGGGAAAGGGTGAGGGAAACAGCAGAAGAGTTGTTGGTGGAGGAGGTACATGGCGGGTATTTGATGGAGAAGCAGTGCTGAAGCAAGAGAGCAAGAAAACACATGCATCCCAATGGAGTGCTGAAAGAAAAACAAATTAATTCATTCACTGAATGTGAGCAATGTAAGTATAAAAGTCATCTAGCCCAAAGTATGTAAAGAAGCTATGTTCCAGGGAAGCTACAGACTCAAGAAGAAGAAGGAAAGTGATTAAATAAGAAGCAAGCAATTGAGGTTGCCAAGAAAGCCTCAAAATGGTAAGCAATGGCCTGGCCCTAAGCCCACTGTAAGTGTTGGTATTGTCCTCAATAGGTCTTCGATAACAGATAGTTAAAAGCTCTCTGTAGGCAAGACCAAAAGATATGGGCAAATAAATGTGGTGGGTTATTTCCAACCACTCAAACAGTAGCCATGCACTTCCAGTTTCTATAGGAATACCTGGCACAGGTCATAGTGTCCAAGCAATATTTGGTTTGTGTCAACAACTCGCCAATTGACAGCTGATAACACAATAATAGCTTTTCTGCAACAAATACTATTTTTGTCAGCATACTTTCTAGTGTTAGCTAGGGATAAAGTAAGATGACGCTGGTGTAGCAAGTTTATTTCTACAAAACAAGACACGTTATGTCACAAAACACAGTACCAAATGCACACACCTTTCGCATACATTTCATCTTATAGCAAATTTGATCTTGCAAAGATAAAAAAGTTACATATATTATTTCATAAAATTTTAAAAATACTGATGAAGTCACACAATTCTAGGTTTTACCCATTTGGCATAGGTTTGAAATAAAAAACTATGCATAGACTATTCGCCACGCCACACCACAGTCCATACACTTTAAAGGAAAAGAGCGCTCATGAAAAAATTTTATTAAACAATTTAATTAATTTGAGGGGTAAAGCGTCTTCCTAACCATGGTTTTAAATGGCTTAAATTCAAAGTAAACTAATGTTCAAAGGCCACAAGAAAGAGAGTCTCATTTGTAGGAAGAACCCCCAATCATTTAAGATAGTGGAGGGAATAGATGGAAAAGTGCTGTAAAAAATTAAACGAGCAATAGTGTTAAGTACCCTTTATCTCTTAATGTGATCATGATGTCTTGTCTATCATTATTTTATATATTTCAAGATTGAATCCTTTAGATAGTTATAAATATGGAATATATGCCACTAAATTGGTTTAGTGGGAAAATCATCAATATCTAAACATTCTTAAATATAAAAGTCATTTATTACAGAACATATATTGTAACTTCCATGTTACACATATGGCACATCTACATGTAAAATAGTTTAAAGACTATCTAAACTAATTCAGCCATCCAATCCCACCCCTACACACTCAAGATCTGCTCAGGGATAGACAACATCATAAATTCTGTCCTCAATTACTAGATGTTGAAAACAGAGAGCTTCATTTACAAGCCCGTTGTGTCACTGCTGCGTCATTTTGTTTTTACACATACGTGGCACTAGCAGTGCATTACACTGCTCCATAGTTACAAAGTGACGCATTGGGCCCAATGCATCAGTTTGTAAAGCCCTGTGTCATATTTTACCTGTGCCAGGTATAATGTATGCAGGGTAGGCGTTTTCTCTGAAAAAGCCATGTAGAATTGACATAGTGAAATTTACAACTTTTAACTGCGTCACTCTACGACTACAGCCTACTCAAAGCAGGTGTAAAATTGATGCAGGGCTTTTTTCTATGGTAGCCTCCTCTCATTGTTGGAGGTGCAGCGGTTTAACAACACAATTCCAGCAATGCATCAGTTTAGCACCAACATATGCGTCAGAATTTCTGATGCATCTGTAAAAACGTGCACCATAGAGTAAATACAGCACATCCATGGAATCAATAGGGGATGTGCAGCAAGCACAAGAAATCTGACGTATCTACAATGATGCTTCAGATTCTTGTAAATTAGGCCCATAATTTAATAAATCTGCTGTTTATTTTAAGTCAGGTTCATTCATATTTTTCATTGAATTTGATCTCAAAATGATATGTTTCAACAAATATCATGTAAACACAATCAGTAGATTTTTTGTGGTTCTTTGGAAAGTTCAGGTATAGACCAATTTACCAATAGTGGGCTCAGGGAAAAAAAAAGTCGTGATCCACACATCTACTGAACTTACCTGGGGATATAGTGTGTCGGGTACCTAACAATGACAGAGACTGTGTATTTATTCGTTTTTGTGGGTTCTGTCATCTTTTGCCACAAACACATACACACAAGAATTCCACGTTTTTACTCAGAAAGTGTTATTTTAAGCCAGTTTGGTGCAGGATAAATGCAGTACAATAATTGCAGAAATCAGTAACATAGTAACGAAACTGTAATCAATAAAGGCAAATATTATGAAAAATGGCATCCTATTATGTAGAAGGCATTTTTAGAATCCCTATATGCTTAAAACTTCGGGTCAGTATTTCAATAGAATCAACACACATTCATACTTGTACTTCATTTATGTTTGTCCAGCTTGCAGGGTTGTCTGCAAAATAAGGCTGTTATGTTTCTTCTGTCTTCTGGGAAATATGAGACAATAAGATTCAGGTGGCCTTGGATTGCATGCCTCAAAGCTGCTGTTCCAGTAACTGGAATTTCCTCAAAGTCCTCTTTAAGAGGGCTATAAACACCTATTATAAATCATTTTGAGTTTTTATTTGGGAAAAATAAACCTCATGTCATGATGTAAGGTGAGAGAAGGTGAGAGAAGTAATGTGGAAATCTGAAACTATTCTGTTTTTTCCTACCAAACGTATTCAAATGAATACATGAATATTTGAACTAAAAGCATACTATCAAACAACACAATACATACATTTTGTTTAGCAGATTTAAATAGCGCAAAGTTGGACAAGGGTGTTAGAGAATTACATTACACAAGCTCAGATTCTTTTTTAAGTGGGAAGAAAATGTTTTATTATATGGTACAGTTGTGCGACCTCACTGTGCAATAAAGGCAGAAATCAGTATTGGGTCTAGTCAGGTTCATTTGAAAAACCCTAGCTCAATCCTGGGTAACTGTGGCTCTGAGCAGTCAGGCTTTATTAAAGGTACATTTGTAAATCATTAAGATTAATAGGAAGAAAATGCAACATAAAAATCTGACACCAATTTAAAAAAATAGGATGTATTTTTATCTTCAAATAACACCAAAAATCCACTAGAGGGCTCCAGAGATATACATTTTTAAAGAAAACAATAAATCCCAAATTTTCACGATAAGGCGATAAGGCTTTCTTGCCTACCAATTCACCAAAGCAGACTTCGTCAGCTTTTGCAGCACTGTAGCTGTAACAAGAAGTCAGCCAAGGGACTCTTGCAGCCATTTCTTTGGTCTAGGGCTTGGGAATGACGTTTGCTTGAGCAGCACACAACAGGCAGGCATAGTCCTCTCTTTGCTAGCCCAAAGAGCAGCAGGTGCAGTCCAGTCTTTGGTGCAGCCTCTCCCTGCTCAGTCCAGGGAACAGCAGGGCAGTCCTTCTTCAGTCCCCTCTCCAATTCAGATGTTAGCTGAGGTCTGGGTGCCCCTCTTAAGCTCAGTTCTTCCCCTCTGGGGATGCAGCGACTACTAGCCAATGTGCTACCAGGTCTCTTCCAACCTGTGAAGTGTGGCATCAAGCTAGCCCAGAATACACTATTCTGGCCACTCCCATCATGGCAGAACCCTTCTCTTGGCATTTGGACTCACTAGCCAATCACAGTTGTGTGGCTACATGTGGGTTACATGCCCACGGTAAAAACAGTATGGTATGGACTTCCCTGTCTCAGTCGCTGATGCCAGCATGTCTGCAAAAATAAAAGACTACCCCTCTTTTGTGTGGCTAAAGCTCACTGCCTGTTTGGCCTTCCTGTCAGGAGGAGGCCACACCTCTTCCAATGGGAGTCCCTGTGTGTTCCTTTCTGAGAGTCATTCATACCTGCCCCCAGGAGGTCAGAAGGCTGTCTTGAGGTCATCAAAAGTCACATTAAATTCAATTTGACCAGCAAGTCTGATTTAGTGCAACACTTCTTTTGATCACTTAAACTATCATATTTAGTAGTCTCATTCAGACGTTAGCACAGCTGAGTTGTCAGCATTTAACGCTCTACCCACCAATGGGGCTACTAGCCTTTTCATAGTGAAAACAACAATGCATGGTTTCTACGTTCAAGACATGTAAAGTTAAGGAATTCTCAAGTTAGCAGTGTGAAAACTGCTCTGCCAGCCAGCAATGGCAGGGTTTGAGTAATGTTCTTCTTTGTGATGCTCAGATGGAATATTAAGTCACACAGCCCACAACAGACACGTTAACGTACAAGCCCTGGTTCCATATACCAGGGATTTATTTAAGTAAGTTAACTTTTGCCAATTTAGGGTGATCCAGTTGGACACATATCCTATTAGGGATCAAAGCACTGGCACTGAGGCCTGTTTGGCAGGACTCAGTGCACCTTCAAAGTTGAAAAACCAGCAGTTTAAGTCCAAAATCCTGTGAGTAATCATGCAAAAAGAGGCATTTCATTACATTTAGGCACAGGGAAATTAGATGATTTGCCCAGAATCAGACGATGTTGAGCCTACATTGTCACTCAAACCTGGTTCCACCATTTAAAAGTTGGCTGCTCTGACCATTAGGCCACACCTCCTCCCTAAGGGGCATATTTATACTCCGTTTGCGCCGAATTTGCGTTGTTTTTTTCGACGCAAATTCGACGCAAAACTAACTCCATATTTATACTTTGGCGTTAGACGCGTCTAGCGCCAAAGTTCATGGAGTTAGCGTCATTTTTTGGCGTGAACACCTTCCTTGCGTTAATGATATGCAAGGTAGGCGTTCCCGTCTTAAAAAATGACTGCGATGCATATGCGTCGTATTTATACTCCCGGGCAAAAATGACGCCCGGGAGTGGGCGGGACTAAAAAACCCGCATTTGCGCCGGATTTTAGCGCCTGGGTCAGGGCAGGCGTTAAGGGACCTGTGGGCTCAGAATGAGCCCAGAGGTGCCCTCCCAAGCCCCCAGGGACACCCCCTGCCACCCTTACCCACCCCAGGAGGACACCCAAGGATGGAGGGACCCATCCCAGGGAAGAAAAGGTAAGTTGTGGTAAGTATTTATTTTTTTTTTGGCATAGGGGGGCCTGATTTGTGCCCCCCTACATGCCACTATGCCCAATGACCATGTCCAGGGGACAGAAGTCCCCTGGGCATGGCCATTGGGCAAGGGGGCATGACTCCTGTCTTTGGTAAGACAGGAGTCATGTTAATGGCGTCTGGGCGCCAAAAAAAAATGGCGCAAATCGGGTTAAGACGATTTTTTTGCCTCAGCCTGACTTGCCCCATTTTTGGACGCCCAAACGCCATTTTTCCCTACGCCGGCGCTGCCTGGTGTACGTGTTTTTTTTTCACGCACACCAGGCAGCGCCGGTCGGCAAACGCCGGCTAACGCCATTCAATAAATACGGCGCCCGCACGGTGCTTCAGAATGGCGTTAGCCGGCGCTAATTTTTTTGGCGCTAAACTGCGTTAGCGCAGTTTTGCGTCAAAAAGTATAAATATGGCCCTAAATGTTTTGCGCGTAATGTGCAATGTTGTACATTAATGAATAAATGCATCCGGTATTACAAAAGAATATTGGCATTGCGTAAGCAAATGATCAAATGCCCAAAAAAGGGGGAGTCCTAAAAGACGTATAATGCAAAATATATGACAGGGTGTTTTGGCAAAATTCAATTTCTGGGCTTCATAAGAATGTTCATTAAACTCAGGCATGATCCACAAATCCATAAAAATATTCACATTGCGATACACATAGATTACCAGTTGAAACTAATTATTGTAGGTTATTTTAGTATTATTTTCTAATTTCACAACTTATCAAATCTGCTGGTCCAAAGATGGTTATTTCTTTATTATGTTCCAATCAATCCCATCACCTCATCAATTAATTTTCTTTACCCATACCTAAAATATATGGGGCCTCATCACAAGTGTGGCAGTCCGATGACCACCACAATCGCACTGACCTTCTGGCTGCCGCACTCTAGGCAGTTTGTCTGCCCAATTAGAGCCCTGACGGGTCTACCCACCAGGTGACCACCATCCCCGCTGGGAACATAGTTCCCGATGCGGTGACAGCTAAGTTGTACTCAGCCAGGGCGGCACTGAACTCAGTGCCGCCTGGCTGATTACAACTCCCTCACCGCCAGCCTTTCCATGTCGGTTTCACTGACATGGAAAGGCTGGCGGTGAGGGTGTGATGGGAGCCCCCTGCCCAGCACCCCTGGAATGCTCTGCAGACAGTGCGCATTCCAAGGGTGCTGGTCAGCCCCCTGTGTGCTATGGGATAGCACTCAGCTCCTTTAGGGGAGGCGAGGGCTATTCCGTAGCACTGTTATGCTCTATTACAATGTTTTCACTGGTCAGGAGCATTGTAATAGGGTGTGGGGGTGCCACTGCCATGTGGTGGCGTCCTCCCTGTGAGTTTGGTGGTCCGCCAAACTCATAATGAGGCTGTTTATGATTCTCATTTGCTGATTTCACTTCAGATGGTCCTATTAACCTGAACCGCTAAAAATGAAATCAATAAATGGGTCATATTGATGATTTTCTTAGTAAATCAATTTAGTGAGATATATTTCACATACCAAATCTTCTAAATGATCCAGTTTTGTACTAAATAAAATAAAGTGAAAGGAGAGCCATCATGATTTACTTTGGAGATTAATAAGCGAACCTAGATACTCTCAGAGGATAGAGGCCTAGATACATGGGTCCATATTTACTCTTTTTGACGCAAAAGCAGCGCAAACTTACAAAATACAATTGTATTTTGTAAGTTTGTGCCGATTTTGTATAAAAAAACTACGCAAATACAGCGCTTAAAAAGTATAAATATGGGCCATGGTGCTTTTCTGAGGTGATATTGCAGGTATTCCAATATATTTTTGTTCAAGAGTTGTCGGAAAAGACCTTCAGTGACACTGTCTGCTTGTAGCAAGTGCTTAAATGGTGTTATGGTATATGAAACCAGCCACTACCTGCTTTGCTTATTTCCCACAACATTTTCCCATCAACTTTTGGCTTCCATTATTCCAGTTAACTGACAATCCCACACCCATCAGCAGCATTCTGTGGAAACTCATAACAATCTCAAGTTAAAACATCCAAGACCAAAATGACTACAGCCAACAACAAGCATTTCACAGCAGATCTAGGGTAAATTTCTCTGGAATGTGGTTACGAAAGGTATTTTTGATACTGTGTGCCCAAGAAAAGAATTAGAGTGGAATGGTTGAGCAGTCCCCAAGTACCTCTTCCAAAAGTATACATTAATATACTTCGTTGATCTTCCTCAATGCAAGTTTTAAACACTTGAAAGTACTTGTGCATAGCCTTGAATGGAAATATTCAGCAATACCCTAGAATAAGGAATTATTTGCTAGGTATATATTTCTCCACACTTAATAATAATGTTACTGTGAGACTTACTTACTTCACTCTATCAAAACGTTTGCAATACATTATGTTGGGAAGAAAACTCACTAAGTGAAAATGCACTTTTCAGAAATATATACAGCCTATACTGACACCAAGGGGCATATTTATACTCCGTTTGCGCCTAAATTGCGTCGTTTTTTTTGATGCAATTTCGACGCAAAACTAACTCCATATTTATACTTTGGCGTTAGACGCGTCTAGCGCCAAAGTCCATGGAGTTAGCGTCATTTTTTAGCGTGGACACCTACTTTGCGTTAATAATATGCAAGGTAGGCATTCCCGTCTAAAAAATCGACTCCGAGGCATGTGCGTGGGATTTATACTCCCGGGCAAAAATCACTCCCGGGAGTGGGCGGGTCAAAAAAAATGACGTACGGCCGCTTTTGCGCCGTTTTTTAGCACCTGCAAAAGGCAGGCGTTAAGGGACCTGTGGGCTCTGAAGGAGCCCAGAGGTGCCCCCCCCCATGCCTCCAGGGACACCCCCTGTCACCCATGCCCACCCCAGGAGGACACCCAAGGCTGGAGGGACCCATCCCAGGGACATTAAGGTAAGTTCAGGTAAGTGTTTTTAAAAAAAAAAAAAATTGTGGCATAGGGGGGCCTGATTTGTGCCCCCCTACATGCCACTATGCCCAATGACCATGCCCAGGGGACAGAAGTCCCCTGGGCATGGCCATTGGGCAAGGGGGCATGACTCCTGTCTTTGCTAAGACAGGAATCATTTCTATGGGGGTTGGGAGTGAAAAAAAATGGCGCAAATCGGGTTGAGGCGAAAAAATTGCCTCAACCTGACTTGCCCCATTTCTTGACGCCCAAGCTCCATATCCCCCTAAGCCGGCGCTGCCTGGTGTACGTCGTTTTTTTTAATGCACACCAGACGGTGCCGGCGGCTAACGCCGGCTAACGTCATTCAATAAATACGGCGCCCGCATGGTGCTTCAGAATGGCGTTAGCCGGCGCTAATTTTTTTGACGCAAAACTGCGTTGGCGCAGTTTTGAGTCAAAAAGTATAAATATGGGCCCAAATGTATCCCTTATTTGTAACTAAGCCATTGCTTGTGTGTCAATAACTAGGCTTCTATCCTGCAGGTTACTGCAGCCAAGGTCTCTGCAGTTCACCCTTGCAGTGATTAGGAGCTGTCATCACAGGTCATTCACACCATTCAGCTGTGAGAGCTAAACCCTTAAAATCTCACCCTTGATGTCATTTTTGTAAGGAAGCACTTGAACTGTCAACATCTTGGCAGTCACAGCAGCATTCATTGTGACAAACTGAGGGCCAGATTTACGAAAATTGGTGCTATATCACATGTAGCGCCACTTTTCTTGCGGCCCTTTGCACCCCTCTACCGCCACCATGTGTGCACTGTGTTTAAAATGCAGCACACCATGGTGCAGGGTAGGGGGCAATAGCATCAGAACTTATGACACTATTGATGTACTGTAAAAGTTTGGCGCTAACCCTTAACAATACACAGGGGTCCATTGTAAACAATTGATTTTGATGCTGACAGTAACAGTCCTGCCTTCAACTTTTTGACTGAAAACCCGTCCACCGCCGTGACAGTCCACCCACCATATTTAGATGTTGGTAGTCCCATAGACAAAAGACTGCACTGGAACCGTTGCCTCTGTGAAGAAATACTGCCAGCATCGACGTCAGGAGAGGGGAAAGGGGATGCTCACGTAACTGCAGCCAGCCTTGCTGCCGTGAAGATTTAAATGTGCCTTACAGCTATGGAAAATAAGGCGGTCCGACATCCATTTCTTAGTTGGCAAATTGGGGATCGGGGGAAGGTGAAAACTCACCTTTTTTCCACTCCCCCCATTTTTGACTGGACACAACTGTACAACACCTACCATCGCTGCTGCCACTGAACCACAGAGAAAATACAACCTCCACCCCGTTGACAGACTCGAAGGTAGGGCCGCCACATTGCCAGGGTACATTGAGTGGGACCTGCACAGGAGGTCGGGCCACTGGAGACCTGTACATGTCACAGTAATTTTTTTTTATCACTGTGACATGCATATGTCGGGGACACACTGGTACACAAAACACATATCACACACATACACAACTGTCATTATAGTGCCAGTATTCATTGGCAAAGGAATGAAGGCACCCGTAAGATGGTACATTCACACGTCAACTGTGTCCATGTACGCACCTGTACCTGTCATGTTGTGCTGTAAGTCTGTGTGTGAGTCAGTATGTTTATGTGTGTATGCAATGCGATTGGCTGGTTGAGGAAGGGGGAGCAGTTGTGGGTGATGTGGTTGTGTCTGCATGTGTGTCACTTGCATGTGAGACCAATGTTGTTGTGTTTGTTGTGTTGCCATGAGTAACATTCAGGCGAGTGTTGCTATTGTGTAGTGGTTTGTTTTTGTTGTGGCATGTGTGGGTGCAGTATTAATGCTGTGTCTATTTGGTGTCATGGATGTCTGACAATGTGTGTTTGTGGCATGTATGGGTTGTGTTATATCGGAATGTCCACGGTAATTGTGTAAATGTGTTGTGTTGTGTAATGTGTAGTGCGGGGGTACACCTATGGCTAAGGGAAAGTGGGGCATATTTACAATAAAGTGGCGCAGCATGGCGCTGCACCAAAATTGGCAGTGCCGCACTGCGTGAGTTTAGAAACGCAGGGATGAACTGTATTAGCAAGAATATGGCGCACCCCTGTGTCTCTCCCTGTACCAGTGCTAAATTTTCTGCCGAGTGCCAACGCAGTGACGCTTGTGCCATGATGAAAGGATGGCTGCATTGTGGGACACCTTCCTGCACAAAAACAATCTTCAATGGCGATTTGGTCTTTCTCTGTGTGCTGCAGAATATATATATTTTCATTGAAAAAATACAGGTTACAGGGATGTTATAGTTAGGAAATTGAATTAAAAAAATAGAAATTCCCTTAAAAATCCAGCCAGGCACATTTGTTCGTCAAAAATGTTAATGCACATATTACATTGATGTTATCAGTGTTATTATCCAAGATGTCATGAGTGCCATAATTTGTGGGGTAATTAGCAGTGCCTGGCGAGAGTTTGAGTTATAGTTACTTTAGGGCACAAATTATAGTAAATTGAGGTAACTCGCACTATAACTGGTGAATGTCCATGGTTTTGTACGTTTTAAAATGTGAGCTTAACTATAACCTCCCTGTAACCTTTGGCTTTTTAAGTGAATTTCTATGTTTTAAAATTTTATTTCTGAATTATAATGTCCCTGTAACCTTTGTTTTTTTTTCAGTGAAGTTCTATATGCAGTAATTTGAATTGCTATACGTTAATCCAAACACTGCCGTGCACAGCCTTCAGCCAGGCCCTGAGGCCAACCCCCTATAAACCACCCAAGCTTGCACAGTGCACATTCTTCATCTGTGCGTGGGGGGGAGATTGCCTGCAAGACCTGGCCTGCAGCCAGACCCTGCTGCAAACACCCCCTAACCACCCAAACCCATGCTGTGCACAGCCCTTCGCCATGTGCGGCGGGAGATGGTTATAGATGGTTATAGTTATAGTTAAGACCTAGGGCCAGATTTACAAGGCCCTTGCGCCCCTTAGTGCCACATTTGCGGCAACAGTTTTGTTGCAAATGTGACGGTAACGGGCTACTACCATAGCGCCATATTTACAAGGTGGCGCTAACTTGGTTTGCGCCACCTTGTAAACACTTTCTGCCACCTCATGCATGTTAGAAATGGGATCTTTGGTTGGCAGTCAGTTTACCCCCTGTCCAAGCAAGGACCCTCACTCTAGTCATGGTAAAGGAGACTCACCCTCAGTTAACCCCTGCGCACCCTCTTGGTAGCTTGGCACAAGCAGGCAGGCTTAACTTCAAAGTCTAGTTGTAAAGTATTTGTACCTACACACATAGTAACTCAGTGAAAACACTACACAAGGGCACGACACAGGTTTAGAAAAATTGGTAATATTTATCTAAACAAAACAAGACCAAAACAACAAACATCCACCATACACAAGTCAAGTTATGAATTAAAAAGCAAAAAGAGTCTTAAATCCTTAGAAAAGTGTGCGTTGGAAAAGGCCAGTGATGCGTTGATTTCTCACTCGCAAGTGAGACCGTGTGCCGTTCCTACTCCGGTCGGGTCGGCGAGCGCTGTTTTTCCTCTCTGCAAGATAGCGATGCGTCGATCCGGACAGGCACCTCGGATCCGGGGAGGCTTTGCGTTGTTTTTCCGCACCCAGCAAGGTTTGAGTCAAAAATCCTGCCACACCGTATCAGAAAACTGCGCTATGTGGGTTGTGACGTTATCAGCCTCCGTCAGCGGGTGTTGCACGTCGTTTCTTCAGCGGCATGCGTTGATCTTCCAGCCGCGATGCAGGTGGAGCGTGTATTCCATCTGCAAAGCCAGCGGCGTGTCATTTCTCAGTTGCATCTCGGAAGGTCCGCTGAAATTTTCCCCGCACGGCGGTCTGTGTGTGAATTTTCAGTCTTGGTCTGCCAGCTTCACCTTTCAAGGCCCCAGGAACTGCATAGGGCACCACTTGGCAGGGCAGGAGTCTCAGCAGGGAGTCCAGGTGCTGGCAGGGGATGTCTTTGATGGCCCTGATACTTCAACAACAGAGGCAAGCTCAGGACAAGCCCTTGGAGATTTCTTCACAAGCAGGAATGCACAACAAAGTCCAGTCCTTGTCCCCTTGCACAGGCAGAAACAGCAACTGCAGGATAGCTCCACAAAGCACAGTCACAGGCAGGGCAGCACTTCTCCTCAGCTCTTCAGCTCTTCTCCAGGCAGAGGTTCCTCTTGATTTCCGAAAGTGATCTAATTTTCAGGGGTTTGGGTGCCCTTCTTACACCCAGTTCTGCCTTTGAAGTAGGCCTACTTCAAAGGAAAGTCTCTCTTGTTCGTGAAATCCTGCCTTGGCCAGGCCAGGCCCCAGACTCACACCAGGGGACCGGAGACTGCATTGTGTGAGGGCAGGCACAGCCCTTTCAGGTGTAAGTGGCCACTCCTTCCCTCCCTCCTAGCACAGATAGCTCATCAGGATATGCAGGCTTCACCATAGCTCCCTTTGTGTCACTGTCTAGAGAGAGGTGCAAACTGCCCAGCTGTCAAACTACCCAGACAGGGAATCCACAAACAAGCAGAGTCACAGAACGTTTTAAGCAAGAAAATGCCTACTTTCTAAAAGTGGCATTTTCAAATGCACAATCTCAAAACCAACTTTACTAAAAGATGTATTTTTAAATTGTGAGTTCAGAGACCCCAAACTCCACATGTCCCTCTGCTCCCAAAGGGAATCTACACTTTAATCATATTAACCCATGTTAACCTATGAGAGAGATAGGCCTTGCAACAGTGAAAAACGAATTTGGCAGTATTTCACTGTAAGGATATAAAAAAACACATTAGTATATTTCCTACCTTAAACATACACTGCACCCTGCCCATGGGGCTACCTAGGGCCTACCTTAGGGGTGTCTTACATGTAAGAAAAGGGAAGGTTTAGGCCTGGCAAGTGGGTACACTTGCAAGTCAAATTGGCAGTTTAAAACTGCACACACAGATACTACAGTGGCAGGTCTAAGCTACGTTTACCGGGCTACTAATATGGGTGGCACAACCAGTGCTGCAGGCCCACTAGTAGCACTTGATTTACAGGCCCTGGGCACCTCTAGTGCACTGTATTAGGGACTTACCAGTAAATCAAATATGCCAATCATGGGACTCCAATCACGCATACATTTTACACAGGAGCACTTGCACTTTAGCACTGGATAGCAGTGGTAAAGTGTCCAGAGTAACAAAAACAGCAAAAACAGAGTCCAGCACACATCAAGAACCTAGGAAACAGAGGCAAAAAGTTAGGGAAGACCACACCAAGGATGCCAAGTCTAACAATGCATAATATATGCATGGTGTATTCAAAGGGGGCGTTCCCTCATTAGAGAATTGCTAAACATGGCGCCATGGAATCTACAAGATTCCATTGTGCCATTTCTAGTATAATTTTAAAGCAGGCATTAAAATGAGGCTCTCATTGATTTCAATAGGCCTCTTAACACTATACTGGATTAACATCATTTTTTTACAGTAATCCAGTATAGCATTACAATAGCGTCAAAAAAATGACGCTCTTGCCCCTAACATGCACCATGGTGCACCGTATTGTAAATACGGCGCTATCATGGTGGCGTTAGGGGACACAAGGGGGCCACAAGGAAATTGCACTAGTGCAGATGGTGCAGCAGGTGTGGTGGTCTGTGGTACAAAGGTTGATGATGCAGCAGGTGGGGCCGATATGACGGTGGCGGCTGTGGTACTCTGTGTAGTTGTGGTGGTGGCTACAACCTTTGTGGCCAATGCCGGTCCCCCTTGGCTGAAAGCCTGCTATTCCCCTGTGGATCGCTCTCTTTGATAGCATTGTGCCATCTTTCGGTACCCAGACTCAACATGCAAGATGTGTCGGTATCGCACTGCCCGCTTTTGAAAATCCCTGATTTCTGCAACATCCATGTTGGCAGCTGTAAAAATGAGACAGGCAACCATCAGTGTCATCATTGTGTGATGCATGTACAGATAATAATCTAACACTCTGCCTTGATTTGCACATGCAGTCCAAATCACAGTCCAGATAATACAATGTCCCTGATTAATGTAATGGAAATGCTGCCTACCCATCATGTCTTTTACACCACAGCAAAGCACAACAAGAGTTGGACCAAATAAAGTGAGCTGTGCATTGATGTAGTGCAATGTGTCACAATGCAAAGGCAGCAACTACTTCACATGGGCCAGGCCGACTATTCTTTATCATCTGAGTCAACTTCAAAGCACACAAGACCAGTGACTTGTAGATGTAATTGGCATGATGTTATGCAGTTGATAATCCTAAGGGGTCACTGTTGTTTGGGACACATGCATGCTTGAATGAGATGACTGTCATCTACACTGTGACCATCACATCTACCTACATATATGTTGTTTCTTTACCCCTGTGCCTCAGCGGTGATGGGCATGTAATACATCATCACAACTGTCGAGGACAACCACGAAGGCATGTCCACTTGTACATGGATTTAATGAGTGGAACACATGTGAGGAGGGCTGCCACCTAGGAATAAGGTATCCATAGGTCATTAACATCTACATTCAAGTGTCCAGTTGTGGACAACCATCAACACCTGATCTGCCAACACACCTACATTGATGCCAGCATACGTCTGGCCTTGACCTGCATGCACACCTATTACATACCACATAAGTGTCACGTAAATGGAGTACAACCTATGGGGCTAGATGCTGAGGGACAGTTAGCCATACAGTCCTACATGAACGTTACAATACAGGGATGCACAATTTTGTGTAGCAAACTGATGCATCACTGTGTTGTGAGAATGAGGGTATGACCCTGTGCCTATATACTGACATTGGAGAACTTCCAAGTCACATGTGGGCCTACATGTGGCTAGTAATCAGCTTGTTCACATGCTGCTGCCTATTGCGCAGCACAAGACTCCCAAGATATGACTCCCTGCCTGTGAATGTGTAACCCTTGCACGGAACACTATGTCAACGTCCAGCCGACTATGATATCAGATCACGTGCCAGCTCATCATATCTTGCAATGAGTGCAACGCACAAGAGTCACTCACACTACAGCTGCAATCACTACACGGGAAAGACATTATCACACTTACTGGATACATCTGGGTCCTGAAATTGAGCCACTTCCCTGATGGTATAGGGGGCAGGTCCACCTATAAGACATGGAAAGGAAATATATGCTCAATGTCAGATCACTGTACAAACGTGTGGCCAACATATCACAGTGTGTAACATTTTACATGAGTGAGCTGGTGATCCCGCATGTAGACAGTACAACAGACATACCACTGCAAACTTACATTGACACTGACACTCCATTGAGTGATAGCTACACATCTGCACACATGCACTGGGCCTAACAATCATGTGGTGCTAAACCCTACTACAACCATTTGTGGCCAATCCATTTCAGATGGTACTCCATGGCATGATTTGTATTTTGGTGACCATTTCAACAGCACTTCCCTGGTCCACCTCAATACAAGTGACTCAGGTATTGTGGCTTGTGCGTCAAGGGACACTGAGTTACTGTGTGACAGACATGTGGCTCAATTTTCAGTCTGCATTTATCATGCATTCAGTGGTCCATGACAGATGTGGCACAGTTGTATGTAGGTAACAAAAGCCCCATTGGCAGTGCCCCCTAAGCCGTGTATGCCCCCTTTGCCAACATAATGGCAGGGATCATGTGTGTGTAATAATGACAATGTAGCACTAAACATGGGTTGCCCACTTTGCTGTCCTGATACAGTGAAATGTGGTATGCTGTCAGTGTCTGACCTGATCATCATTGATAGAATGCATGGGCACAGGTGTTGCCATTGCACATGAAATGTGTTACTAAGGGCCACGTGTACAAAGATCAGGTTTTGTGAGTCGCACATTGCGAGACTTAGCAACTCGCAATTTGCGAGTAGGATAATCTGATGTACAACACTGTCAATGACACTGTTTGCAAATCACAACTGGGGAAGCAAATGACCTACCTCATGAATATTAATGTGGTAGGTCTAATTTTGCAAACCCCTTCGGAATGTCGGCACTCACAGGGATGCTGGCCTGCTTCACTCAGCAGACCACCATGTCTGTGACTGCTTCCAAATAAAGATGTATTTTATTTTTTTAAATGCAGCCTTTTTTCATTAAGGGTAAAAAGAAAGCATGTCAAAAATAAAGATTATAACTTTTATTTTTATTTTTTAAATCAGGCAGTGGTCTGTGAGACCGCTGCCTGCTCTGAAACAATTTTTTGGCATGCATTCACAAAGGGTGAGGAATCCCATGGGGAACCTTTCCCTTTTGCGAATGTGTTAGCGCCAACTTAAAACTGGTGGTAACTGCAATTGTTTTGTGACGGCATTCGCGGTCATCAAACAATCAATCAGCGAACTGCGACTCGCAAATAGGAAGGGAACGCCCCTCCTAAATGCCACTAGCAAACTCTGTTTTGTGATTCGGCAATGTGATTGCAGAATGGCAAAATTGGGTATGTGCATTGGAATAAAAAAAAAAATATTGACGTAAACACACAAATTCTGGAAACTAGGCATTTGTGACAATTAAAAATAGCTTTGTACATGTGGCCCTGAGTGATAATCTTACATGACTCAACAAAACCTCAGGCCTGCATTGTTAACATGTATAGACTTGTCGACTTCGTTTCAGTACTGGGACACTAACACTTTGTTCTGCTTGCAATCAGTATGGCCACACACATTGCATGCAGCACGTTAAGACATCTGCTACTGTCACTCAGGAGCATTCTACTATACACATTTGTCAATGTGATATTCACCAACAGGGTGACCGATCACTACACCCAGGTGGTCCAGCAGATCCTGCTCTCTGGCCATCAGGTCAGCCCAGCGATGCTTTAGCTGGTGCTCATTCCTGCTTGTATGGTAGGCCCTTGAGGTGGTAGAGCACCTTGACCCACTGCAGCCACCTCGCCTCTGTGTTATATCCTTGTATCACCCGCCCACCCATCTCCAGCATCAAGGGAAAGAAGTGGCACACCAGCCACACAAAGCCCCCAAGTTCCTCCTCCCCCATTCGGGTCAGCCTCCCCCTTCCCGACATGTCCCACAAATCTAATCTGAGGATATGTAAAAAACAAAAACAAAAAAAAAGGAAAATAAAGGAAACTTACAGCCCAAACCTAAGAACCCCAACTAACCCAACTAATCTAACCAACTCAATCTGAAAGACACTAAACTACACAAAATCACATACACAGGTACAATAAACAGAATTCACAAATGACACAAGAGAGACACCACAAGAGACAATAAACGCAATCGAGACACCAGCAACACCGAGACACAGCCACAGTCAAGAAATAGCACAGACTGTAAAGTGAAAGTGAAAGTACACCACTGTACCATGCCTGTAAACAGGATTTCCTATTACATCACTTCCTGTCCCCTTTGCTGCCCGTTTTCCGTCATGTGTGTATTTTGTTGCCACATACGATGTTTGCATGAATATTTTCGACGCATAACCTACATGTGCAGCAAAATACCATGCATTGTCTGTAGACTTCAATTTCAATGGATTTTCGCATGCGTGTGGTGCGCAGGAGGAATTCACGTTAAGGGCCCATGTTTGCATGATTTTTCAACGCATTTGCGTCAAGGTTTTTGGCTCAATCTGTGATTGCATGATTTTCTAATATTTAACATGCATGCACCCTGTATCAACATGAAGATAGGATGGTATTGCCTGCAGTGTGTGGTATAGTGATTGGCCACATGTGGTAGAGCATGCAACTGTGTGTTTTGGGTGTGAATGATCTGTAACAACAATGTGTGTGTTTCTGAAGGAACGACATGCAATACATTGGACGTCATGCAAATTTATGAATGTGTCCCACATGGGTATCTACATCTATTGGCAATCATTGATCTACAACAGTCATTATATGTGTTTGTAATATGTGTTGACCCGTGATGTGTGTAGTTGTTTGACTTTGGGGACATTACATTTCACACGACAAACCAAACTCAGGTATGATTGAGGATGGTTGATGAGTGCAATGTAGGATATGTTACCCCTCATATGTCATTAATTGTTGGTTACCAGTTCATGTTGGCTTGTGTGTGGACTACACAAATGTTTGACATGTGTACATGTTTGGTACGTACTGTGTTTGAGACACTGTGCCTTAATTCCACCCATAAAATGTTTGGTACACGTCAGTTTTGACTCATTACAATTACCTATGTTACTTGTGTTGCTGTGGTGGACCTGTTGCCCTGGCTACATGTGTTCACATATTTTCAGATGTGCATTCCACAGAAGTCAAAAACAGTGACAACGAGGAAGATACTCATAGGATCTGGGCGCTCACAGAAAGTCCATCGAATAAATAACACATTTAGTTCATGGCACGGTGCTTCTGACAAGAGGATCTCCCTCAATCCTCCAATGTTTCCAGAGAAACACAAAAGCATACAAACAAGAGTCGTAGCACTCGTGGTATAAAAACAGAGTTAGAAGTTGTTCGTATGTCCGGTCTTCTTCGTAAATTATCAACCAAACTTGTGTTTGTATCACAGTCCAAGTTTTATTAGTACTGTTCAGAAATCCTCCACAAGAACAGCCTATTTAAAATGTTCAGATATCCTCCATAAGAACAGCCAACACGTGTTTCATCCTCTGAGAAGTATCTCTCATTAAGGACTTCATCAGGGCTAAAATAAAATAAAGTAGTATCTATGTATATGTTGTGGAATAAAAATAGGAGCAGAAAATTGGACCAAATTCAAAATGTGACAATAGTGCGGTTATGCAAATGCATGCTCTATTGTGACTAGTGTGATAATCATCAGATAAAGGAAAAACACAAGCTGACAAAACAACCCAATTACTAATAACCTTGAATCCAAATGTAAAAACATCTCGATCCGTGATCAAAGTTAGGGTCTAAAAGCGTGACAAAACATGTCTAAAGATCCGAGTACCCAAAGATCATTCTCAAACTAAGTGCACATTACTATAGACAATCAAAGTCAGGGTAATCCACGTGTCTAAAGTAAGAAAGGGACCCCGATTTGTGTAAAGTACTGTTACTTAGAGGTTTACCAGTATAACCGAAAACATCCAGAAAATAATCTTACATAACAATGTGGAACGAGAAAAAACCTCCACTAACCTTACTGTACTTCATATAATCAAAATAATCATATCGTTAGGTAGTCTTCGAATATTATCTACGATGAGATTAAGAAACATAAAACAAGCAGTAATGCGGTCAGCCCCATCCATCTTGTAATTAAATAACAATTAGAACTATACCTCAAACGCTGATAAAGAAATATTATTTGGATATTCAAAAATGGTAAATATACAAAATCTCACCTCCGTCAAAATGTCAGAATGACTAAATATAGGAAAAAGGGGGAACGTTGCGCGGTCACATTCACCCGCAGCGTTCCCGAATCTAGTGGCCGCAGTGTATCTGAGCGTCCGGAAACCGGACGTCAGATAAGACGCCTGATCGCACCAAAAGTGGAAATAGAAAAAGGACTAATACTAAGAGGAAACGGACGCCATCTTGGAGTGTCTCCGATTAATATGCAAGGAGACAAGCTTAATATTCCTAATCCATCTTTCCAGTCTCTAAGTAATAATGAAAAGGTCACCATATACTGGCGCCATATCAAAATATCTCAAATTGGACAATCTGCAAAATATTGTAATAAGCTAAGTCATCTTGATAGTCTAAAATGTCAACGAAAATGGGGCAATAACTTGTAAGTACCAATGCAAGGTAAAAAGGTCCTTGTGGATACAGAAAATTTAATGTAAGTAAACCTCTGAGTAATTACTAACCTGCCCAGAAGAGATATACCCAGTGTCAAAAGAGCAGGAGACAACAGTAAGAGGCTTGTTCGAAAAAACATCCTACCAGTAATTATCAATATCTATACATACTGATGTGTGTCACATTGTAAACATCCATAGCCTCTAATAAGGCAGCAAAATAGTGTCAAATTGTATTTAGTGACAATCACATGGTTATTATATCCTCCAAATGCTATCAGTTACAATCCATTAAATACTTATAATCTAACATCCATAGCATCCAATAGTGTCAATAGGAATTCAGGGACAGTCACATTGTTAGTCTATCTTCCAAAATGCTATCTATCTAAATCCATTAATTATTGATAATCTAACATAATATTAAGTATGTACACAAGCAACTGCAGCACATAGATAGCAGCATAATATTACTACAACACAGAATGAGAATACAAGCATCGACAAGGTATTTAGTTAGTGTAAATAACACTTAGAAAATGAATTGAGGACAGTACGTTAGTCCCCTAAGTAGTATTCCATCTCAAAGTTGGTATTTAGGCCATCCTCCACAGCTCTAAGTTTTAAAATCCAATAGCATTCCCTCCTCCTGAGTGCTAGCTCTCTGTTACCCCCTCTAGGGTCTCTTGTGATGTAGTCAAACCCAAAAAATTCGAATCCACAGGAGTCATTGCGTTTAGGGCAATGTCGCTTGTGATTCACTATGGGGTATCTCCCATCATCTTGCCTGAGGGCTCTGAAATGTTCACTTGCCCTGATTCTGAGTGGTCTGATAGTACTGCCTATATAGTATAGGCCACAGTTACATAAGATCATATATACAACGAAATTGCTGTCACATGTGATATTGTAGTTGATATTATAAGATACCTGAGTAGAGCTCCTAAATGTGGTGATACCCGATTTGGCCCATCTGCACATGCCACAATGTCCACATTTAAAGAAACCCTTACTTCGGTTGCTCAGCCAGTTGCCTGGGTTCTGTTTATTGCGAAAGCTAGGGCATAGAATATTTTTGAGAGTTTTGCCTCTTCTGAATGTAAAAATAGGGGTTCTGGGGATTATTTCTTTCAAAATAGGATCGACTTTGAGAATGCCCCAATGTCTGTTCATACATTTCTTAAGCAGCGTCGCTGATTCCGTATAGTTGACTATACATCTAATGGTATTGTCTTTAGATTGAGGTTTATGACACAATGTGTCCGATCTTTTAAGACGCATCGCCCTGGTGCGAGCATTTTAAATCACATTGGGAGAATACCCCCGTGCCTTAAATCTGTTGCTCATATCCTTGATGCATCTATCAAAATCTTCTTCCAGGCTACAATTGCGTCTTGCCCTCACCATCTCACCGTAAGGTATTGAGTTAATTTGGTGAATAGGATGTGCACTATTAGCATGTAAGATGGCGTTACACGAAGTACCTTTCCTGTACAGACGACTCTCTATTTTGTTGTCCTTAACAAATAATTCCACATCTAGGAATGCAATATTAGATGTACTCTGTTCGGATGTGAAATGAATATTATAATCGTTGTTGTTAAGATATTTTACAAATTCGTTTAGTTTTTGTTGATCCCCAGTCCAGATCATCAAACAATCGTCGATATATCTGCCCCAATAAAGTATGTCTGTCATCCAAATACTCCCTTCTTTGCTCCAGATCTTATTCTGCTCGAAATGTCCCATAAAGAGATTCGCATAAGCTGGCGAGAATTTGGACCCGATGGCCACGCCTTGTCTCTGTCGGTACCAGTCATTTTTAAAAAGAAAAACATTATCATTCAAAATCAACTCAACCATATAGACCAACATAGTCGTGTGGTCATACAGTCTTGCAGGTCTTTTATACAGAAAATGGCGCAACACCTCCTTTCCTTGTTCGTGATTAATGCTGGTGTAAAGAGAGGTAACATCTAGTGTGACTAAGATCATACCTGGTTCCCATGTCATATCCGTTAATATACTAAGGGCCAGATGTAGGAAAGGAATTGCAACTCGCAAACGGCAAAAACTGCCGTTTGCGAGTTGCAAATCACATTTTCCTATGCAGAAATGCATTCTGCGAGTCGGACCGACTCGCAAAATGCATTTCAGAATCGCAAATAGGAAGGGGTGTTCCCTTCCTATTTGCGATTCCTAGTGGTATGCAATACCATTTGCGACCGCATATGCGGTCGCAAATGGTGTTGCAGTTACCATCCACTTCAAGTGGATGGTAACCCACTCGCAAATTGGAAGGGGTCCCCATGGGACCCCTTCCAGTTTGTGACTGGACCCAAAAACATTTTTTCAGGGCAGGGAGTGGTCCAAGGGACCACTCCCTGCCCTGAAAAAATACAGAAACTAAAGGTTTCGTTTTTTTTTTAAAGTGCAGCTCGTTTTCCTTTAAGGAAAACGGGCTACACTTAAAAAAAAAAAAACTGCTTTATTTAAAGCAGTCACGAACACGGAGGTCTGCTGACTACAGCAGGCCTCCATGTTTGCGAGTGCCCATAGTCGGTATGGGGCCGTAATTTGCGACCCACCTCATGAATATTCATGAGGTGGGTCATTGAGACCCCATACCGACTTGCAGACGGTGTCTGAGACACCGTTCTGCATAACATTTTGCGACTTGCAAACAGCGAGTCGCAATGACTCGCTATTTGCAAGTCGCAAAATGTTATTTTGCTACATCTGGCCCTAAGTATGTGCTTAGTATCTTTAATGTAAGATGGTAGGTTGATTACAAATGGTTGTAAAAAAATGTCAACATACTCCGAGAGTCTCTCTGTGGGACCTCCTATGCCTGATACAATAGGCCTGCCTGGGGGGGATGTAGGGTTCTTGTGTATTTTAGGCAGTATGTAAATGCAGGGATTCTTGGGTCTGTGAACACGTAGGTACATATACTCCTCTTCCTTTAGGAGAGACTGATTAAAGCACTGTAGTAAAAAATTGTTAATCTTGTTAGACAGTGCGGGAATGGGGTCTGCGCCAATCTTCTCATAGCACGTACTGTCTCCCAATTGTCTAAGGATCTCAAGTTCATAGTCCATGGTGTTCATAATCACAATATTGCCCCCTTTGTCTGCCTCCCTTATAGTGATGTCTTCATTACTACGCAGTTGTCTCAGATTAATCATTTCTGTTTGGTTTAGATTACGGTGCCAAACGTGTGTTCGAGTAGTATTTTTCAACTGTAGCTTGTTAAAGTCACGCCAGACCACCTTGAAAAAGTATCTATACAATTATCCTTCATAAGGGTGGGAGTCCAGGTAGACTGTTGGTTCTTCCAAATTCATATTTTTAATTTCTGTTTCTAGTTCCGTAATCTCTATTTGGAGTCTAGTGACTTTCCTATTTGAGTTTTCTATCAGAATATTCATGAGTTTAAGTGAACTTGATACTAATTCTTGTTCCCAATCATTCAAAAGATCCGGATCAAGATCATCAAAAGTGGGAAAGATGTGCGATCTTAAACCCCTTGGTATCCTGTTAAGTTTAATATATTGTTTTAAGGTGGCCCCATCCCACCATTTTGACACTTCCTGTTTCTTCAGTTTCTCTAATTTAAAAAATGTATCACGTAACCCCATTTTATTGTGTGAGGTGTTTGTGCCTTGTGGTTTAAATATAGTCCCTGTCTGATCTAGGTTTCCATAAATGTCTGCTGCTAATTTATCACGGTCCATATTTATAGCAAAGAGTACAAGACAAAAAGTATACAATTAATCAGCAGGTCTGGAGCAGCACCCCTATGTTACATGACGTAATCAAAAACAGTGACAACGAGGAAGATACTCATAGGATCTGGGCGCTCACAGAAAGTCCATCGAATAAATAACACATTTAGGCCCGTATTTATACTTTTTTTAGCGCCGCATTTGCGCCGCTTTTTGACGCAAAACGGCGCAAACCTACAAAATACAATGGCATTTTGCAAGTTTGCGCCGTTTTTGCGTCAAAAAACGACGCAAATGCGGCGCAAAAAAAGTATAAATACGGGCCTTAGTTCATGGCACGGTGCTTCTGACAAGAGGATCTCCCTCAATCCTCCAATGTTTCCAGAGAAACACAAAAGCATACAAACAAGAGTCGTAGCACTTGTGGTATAAAAACAGAGTTAGAAGTTGTTCGTATGTCTGGTCTTCTTCGTAAATTATCAACCAAACTTGTGTTTGTATCACAGTCCAAGTTTTATTAGTACTGTTCAGAAATCCTCCACAAGAACAGCCTATTTAAAATGTTCAGATATCCTCCATAAGAACAGCCAACACGTGTTTCATCCTCTGAGAAGTATCTCTCATTAAGGACTTCATCAGGGCTGAAATAAAATAAAGTAGTATCTATGTATATGTTGTGGAATAAAAATAGGAGCAGAAAATTGGACCAAATTCAAAATGTGACAATAGTGCGGTTATGCAAATGCATGCTCTATTGTGACTAGATTCGGGAACGCTGCGGGTGAATGTGACCACGCAACGTTCCCCCTTTTTCCTATATTTAGTCATTCTGACATTTTGACGGAGGTGAGATTTTGTATATTTACCGTTTTTGAATATCCAAATAATATTTCTTTATCAGCGTTTGAGGTATAGTTCTAATTGTTATTTAATTACAAGATGGATGGGGCTGACCGCATTACTGCTTGTTTTATGTTTCTTAATCTCATTGTAGATAATATTCAAAGACTACCTAACGATATGATTATTTTGATTATATGAAGTACAGTAAGGTTAGTGGAGGTTTTTTCTCGTTCCACATTGTTATGTAACATTATTTTCTGGATGTTTTCGGTTATACTGGTAAACCTCTAAGTAACAGTACTTTACACAAATCGGGGTCCCTTTCTTACTTTAGTCACGTGGATTACCCTGACTTTGATTGTCTATAGTAATGTGCACTTAGTTTGAGAATGATCTTTGGGTACTCGGATCTTTAGACATGTTTTGTCACGCTTTTAGACCCTAACTTTGATCACGGATCGAGATGTTTTTACATTTGGATTTAAGGTTATTAGTAATTGGGTTGTTTTGTTAGCTTGTGTTTTTCCTTTATCTGATGATTATCACACTAGTCACAATAGAGCATGCATTTGCATAACCGCACTATTGTCACATTTTGAATTTGGTCCAATTTTCTGCTCCTATTTTTATTCCACAACATATACATAGATACTACTTTATTTTATTTCAGCCCTGATGAAGTCCTTAATGAGAGATACTTCTCAGAGGATGAAACACGTGTTGGCTGTTCTTATGGAGGATATCTGAACATTTTAAATAGGCTGTTCTTGTGGAGGATTTCTGAACAGTACTAATAAAACTTGGACTGTGATACAAACACAAGTTTGGTTGATAATTTACGAAGAAGACCGGACATACGAACAACTTCTAACTCTGTTTTTATACCACGAGTGCTACGACTCTTGTTTGTATTCCACAGAAGTGTCCAGCTCAAGTGTGTGGGCATGTGTACCCTGTGTCAGGATTGGGCTCCATGGTGTTACAGTTTTGGGCGGGTTTAGCCAGGACTCTGTTAGGGGCACGACTTGAGTTCAAAGAGTATCTCACAAGGAAGTAGTATACCAAAGCAGAAAAGCAGCTAAAGGCATACAAGGGAAAATGCCAGCTATGGTAAGGCAGAGAAAACAGAAAGGTGAAGGCAGAACAACCTTAGTGTGAACAAATATAGAACGGGTCAGTAATGGATAAACACGCTGGGGTTATCACTAAGGTTGAACACAGGGTAGGGCTCAGAACTTTCCACAGCAACTCTGTGCAGATTAATCTTACAGTTAGCCACCATGCAAGCCCCATAGAAAGCAGGCAGCACAAGTGATTCTGTGTCTGAGGGCACAAACAAGGATTGTACTTACATACACGAGACTAGCCCTTGTGGGTCCGGCTGGAGAAACAGTGGCAATTCCTGAAATACAGCAATAGCACACTGTCACTGTTAGGCACTAAAGACTACATCAACACTAGACAAAGGATGGGGGCTGGATTTGCCTCCTGGAAACCAGGTGCCAACCCAAGTACAAAGGAAAACAATTCTACACTGGTGAAGACTGATAGGACACTTACCAGACACGATAACCCAAGAGGAAACCGAAAGCGAAGGAACCAACCAGGAGGCAAAGCCAGGAACAGGAAACATGCTCAGGCTGACGCAAAGGCTGGAACAAGTCTGGGAAACAGAAAGCAGGCCCTGGCAGAAACAAACATGAACAAGGGTGAGAAACAGGGAGCAGACTATGACTGGAACAAGCAGGAACAGGACTGGGTAAACAGAGAGCAGGTTCAGACTGAATCAGGACTGTAACACAATCCAGCAAAGGGTCTGGAACACAAAGGAATCGTACTCCAATGCAAAATGAGGAGCTTTAGGGAATGGCAGCTTATAAGCAGTTCCAGACAGCAGCAAGGCCAGGGCAGAGTCACATGGCTGGGCTGTACAAGAGAGGTCACAGGTGTGTGCATCTTCAATCTCTCACAAGTCCTGGAGGAAAAAATCCAGTATAAAGGGACAACTGGACTGTTCTGATAGGAAGCAATGGACAGAAGATTACAGGTATTACCGACTACCAGTCAGTGCTCTATGGGACCTGAAGTCCATGCAAGCTAATGTAGTTCTTCTATAGCATGCCATATGGAAAAGGGAAGCAAACAGGATTTAGAATGGTGCTCTGGGTGAGTGGTAATGATGATTCCCAGGTGTAGGAAGTTGGCTCTGTATGTACTATTTCAAAGTAAGAAATAGTATGCACAGAGTCCAAGGGTTCCCCTTAGAGGCAAGATAGTGGCAAAAATAGATAATTCCAATGCTCTATTTTGTGGTAGTGTGGTCGAACAGTAGGCTTATCAGAGGGTAGTGTTAAGCATTTGTTGTACACACACAGGCAATACATGAGGAACACACACTCAAAGACAATTCCAGGCCAATAGGTTTTTATATAAAAAAATATCTTTTCTTAGTTTATTTTAAGAACCACAGGTTCAAGATTTACAAACAATACTTCAAATGAAAGGCATTTCACTCAGGTATCTTAGGAACTTAGAATCATCACAATATTTGTGATGATTCTAAGTGGTAGTGTGGTCGAACTATAGAAGAACTACATTAGCTTGCATGGACTTCAGGTCCCATAGAGCACTGACTGGTAGTCGGTAATAGCATGTACAGTTTTGGCAAAAATGGCAATAAGCTATTTTAAAATTGGACACATTGCAAAATTCAACAGTTCCTGGGGGAGGTAAGTATTGGTTAGTTTTGCAGGTAAGTAAAGCACTTACAGGGTTCAAAGTTGGGTCCAAAGTAGCCCACTGTTGGGCGTTCAGGGCAACCCCAAAGTTACCACACCAGCAGCTCAGGGCCGGTCCGGTGCAGAGGTCAAAGTGGTGCCCAAAATGCATAGGCTTCAAAGGAGATAGGGGTGCCCCGGTTCTAATCTGCCAGCAGGTAGGTACCCGCGACTTCGGAGGGCAGACCAGGGGGGTTTTGTAGGGCACTGGGGGGGACACAAGTCAGCACAGAAAGTACACCCTCAGCGGCACAGGGGCGGCCAGGTGCAGAGTGCAAACAGGCGTCGGGTTCGCAATGGGTTTCAATGGGAGACCCGGGGGTCTCTTCAGCGATGCAGGCAGGCAAGGGGGGGCTCCTCGGGGTAGCCACCACCTGGGCTAGGAAGAGGGCTGCCTGAGGGTCGCTCCTGCACTGGAGGTCGGATCCTTCAGGTCCTGGGGGCTGCGGGTGCAGTGGGTTTACCAGGCGTCGGGTTCTTTGAAGCAGGCAGTTGCGGTCAGGGGGAGCCTCTGGATTCCCTCTGCAGGCGTCGCTGTGGAGCCTCAGGGGGGTCAACTCTGGCTTCTCACGGGCTCGCAGTCGCCAGGGAGTCCTCCCTGTAGTGTTGGTTTTCCGCAGGTCGAGCCGGGGGCGTCGGATGCAGAGTGGAAAGTCTCACGCTTCCGGCGAGAAACGTGTGGCCTTTAAAAGTTGTTTCTTTGTTGCAAGTTTCAGTCTTTGTGGAACAGGGCCGCCGTCCTCGGGAGTTTCTTGGTCCTTTTAGATGCAGGGTAGTCCTCTGAGGCTTCAGAGGTTGCTGGACCCTAGAGGACGCGTCGCTGTTGCAGTTTTTCTTAAAGTGGGGAGACATGCCGGTAGGGCTGGGGCCACAGCAGTTGGTGTCTCCGTCTTCTCTGCAGGGCTTCAGGGCAGCAGTCCTTCTTCGTCTTCAGGTTGCAGGAATCTATCTTACTTGGTTCTGGGGGCCCCTAAATACTCCATTTAGGGGTGTGTTTAGGTCTGGGAGGTTAGTAGCCAATGGCTACTAGCCCTGAGGGTGGCTACACCCTCTTTGTGCCTCCTCCCAGTGGGGAGGGGGTCACATCCGTAATCCTATTGGGGGAATCCTCCATCTGCAAGATGGAGGATTTCTAAAAGTCAGAGTCACCTCAGCTCAGGACACCTTAGGGGTTGTCCTTACTGGCCAGTGACTCCTCCTTGTTTTTTTCATTATCTCCTCCGGCCTTGCTGCCAAAAGTGGGGCCGTGGCCGGAGGGGGCGGGCATCTCCACTAGCTGGGATGCCCTGTGGTGCTGTAACAAAGGGGGTGAGCCATTGAGGCTCACCGCCAGGTGTTACAGTTCCTGCAGGGGGAGATGAGAAGCACCTCCACCCAGTACAGGCTTTGTTCCTGGCCACAGAGTGACAAAGGCACTCTCCCCATGTGGCCAGCAACATGTCTCGTGTGTGGCAGGCTGGTAAAACTAGTTAGCCCACACTGGAAGTCGGGTATGTTTTCAGGGGGCATCTCTAAGATGCACTCTGGGTGTATTTCACAATAAAATGTACACTGGCATCAGTGTGCATTTATTGTGCTGAGAAGTATGATACCAAACTTCCCAGTTTTCAGTGTAGCCATTATGGTGCTGTGGACTTCGTGTTTGACAGACTCCAAGACCATATACTCTTATGGCTACCCTGCACTTACAATGTCTAAGGTTTTGCTTAGATACTGTAGGGGCATAATGCTCATGCACCTATGCCCTCACCTTTGGTATAGTGCACCCTGCCTTAGGACTGTAAGGCCTGCTAGAGGGGTGACTTATCTATGCCATAGGCAGTGTGAGGTTGGCATGGCACCCTGAGGGGAGTGCCATGTCGACTTAGTCATTTTCTCCCCACTAGCACACACAAGCTGGCAAGCAGTGTGTCTGTACTGAGTGAGGGGTCCCCAGGGTGGCATAAGACATGCTGCAGCCCTTAGAGACCTTCCCTGGCATCAGGGCCCTTGGTACCAGGGGTACCAGTTACAAGGGACTTACCTGGATGCCAGGGTGTGCCAATTGTGGAAACAAAGGTACAGGTTAGGGAAAGAACACTGGTGCTGGGGCCTGGTTAGCAGGCCTCAGCACACTTTCAAATCATAACTTGGCATCGGCAAAGGCAAAAAGTCAGGGGGTAACCATGCAAAGGAGGAATTTCCTTCCACAACCCCCCCCCCCACCAAACGAAAGAGGATGAGACTAACTTTTCCCAACAGAGTCTTCATTTTCTAAGTGGAAGAACCTGGAAAGGCCATCTGCATTGGCATGGGCAGTCCCAGGTCTGTGTTCCACTATAAAGTCCATTCCCTGTAGGGAGATGGACCACCTCATCAGTTTTGGATTTTCACCTTTCATTTGCATTAGCCATCTGAGAGGTCTGTGGTCAGTTTGAACTACAAAGTGAGTACCAAAGAGGTATGGTCTCAGCTTCTTCAGGGACCAAACCACAGCAAAGGCCTCCCTCTCAATGGCACTCCAACGCTGCTCCCTGGAGAGTAACCTCCTGCTAATGAAAGCAACAGGCTGGTCAAGGCCATCATCATTTGTTTGGGACAAAACTGCCCCTATCCCATGTTCAGAGGCACCAGTCTGCACAATGAACTGCTTGGAGTAATCTGGAACATTTAGAACTGGTGCTGTGCACATAGCTTGTTTCATGGTGTCAAAGGCCTATTGGCATTCTATAGTCCAGTTTACCTTCTTAGGCATTTTCTTGGAGGTACATTCTGTGAGGGGTGTCACTATTGATCCATATCCCTTCACAATCCTCCTGTAGTAGCCAGTCAAGCCAAGGAATGCCCTGACTTGAGTCTGGGTTTTTGGAGCTACCCAGTCCAGAATAGTCTGGATCTTGGGCTGAAGTGGCTGAACTTGGCCTCCACCTACAAGGTCTCCCAGGTAAACCACAGTTCCCTGCCCTATCTGATATTTGGATGCCTTGATAGAGAGGTCTGCTGCTTGCAGAGCCTTCAAACCTTCTTCAGGTGGACCAGGTGATCCTGCCAGCTGGAGCTAAAGACAGCAATATCGTCAAGATAAGCTCCAAGCCAGCAAGGACTTGATTCACCTACCTTTGGAAGGTGGCAGGGGCATTCTTTAAGCCAAAGGGCATCACAGTAAACTGATAATGCCCATCAGGTGTGGAGAATGCTGTATTTTCTTTACCCGGTAGGTGACCTGAATCTTTCTCTCTAGCACTGGGTAAGGGCCACTCCATCTGTCCTGAAGTTCCCTGGGAGCCACAGGCTCCAGAACCCAGACTTTCTGCCCTGGTTGAAATTCAACCATAGCAGCCTTTTGGTCATACCACATCTTCTGGAGTTGTTGGCTGGCCTCAAGGTTTTTGCTTGCCTTTTCCATGTACTCTGCCATCCTGGAACGTAGGCTTAGTCCACTATATCTTGTTTAGGCTCATGAAGAGGCCTCTCCCAGCCTTCTTTTACAAGAGCTAGTGGTCCCCTTACAGGATGGCCAAACAGAAGTTCAAAGGGGGAAAACCCTACTCCCTCCTGAGGCACCTGTCTGTAGGCGAAAAGCAGACATGGCAAGTGGACATCCCATCTCCTTTTGAGTTTTTCAGGGAGCCCCATGATCATGCCCTTCAATGTCTTGTTGAATCTTTCCACAAGACCTTTGGTTTGTGGATGATATGGTGTGGTGAATTTGTAAGTCACCCCACACTCATTCCACATGTGCTTCAGGTATGCTGACATGAAGTTGGTACCCCTGTCAGACATCACCTCCTTAGGAAATCCCACTCTGGTAAAGATACCAATGAGTGCTTTAGCTACTGCAGGGGCAGTAGTGGACCTAAGGGGATTTGCTTCAGGGTATCTAGTAGCATGCTCCACTACTACTAGTATGTATTGGTTCCCTGAGGCTGTGGGAAGTTCAAGTGGACCCACTATGTTCACACCCACTCTTTCAAAGGGGACCCCCACCACTGGAAGTGGAATGAGGGGGCCTTTGGATGGCCACCTGTCTTACCACTGGCTTGACAGGTGGCACAGGAGACACAAAACTCCTTTACTTTCTGGGACCTGTTGGGCCAATCGAAATGGTTGACTAACCTCTCCCAAGTCTTGGTTTGTCCCAAATGCCCAGCAAGTGGAATATCATGAGCTAAGGTCAGAATAAACTTCCTAAACTCCTGAGGCACTACCACTCTCCTAGTGGCACCAGGTTTGGGATCTCTTGCCTCAGTGTAGAGGAGTCCATCTTCCCAATAGACTCTATGGGGGTCATTCTGACCCCGGCGGTCAGAGACCGCCGGGGCCAGGTTCGGCGGGAGCACCGCCGACAGACCGGCGGTGCCCCGCAGGGCATTCTGACCGTGGCGGTTCGGCCGCGGTCAGAAGCGGGAAACCGGCGGTCTCCCGCCGGTTTCCCGCTGCCCTGCAGAATCCTCCATGGCGGCGGAGCGCGCTCCGCCGCCATGGGGATTCTGACACCCCCTACCGCCATCCTGTTCCTGGCGGGACTCCCGCCAGGAACAGGATGGCGGTAGGGGGTGCCGCGGGGCCCCTGGGGGCCCCTGCAGTGCCCATGCCAATGGCATGGGCACTGCAGGGGCCCCCGTAAGAGGGCCCCACAAAGTATTTCAGTGTCTGCTATGCAGACACTGAAATACGCGACGGGTGCCACTGCACCCGTCGCACCTTCCCACTACGCCGGCTCAATTCTGAGCTGGCGTCCTTGTGGGAAGGTTGATTTGACCTGGGCTGGCGGGCGGCCTTTTGGTGGCCGCCCGCCAGCCCAGGGCAAATCCCAAAATACCCTCAGCGGTCTTTCAACCGCGGAGCAGTATTTTGGTGGGGGAACTTCGGCGGGCGGCCTCCGCCGCCCGCCGAAGTTAGAATCACCCCCTATATGTTCCAGTGATTTTTCCTTTGGTCTCTTCAGCAGCTTGCTGCCTAAGGCCTTCAAGAGAGGGACAGGTTTCTTGCCCCTTCACAACTGTTCCCTTGTGGGTCCCCCCTGGGCCTAAGAGTTCAACCTGATAAGGTTCCAACTCCATGGGCTCAGTTCCCTCAGAGGGCAGAACTTCTTCTTGGGAAGAGAGGTTCTTTTTCTTTTGTTGTGTTGAAGCTGGCTCCCCAGTCTTCTTTCCTTTTCTCTTGGACGGTTGGGCCATTATTCCAGGCTCCATCACCACTTTTTCACCCTGAGCCTTGCACTGTGCCCTTGTCTTGACACACACCAGTTCAGGGATACCCAGCATGGCTGCATGGGTTTCGAGTTCTACCTCAGCCCATGCTGAGAACTCCAGGTGATTTCCAAGCAAACAGTCTACTGGGATATTTGAGGAGACTACCACCTGTTTCAGGCCATTGACCCCTCCCCATTTTAAAGTTACCATAGCCATGGGATGTACTTTAGTCTGATTGTCAGCGTTGGTGACTGGATAAGTTTGTCCAATCAGGTATTGTCATGGTGACACTGGCACCTGTATCCCTCAGGCCTTCTACACTATTCCTATTAATTAAGAGTTGCTGCCTGCATTTTTGCATATTAGGGGGACTATGTGGCCTAATGTGATTGTAAATGGTCCATCATCCAAGTTGTACTTCCAGGGCAGGCCATGTCATTGTCACTGTGGGCTTTGACATTGGTCCCTCGTTGCTCTAGAACGGCAGCCCATGTTTATGGCAGCCGTAATTTGTCCAGAGGTGTGTATCCCATTGTGTCAGGGTTTACAATATAACTACCAGTGTCACACCTCAGTGTCGTCCTGCCCACATGTCAAGGTAGTGGTGTATGTTTTGTCTGTCCTACAGGGTTTTTGTGCTGTGTGTATATTGCTATGTTTATTGACTTACCGACAAGAAGGCCATTGTCATATTGTCCATCCTGGAAGTGCTGACTGAACCTGCTGTAGCGGAATATGAATGAACCAGGATACTTGACCAAGGTGTTCGTGAACAATCCCTGGTGGTCAACTATGGCCTGGACATTGATGGAATGCGCGTGCTTTTTGTTCCTGAATAGGTGCTCTATTGCTGTAGGTGGGACTATCCAGACATGGGTGCAGTCAATTGCACCGAGCACATGTGGGAAGCCATGGATTTGGTAGAAGCCCTGTTTTATCTCCTGCTGCTTCTGCTGGGTGTTGGGAAGCTGATGTGGCAAGGTATGAGTGAGATTTTGGCATCTAACACCTTGGGCAGGAAGACCGAGAATGAGGGCTGTGATACCCCAGCGACCCCGGCGACCAGGGCACCTGTTGTCTAGAAGGAGCCACTTGCCAACATATGCAGGACAGCTAGCAGCTTGGTCACCGGTGTCTGCAGGTTAGCTGTTTGTTGTGGCTCAATATGGTGCAGCATCTGCTGAATGTATGGCTTGCCAGTTGAGTCGATACCTCCGGAAGATGTTCTATTCCCTGAGGCCGTGGATGGTTGACCTGTTCCTGAAGACCCTCTCCTGCCTTCTGCCTTGCCTTTGTGGTTGTTGATGGCTGTTGCCGTTGGTCCTGTGCTCGGCGTTGTCTTGCAAGCTGCATCAGTAGCACCTCCATGTTGTCTTGTTGGCCTGTGATGTTGCTTGTGTGTGTTGTCCTTAAGTACTGGTGTGTTTGCCTCATTTTAACCCCTGCCCTGACCCAGGTGTTAAATTTTGACGCAAATCAAGTTTAGTGTCATTTTTCCAGTCCACCTCCCACCCGTCTGTCATTTTTGCCCCGTTGGATAAATATGGCACTAGGGTGTTTGGGTCATTTTATGGACGGGAAAGCCAACCTTGTATCTCATGGAGGCAAGGCGGTTCCACGCTGCCTCAAAATGACGTTAACTCTATATATTTGACGCTAGACGGCTCTAGCATCGAAATATATATATGGAGTTAGGTTTGCACTGGAAAAATGATTCAAATCCAGCACAAACAGAGTATAAATATGGGCCTTAGTTTTTAAATAAAAATTATTTTTTTACTTGCCTCTATCTTTCGTGTTGCTTGACAAATCTTCACTAAACTTTCCGAAAACATTTGCCAGTCATGTTAGCTGTTGTTTGAACAGTTTTGGGGCAATCCATCCAGTGGGGCCGAGAAAAAGAGAGAGGTCCCAAAACATGATTTCTCCATTAATTTTTCCGTAAGGATTGTGAACAGCGATAGCGCCGAAATGACTGGACAGACTTACACCAAATTCGGCAGAAAGCGAGGTCGTGGTCCAGAAAGTGACCTTGTTTTGTTTTGGTGTGATTTCATTCAATAGTTTTTGAGAAATTATGGGGAAAACACATTTGTATATATAGGGATGTGAAGGATTCGCAACCCCTCCCGATCTCGTGCAGAGAGCTGATTGGCTGTCAACACTTCACCCGGGAAGTGTTGGCAGCCATCTTGGGACTCAGTAGCTGAGTCCCAGAACAAAATGTTAAAAAAAAGAAAAGAGGCCAGGGTACAGGCACCCTGACCCCTTAGCTCTGTTGGTAGTGTCCCAGAGACTCCCCCTCAACCCCCCGGGCCAAAATATATATTTTTTTTTTCGTACGGATCTGTGGCGCATCCATCGAACAAAAAAAAAAAAAAAACAGAAGCATGTGCTTCTGTTTATTCCGCCCCCAGGTGGGCCAAGTCCTAGGGGCAATCTGTATTTGATTGTGGGGGTCCTCCTGAGCCCCCACTCCCTGGGGATCACCACCTCCCGGGGCAAAATTGTTTGTTGGCATGGGGTGGGCCATCCGGCCCCTCCACCACACCCCGAGGACCACCACCTTCCTGGGGCTTCAGTACTATTTAGTGCAGGGGGGCCACATGGCCCCTCTGAAGCCACGGGAAGCACCACCTCGCCAGAGCGATTATAAAAAAAAGGGAAGGGATCCGTTTCAGCCCACTTTAGCCCCGGGGGTCACCACCTCCCTGGGGCTATGTGCACATTGGAGGGAGGCTGCACGGCCCCCCTCAATGAGCTACTAATGGTCCTAGGACATAGCTGTTTGCTGTGGCGTGGCTGCAGCTGTACAGCCAAACCACAGCAAACACTTTTGTTTTTGACAGCGGACCTGAACGTGTGCAGGGGACAGAGATAAAATGCTTTAGCAAGCAGGGAGCTCCCTGCTTGCCGAAGAAATGGCATCATGAGGGAAGCCTGCAGTGCCAGATATCCTGTAAAGGGCCTGTTAAAAAATTTACAAATAATTAAATAAATAAGTAAATAAGAAGTGATTGCAGGGCCGCCCCAGATAGCTCATAAAGAGCTAAAAGAAATAAAAAAAAGAAATCAGCAGTTCAGTGTGAAGGTTGCAGACCTTCACACTGAGCCCTCATGGTTCAAGTCCAGCTCGACTTGCTTCCCTCTTTTTTTTTTCTAAAAGTACAAATGATTTTAATTTTTAAAAATTACATACATTTTTTTAATTGTGCAGAAATATTTCATTCAAAGTATATCATACATCAAAGCCTAAAAGCTCTCTCTCCCTCACTTTCTTTCTTTCTCTCTTTCAATCAAATTCTCCCACTCACACACCCACTCAGACACTTATGCACCCACTCAGAGCCTCGTTCATGCACTCACAGTCCCAGTCAGAACCTTACGCATATACTCACAGACCCACTCAGACAGTTACGCCCCCACTTACAAACTCACTCAGACTCTCACAAACCCATTCACAGACCTACTGACAAACCAGCCAAAGTTCATGCGCAGCGGTGGTTGAATTAATGTACAGCAATGAAAATTGCTATACATTAAAAGAAAACATAGAAATTCACTGAAAGAAATAAAGGTTACAGGAACGTTATAGTAAGGAACTAGAATGCAGAAGAAACATAGAAATTCACTTGAACCGAGTCCCAGAGCGGGGTCCGCAAAGTTACCCTGCCCCGCAACCCCAACACACCTGTCACCCTCTTCCAAATGAGGACCACCGTCTTCATTGGGATGGGGTGCCCGCATATGGGAGGCCCTGGATCCCCCACCGAAATGGGCAGTTCCTCACCATTGCCAGTGTGGAAAGGCAACTGACATGACAATTAATGAGGTAAGCATTCATCTGAGGAATCTCCACTAGCTGCTTGTGTACAAGAGAATCAAATTCAAGGTCCTAGCCATCGCATACAAAGCCTTACACAACATCCTACCCGCCCTCATCATCCACAAAATTCCATTCCACCAACTTCCAAGGAAGCTCCAATCAATATCTCTCGTCCTTGTCCCAAGAGTTTGACACAGCCACAGCGAAGGACATGCCTTCTCCCATCTAGCCTCCAAGATCTGGAACAGCCCATCTCCTGCAGATCACGCACACCCTCATCTACTTCGGGAGTAAGCTCAAACCCTGGCTTTTCGAGGAACAGCTACCAACTGCAGTGACAATCCCCCAGGGCCTCGATAACCCCTGGGGTGATAAGCTGTGCTTTATAAAACTAATGATTGATAGATTGATTGATCCTCCCAGCCTGGGTCTCATTGAAGGACCCTGATTTGTGCATCTGTCCTGATCCACAATGCCAAGAGTTTGAGGGCCATGACAAATAGTAGGGGGGAGAGAGTGGGCAGCCCTGTCTGGTACTCCAAAACAGATCGAATTGATCAGATAGTACCCCTTTCAACCAGATGCGCACCATTAGGTCTTTATATAGTAGACTGATCCAGGACAGAAAATATGGGCTGAAGCCCATCTTCCGAAGGACGTCCATCATGTACAGCCGTTCTGGGGAGTCAAAGGCCTTATCGGCATCCAAGGCCAACCGGACCCCAAACTCCTGCAGGCATCCACTTCGTGCCAAGCAGCCACTCAATCTCCTCAGGTTATACCTTGTAGTTCAGCATGGTATGAAGCCAGATTGATCTGAAGCAACAAGGAAGTCAATCACTTGTATTAGATGATTTGCGTTCATCTTGGCCAAAATCTTAGTCTCCGTATTGATCAAGGAGACTGGCCTGTATGAGGCGCAACCGTCAGCTGCCTTTTCCTCTTTATGAATCAAGGCAATTGTGGATTCTCAAAGATCAGGTGGCAAGATTCCCATTTCCCAAACCGTACTGAAAAGGGACAGCATCGATTCCATCACTTTTGATGTGACAGATTTATAAAATTGTATGGGGAAGCCATTGGGGGCCAGGATTTTTAACATTGTTCAGCTGTGAGATAACCGCCGACACCTCTCCCGCAGTAATCTTTTCTTTCAGCACCTTAATCCGGTCCGGATCCAGGCAAAGAATTGGAAGATCTCACACAAAAGCCTCTAGGTCCCCTCAGTCATGGGTGGCCCTGTTTTGACAGAGTTGTTCTAAGTATTTTGCGAATTCTTGTGCAATAGCCTGGAGTGTTTCCCGCAGAGTCATCCTTTCTTTCCTAACCCAACTGTCCTAACGCTGCCCCTCTTCCTTTTTTGCCAGTCACGCTAGAAGTTTGCCTGCCTCCTTGCCAACCTCATATATCCAACCCTGAGTGGCTCAAAATTGGGCTCTCACCTCCTGACGTACCAAGGCTTCTTATTCCCATCTGACTTCCCCAATCCTATGCGCCCATTCCCCATCGGGGCGACCACATAATCGGCCTAAAGCTGCAATAACTGCTCCGCTGCTTTATGGCATTCCATCTCCCTTTCCCTTCTCAGACCAACCCTATGTGCAATCAACTGACCCAGCAGGACTGCTTTATATGCCTCCCATAGATCAGTGGCCAATCAGACGGTACCCTAATTTTCTGTTCCGGGACATAGCTCCCATTGACTTAACTGCGTATGACTATTGGTTTGTGTCAGGGTTTGTCACATCCCATAAGTCAACCAGGCCCAGAGCTTTCACAAAAGTGGCCAGTCTTGTGTAAGGTCTCACCGGATCCCCCAATTTAGTCACCCTGTCCCCTTGAACTGTCAGATTGAGGTCCCCACCAATGATGGTCAACGCATCGGGGAAACTTGTCAGCCAGGACCCCACACGTTCCAGACCGCTAGATTTCAGTCCTGGGGTAAAATACAATTACCATATCCTCTCCATAGCATCGGCCATGGATCGCGGCTTGACAGCCGTGTGTATCTTCCCAAGTATGGAGGACCTCTAGTGGTAAAGAGTCACAGATCCCTTTGTGAATCACACATGTGCCAACTCTTTGTACCTGCCTTTATCCAGGCACCCACAGTCGTTGCCTAGCAGGTGAGTTTCTTGTAGCAGGATTATGTCTGGATCATGTCCAAGAAGGTACTTTCTCTCCACCCCTTGCATGAGTTTGTCCCTCAGGCCATTAACACTCCATGTGAAAAGGTTCAGTATCAAGCTTTGGCTAGGGGACTCTTTCCTCTAATGCTTCATTGGCCCTGACTGTCCCCAGTGCATCTGTCCACTTCGAACGTTCTGAATCTTTGTTATCTCCCCCCTGTCCTCGGTGAAACAAACCCCTTATACTAAACTCCCACCACCCAATCACCTCGTGCTTCAGGCTTAAAACTAGCCACCACCCCAATGCTCAAGATGCCTGTTACCCTATCGTTTTGATCAAGATGTAAATCATTCAAAAAGTTATGCTTCTACAACAAATTCTTAGAAGTTCATTTAACTTGTGAGAGCATGGCCCTCTTGGTATACCCACTTGTGCTCACTGAAGGCCTTGAAATCTCAGGTGTTTTATGTCCAGTCAGTGGCTCGGCCCCACCCCATGAGCCCATGAAAGTTGCACCTTCATCCCAGTGGATCTGCGCTCATCGGGGTCACCACTGGCCCCTTTTCAGACTCCTCGCTGGCACGGATTCCAGGGAAGAGTTGTCCTGATTCTCAGAGGTGTGAGTTAGCTTGGCCCATTTTGTACTCAATGGTAGGTTACATGTGTGCTGTATTTCAGTCACCACCTTTACTTGCTCTCTTTATGCCTGGGCTCTCAGGGCCAACCTTGGCCGGCAAAGGGCTTTTTTTTTAATCTGGACTCTGTCCATCCGTCCTGAGTCAAAGGTTCTTGTTCTGACGGTCGATAGCAGCCCTTACTCTCCAGCAATGTCCATGCTTCCTCAACAGAGGTGAAGAAGTGGGTGTTCTTCTGGTCCACCATTTAAAGTTTAGCAGGGAGCACATATTTCAAATCAAATGTCCTCAGCTGTTGTTTCACAGCAACAAAAGATTTGCGCTGATGTTTAACTGCCTAGTTGTAGTCGGGGTAAATGTTTACCACTCCCCCATCAACCTGCCAGGGCCCTTGTACCCGGGCTCGCTGGGAGATGTCCTCCCTCTCTCAATAATTGACAAGACTGACCACCACGGATCTAGGGGGTGCACCCGGCTTGGGTGGGTCCTCTGGCACCCTATATACTCTCTTGTCTGTAAAGAATTTGGAGGCCTTGCCACCCAGGTCTTCCGGCAATAGGCACATCTCCATATAGAGGTCCATACTAGGTTCCTCACTGCATTTGGGGAGGCCCACTATTTGAGCATTGTTACATTTGGAGCGGCCATCTGCGTCATTGACTCTGTCGCGGAGCCGCCCCACTTCGTGTCGCGATCACTGTAGTTGTTTGTCATGATCCAGTGTTTTCTCTGCTTCTCTGACCCTGTCCGTCAATTTGCGGTGGTATAAAGTCTATGGCCAGCGCCTCAATCTTGACCCCAGGGCTGCTTTGGTATCCCCTATGGCAGCCAGTATTGCCACAGTATGGTCTTCTATTCCCTCACTGAGCTCAGGCCCAGCGAGCTTCCCAATAGTCTCCTCGTCCACTCATTCGGCCGGTAATGGACAAGACTGTCATTGTTTGTTGCGCACCATCTTGTAGGCAGAGGCAGCAGCAGACTTTTGCAGGATATCATTTCTCGGCTACAAAGAATGCAGGGGGCTGCCTAGTACCGAGGTGTCACCACCAACCCCGGGAGGAGCTGTCACGCACCATCCCTGCCCCCCACCAACCGAGCCAACTCCTCAGCCTGGCAGAGGGACACGCCTGAGCTGTTGCGCCAACTGAACCACCCCTCTCCCGCACTGGGCCAGCTGCACACCCCCAGCCGGCATGTGCACCTCCTGCTCACCTCTAATCCTCTTGTTACTGTCAGGAACTTCAGCTGCGTTGAGGGGGGCTCACCATATTCATGGCTCTCCTAGTGTCCACGGGCTTGCCTCTCCTTCCCTGCGGGGCCAGTATATCCAGCAATCCCTGTTGCATCAGTGCATTTGTACTCCTATTCCGGGAGTCAGGGCGATGCAAGAGATACACTGCAGAACGCTCATCCCCCGACTCAGGGTCTGCGAACCACCTCCCCCGCCTCCGGGGATGGGGTCAGTTGTGCCACAGCTCCTCCAGCTGCCGGAGCTGCCGGAGCTGCCCGCTGACCAGGAAGGATATCAAGCCCCCATATCCAGGCCTAGCTCCTCTATCACCTGAGAGGCAACCCCACAAACCCCCCACCGCAAGTCCCTTCAATGTGCGCCCTTAAGCGGGCCAGCCTCTCCCACCGGTCTGGAGTCATAGCCCTCAGGAATCAAGCACTGTCATGTTGGGGCAATAGGTCCAGCCTCACTGGGTATTCAGATGGACCTCTCTGCACCTTACAGCACCACTGCCTTCTTCGGGATGCTCCTCGTGGCCCAGGAATGGTTAATGGCGATCCCCCCATTTTGATGAGGGTGAGAGGAGATCAGAGACACAGCTTTCTCAGCCAAGGTCACTCGGTAGCCATGGGGCGGGCGACCCTGCTTTGCCTCGTTCCAGTCCCAGCCGCTGGCCGTGAGCCACTTGCCTCGTAAGCCACCTCACATGCTTGGTCCATGGTGGCTTTGGGTGTCAGTCTGGTGAAGGCGGTCCGACTCCGCCTGGTCCTGGGAAGTTCACTAGGTGTCCTTAGGCCCTCGTGTCACTATTTTGCCCCCTGCAATGTAGGATGTTCACCACCAGGAGGGCCCGGACTGCAGAGCTTCACAGGCTAGCGTCCGGCGCCATATTATTAAGTTGGCCACATCACTACAGGTCTGACATTGTTAGGTAGATGACGTGTCTAGAGAAGAGTACTTGCTGCACCATATTGGCCTGAAAGTTGCTGGGCAAGTTGGTATATTATATTTTAATTTTCTTAATTATGTAATAACAATCTTGCTGCTTACAACAGGTTTTTTACACATAATATGTTCATTTTTAAACACTTTGAAATTGTTTTTTGTGGAGACATTATTCTTTCATTTTCAATTTTAGACTTGATTGTTTTGAATCAAAGATTTTTGATGAATGTAGTTATAGACATTCTACAGTTACTAATGGATTGTCTGGATTTACCTTCTCTTTTTGCTTGATCAACCCAGCTACAACTTTGGAATGTGATTTGTCTGTGTCTGATTTTCAAATGTGTTTGTTAGTGTTTGGGTGCCTTTTCCCTGACCTGCATTGCTATTGCTGCTGTGGTGCTCCTAGTTCCTGCTTAGATTGCCTGATTATTTCCCTAACTTCCCCTTGTCGGTTTTCTCTGTTTTTACCCTCATTTTCTGCTTGTTGCCCTTAATTTTTCTGCATGTTGCCCTTTGTTTCATGCTTGTTATTTACTGTTTACACTTGCCTTCCTTTGTTTTTCTGCTTGTTTTTACACTTGTCTCCCCTTGTTTTTCTACTTGTTTTTCACTGTTTTCACTTGTCTTCCCCTGTTTTCAGCTTGTTTTCTCTTATTTTTGCTTTTTCTCCTGCTCATTGCACATTTCTCACCCGGCCAATTTCCTGCCTCCTGCTTATCTCCCGTCTCATACCTATCCCCGCCAACCACCTCCCAGGACCCATCCCTCCTCCCAGGACCTACTTAATGGAGGCTGGAGCACAACTGCGCCACTGGCTTGCCCATGGCATGCCAAAGGCAAGCCTGCATGCTCCCCGCGGTGCCTCGACCACGCCCAGCGCCAGAACCCCTGTTTGTGGACCACCCACAGCTATGATGCCCCCCCCGAACACCGGACAACCAAGTGAAAGCTGCTGCAATTCCACACAGCACTCTACGATAGGACGGTTCTCCTAAGCCAGTTGCAAAGCATTGCGCCGACCTCTTGTCACACCACACCAGAAGCAACACACCAATTCCACTGCCTACTCCTCAACATACGCTCTATGTGCAAGCACTCCACTGAATTATGGAATTTCATTGCCACCATCACCCCAGACCTCATCTTCCTCACCAAGACATGACTCAACCCCACATCCACCTGAGACATCACCACAGCTTACCCCGAAGGATACGAAATCACCCACCAGGACCACAACAAGTGGGGTAGTGCAACAGTCATCATCCACAAAGAGACCTTACAGTGTACCACCAGCTTGAACAAACCCACCACCCCACGGAACACCTCAACTTCAAGCTTCACACTGACTACAAGACACACCTTCAGAGGCACCCTCACATACCAACCCACTTCTGCAACACCAAGACTTCATTGCCCCGCTGGCCTTAAACTCCAAGGACTAAATATTCATTGGCGACCTGAACTTTCACATCGACTACCCCAACGTCAACAACACTGCACACCTCCTCAGCAGTATGAGCAGCCTCAGACTGACCCAGATTGTTCATGACCCCAAGGACTCTACAGGACACACGTTGGACCTCATCTTCACCAGCAACCACATCAAGTACAGTCATGTCACAGAATTCACATGGAACAATCATTCCATAGCTTATAGCTGGAGAAGAGATGGCACGCCAGCAAAAACACATCCAACAGGACAGCCTTCAAGACCTCTTTCAACCTCTACCACTGCCTGTTGAGGGCAACAAAGACAGCCCTAGTTGCACATCGAAACCAGTGCCAAAAAAGAGCAAGGAACTTCTCAGCATCATTAACAAGTTCTCCTACCCGGCTGCCAGTGAAAACAGCATCACACCTTTGCAAGAGCTGTGCGACAACCTTGCTGACTTCTTCCATGACACGATCACAACCATATACAGAAACATCGAACCCTAACCTACAACCACGGACTTCCTCCACAGAAACGCCACTACTTCAACTGACATGAACCACAGATTGACCACCTGGAAACTGTTCACCACACAGGACACCACATCCACCATGAAATCAATCTAATCTGTAGTTCTCACAGTCCCATGTCTGCACCACATCTTCAATATCTGAAACCAAAGGATCCTCGAGGAACTCACCAACTTGCTGAACACCTCAGTCATCAATGCAACATTTCCCAAAAAACCTTCAGCCAACCCCAGGGAACTTAAAAACTACTGGCCAAAAGCCCTGCTTCTTTTCCCAGCCAAGATATTGGAAAAGATCATCAACAAGCAACTCATGACATACCTGGAACAGAACCAGCTACTCGACGCTTCCCAATCAAGCTTCTACAGCAATCACAGCACTGAGACTGCCCTGATTGCATTCACTGACGACATCTGAATCCTCTTTGAAAAAGGAGAAACAGCAGCTCTGATCCTCTTTGACCTCTCGGCAGCCTTCAACATCGTATCCCACCACACGCTGATGGCAAAACTCCACTACTTCAGTATCCAAGGGGATGCACTCAGATGGATCGCCTCCCTTCTTACCAGATGAACACAGAGGATCCCCCTCGCACCCTTCACCTCCAAACTCAAGAACATCACCTGTGGTGTCCCCCAGGGCTCATCCCTCAGCCCCATGCTCTTCAACACATACATGACCCTGCTGCCCAACATCGTCAGATAGCATGGTCTCAATATAATCTCCTACACAGACGACACCCAACTTACTCTCTCACTCACTAAAAACCCCACCACCACGGGACCAATTTCAGCAGATGTATGACGAGCATTACTGACTGGATGAAGTACAACTGACTTCAGCTGAACACAGAAAAAATGGAAGTACTGAATTTCGGCAACAACAGCAACCCTTAGAATGACTCCTGGAGGCCATCAGACCTAACACCCACACCCAAATCCTCCAACCACACCAGAAACCTCAGAATCATCATTGACAAAAAGCTCACCATGAAATCACAGAACAATGCCTTCTCCTCTGCTGCCTCCTCATTCTGTATATGCTACATAAGAATTTTAAGTGGCTACCACTGCACATGAGACACATAGGCCCATATTTATACTTTTTTAGTGCTGCATTTGCGTCGTTTTTTGATGCAAAATCGGTGCAAACATACAAAAGAAGTTTGCGCTGCTTTTGCGTACAAAAATGACACAAATGCGGTGCAAAAAAAGTATAAATATGGGCTATAGTGACACAGGCCCTCGTCACCAGCCGAATAGACTACTGCAACGCTCTCTACGTAGGAATCACCGCACACCTCCTACAAAGACTATACAGAATGCACAAGCCAGATTCGTCATTGACCCATATCACACCCCATTTCAGGCAAACTGCATTGGTTCCTCATACAGAAGGGATGCCATTTCAAGCTGCTGACCCACGCACACAAAGATATACACAACCAAGGGCTCACCTACCTTAACCATGGCCTGAACTTCCACCATCCTGCGAGAAGACTTTGCTCCACCTCTCTATCACTGGACCATACTAACCGCTTCTACAAAAGCAGAAGTGGAGGTTGCTCCTTCTCCCACATTGCAGCAAAGACCTGGAACAGCCTCTCTATTGAACTCCGCACCATCAACTCACGTCCAGAGTTCCGAGGGGCCCTCAAGACCTGGATGTTCGATTGAGCCTCCAGAATCTGCAAGTGCCTGGATATCCTTTTGGGTGATTAGTCACGCTTTGCAAATTCTGACTGATTGATTGATGATTTAGTTTTCCATACAAATTCATAAGTATTTCACAAACTAACACTAAGTTAAACAAAGCAGCAGAATTAGATTTTTTGACAATCACACACATACTGTTCGTTGTTGCTAAATATACAAATAACATAAATATATTATTTGTATGAAGAAAAATATATTTTAAGTGTACACTCCATTTCAGAAAGAGGCTAGGTTGTGTGTTTTGTTTCCTATACTTAAAAATGTAACCACTGCAGCGGCAAGAGCACAGCCTACCCACTTTTTGTAGATATGGTGCTGTGACTTCTTCTGTACCTATGCAATGCATGAACTACAAATAACTTTTTGTGCTGCTGTAGGGAGCTGGGTTCTGGTTGCGGTACCCCCCCCCCCCATTTTTGCCTGTTTTTTTGATGCAACTTTGACTGGAGTGCACTTGGTTCCTGCTAACCAGGGCCCCAGTGGCAGTGTTCCTTCCCTAAAACAAGACAACTGGGGCCCGATGCACAACAGAATTTTTCAGTCGTAAATGGCGAAAATCGCCATTTGCGACCACAAAATGGGTAGGTGGGATGTACCATCCACTTTTTGCGAGTCAGTCGCATTTACAGACTCACAAAATAGGGATTTGCGACTAGTAATTCGGAAGGGGTCTCCCGGCGGCATCCCTTCCTAATTGTGAGTTGCAGGGGGATGTATGATTGTTTTGTGACCTCAATTGCGGTCGCAAAACAATCGCAGTTACAACAAATTTCAAAGTGGTGGTAACCCATTGGCAAAACAGAAGCAAAAATATTTTTTCAGAGAAGGCAGTGGCCTCTTCCTTGCAGGAAAATGGTTTGCATTTAAAAAAGACTGCTTTATTTAAAAGCAATCACATACATGGTGGTCTGCTGTCCCCAGCAGGCCACCATCCCTGGCAGACATTCCCTATGAGGTTGCAAATTGCGATCTACCTCATGAATATTGATGAGGTAGGTCATTTGCGACCCCATTGTGAATCGCAAACAGTGTGAGTTACACTGTTGTACTTTAGGTTTTACGACTTGCAATTTGCGACTCACAAATTAGTCACAAATTGCGAGTCACAAAACTCTGGGTCGTACATCTGGGCCTTAGTCACTTGATCCCCAAGTGACCAGGGCCTTCAGCCCCCTGTAAGTCCCTAGTAAATGCTACCCATGGTACCTAGGGCATGGGTACTGAAGAGGGCCCCTCAGAGCTTGGTCGATCCTCAGACATAGTAAGGGTACAGGGAAGCCATTTTAAATGCATGCGCTGGACACTGGTCATTACGATTTCTCCAGCTACATGATGGCTTCTCTAAATCTTGGGATGTTTAGTAGTAAACATCTCAGAATAATAAACCCTCACTGACCTCACTGATGGATTCATAAAAAAATGCACACACAGGGCAAATTAGAGGTGAAAACCTGCCAGCTCCTAGTGTGTTGACTGGCTGGTCCTGACCAGTTCAGCCACCACAGGTGCGTTTCTGGACCCCCATGTTAAGAGCCAGTGCTCTCGAGAACCAGAGACAAAAGCCTGTGTTACCTCCTCTCCCAGATAGGATGGACATTCCTATCAGGGGAGCTTCAAAGCCTTGCCATGTTTGCAATGTGACCTAGGTCTCTTAAGATGGTGGAGATGACCAACCCCTCCTGTCCTGACCCCACTTTTGGCGGCAGCAGAGATGGAAAAATGTGTTAAATTAGGAGGGATGCCCACTTCATGCCAGCCCCATCCCTAAGGTGGACGAGCTGAAGTGGACACTATTTTTTAAATTCCTCCATCTTGTTTGAAAGTAATTAGGCCATTAGGGTTAGGGTTATGCCCACTTCCCAGCGGAAGTGGTCATAAGAAGGGAGTAGTCACCCTGAAGTTGGTCAGCCCACTGGCTACTGCCTGGCACTCCCTGTAACACCCCTAAATTGAGTATTTAGGTGGCACCCTTGAACCCTAGAACTGAGATTCCTGATGACCTAAGAAGACCTAAGAAGAACCTGGCTACTGCCTGGCACTTCCTGTAACACCCCTAAATTGAGTATTTAGGTGGCACCCTTGAACCCTAGAACTGGGATTCCTGATGACCTAAGAAGAACCTGATGCCAAGGAGTCGCATCAGCTGAGAAGATTGCAGACACCAACTGACTTGGCCACAGCCCTTCCAGCCTGTCTGCAGCCCTCAATGATCTTGTGCCAAAAGACGACCCGTCCTGCAGACCAGCAGCCTCCAAAGTTTTTGTAGGACTGCCTGCCTTCGACAAAGATCACGATCTCCCAAACAGTGGACATGTTCAAGAATAAACCAGCTTTAAAAGAAAAGACCTCTGCCCTAAGGAACTGCAAAACCGCTTCTGGACCCACCTCTGCACCCAACTCCCACAATTGGTCCACAGGTCCTGTGAAGGTTCCGCAGCGATTCTGAGTCCGAGTCCACCATGGGCTTACCCCTGCTAGACTCCCCCCCGATTGTGATCTGCCCTGTAAGCTGTTCCCGATGCCAAAGGATACCCCTTCACCGGGCCCCTGGGTCCTGGGAAGGTGAACCGTTGGTGTCCCATGTCCCCTTGCATAAGAACTTACCTGGGCAGCTGGGGGTTTTCTTTGTTCAGCTTCCTGGCCCTGGCCTACAGCCTTTTACCAAAACTGATCTCCCCCATTGACTTGTATTGAGCGCCGGACTTTGTGTTGGCACTCTGCACCCGTTGGGTGCACCCGGCAGCCCCTGTGCTGCTGAGGGAGTAAGTTTGGTTCTGCCTTGTGGCCCCCCTGTGCTTATCTGAACCCCCAGAAATCGACCCTTGATACCACTTTACCTGTGAGCAGCGCATCTTCGGTTACCACTTGTCTCCATTGGTTATCATTGGGCATCCAATGCTGTGCTGGCACTCTGCACCCAGATGCCCCTGTGCTGCTGAGGGTGTAAGTTTGGTGCTGCCTTGTGGCCCCCCCCTTGTGCGTACCTCAGCCCAAGGACAACGACCTGAAACCGCTCTACTCACCTGTGAGCAGCATATCTTTGTTCACCCCACAGTCTCTATTGGTTAACATTGGGCACCTGACTCCCTTCAACCTCTGCACCCTCCTGCCCCTGTGCCACTGTGGGTGTACTCTTGGTACTGATTTTAACCTTGCATAGTGTTAACTTCAAATCCCGAAGACTGGATTTGTAAGTCATGTATTTACCTGCAAAACTGCATTCTTGTTTTCCTCCAATTGGTTAACATTGCTGAACTGAAAAATTGCAGTGTTGATTTTTGAAACTGCAAAGTATTTATCTTTTCAAAACAGCTTACCTTATAACAAAGTTCTTTGGTTTAAAGCATTTATAAAAGCAAATGTTATTTTTACTAAATTGGTCTCAGATTTATTCATTGAGGTGTGTCTCATTTATTGCCTCTGTGAGTACAACAAATGCCTGACACGACCCCTTACTAAATCTAACTGCTCGCCCACAGTACCGCAAATAAGGCATTAGTCCTACCTACTTTTGCCTCTGCAACACTCCTACCACTTAATAAATTGTCATGGAACTGAAGAATCTGAAAAATAATCATTGCAAATAAGGCTTTCTGTAAGAGGGACATGTTTATGCACAGGTTCCTCATGTTGAAACAAATAATGTTCTATAATACTTGAAATTAAAATACCCATCACGCCGTACAGGATCTGCCTGGATTTTTTCCACAAACTAGACCAGAAACTACATCAACTACTGTGGGGTGGCAGTACCTCACGCATAGCGCTGCGCCTACTGCAGAGTGAAGTGTATGAGGGAAGTCTATCATTCCCAAACATGCTGCAGTACTACTGGGCCATCCAGCTTGTTGCAGTTTCATGACTGGGTCTTTGGCGATAGAGCAGAACCTGCCTACTGAGTAGATAGAATGGCCACGTGTCCTGGTGGCTGCCTGCCTGTCCAGTACCAGAAGATGCGGGAACAGACATTGCCCCCTCACACTCAGTCGGTAGTGAGGGCGTGGCGAGAGCTACCAGGTATTTGGGCTGGGATGGCAGACACATAAAACTCACCCTGTTACGGAACAGTGACCTGCTGAGGGAGGTGAGAAGCCCTACAGGCTTCTCAAAGTGGGCCCTGATTGGAACTGAGCACCTCATGGATGTATGGAGAGATCAAGCTTAAATCACATTTGAATCCCTAAAAACAGAATTTAAAAATGAACAACACTGAAATGTACAGGCATTTGAAGTTGGGTTATGCGCTGAGGTGCCTCATAGCGGAGGGGGAGCAGTTGCCTCCAGTGGCTCCTCTGGAGGATCGCTTGCTGTTGAACCCCCTGACCAAAAAAAGTATCTCCCTTCTCTATAAGAAATTATTGTACAACTGTCCAGATCCACTAGGGAAACTGAGGGCAGCATGGGATCAAGATGTAGGATCGAAGAGTCCCAGAGAGGTAGCTATACAGGTCCGCTATAGACTAATGCAATTAAACATCCTTCACAGAGTATACTACTCCCGGACACTGCTACATCGCATAAGGAGAGCGCCTATCCTACTGTGTCTCAGAGAGTGGGAGCAGGAAGGGACTTTTTTCCTCATACTATGGGGTTGTCCTAAAATCCAAGACTATTGGGGAAGAGTGATATGTATTATGGACCTTTTCACGAGCCTGGAAGTCCCTTTTGATGCTAAATGAATCCTCCTGAATGTCTCCGACGAAGCAAAATGTAACAAGGGCAATGGGATCCCCCCATCCACCACAGGTGGTTGACTGGGAAACTGACCTCGATTTGCACCAAAGGGCTGAACATTTGGTGTACCTTAGCAAGGGCTGCCCACGCAAATGGCAAAAGGTCTGGGGTGGATGGAATAGCTACCAAAACTTGAAGACATTGGGGGAACAGTGGGTGTCCACAACTGGTATACAAGTGTCCATGTGTTCTATGGAAAATACCTTGTGTGTAAGGAAACAGATTGTACTCTGTCCTGTTGTTTGCAGTGTTTAACCATAACTGTTTGCGATGCCATATGATAAACAATGTTTTGTACAATAAGCCACTTACTGTTGCAATTGAGCAATTCTTTAATAAAAAGAGTTTATACTGTAAAAACAATACAGCTCTTTCCAAGAACATCGACAGAGAAAATTACCTTAAAATAGCATGTGCTTGAAAAATGCTTGAAAAATGTCTATGTGTGGAGCTTAATGCTGCACGTTTTATAATTTATTAGCACATGGAAGCAAACTTATCTTTTCGGAAGGCAGCAATTTCTGTGATAAAATTATGCATAATATTACAGGTCCTCCTGGGGTACAGGTGGACGTCCTGCACCCCAGGAGGACCTGATTGAGCTGGAGGAGATGGTGGCAGCGGTCACCCCAGAGGAGCTGGTCATGGGAATCGCAGGACAGTGCAGACTACCAAGAACTACCACAAATGCAATATAAGTTGCAGGGGGTGACTATCTGGAATTTTACAAATGGAAGAAGGGGGAGGCACATAGGACACACTGAATGCATGTAAAAAGGTCATAATGGGGCCAGAATCAAAAGGCCTTATCGCCACCAGAGCCTCACGTTTATGCACTCTGATATATACACAAAGTGGTCTGAAACCACTTACAGTGGCTTAACACCACCTTGTAAATATGGCCCCTACACACGCAGCACTTTGCCTGGAAGGGTTGTGCAATCAATGTGGATGTGGCTGTGCCACAACTACACCCATTGCATATTGTTGTTGCCCCAGATCTATGACTACATGTTAACATATGGCTGTGACTAAAGTCAACCCAACCCCAGGGAGGATGATATAATGGCGCTACAAGGCAAAATGCTTTCCCTCCTCCTCGTGCCATTGCCCTTCTTATGTGTGCTGCATCCGGCAGCACACATAGAAATGCCAAATTGCCATAATAGATTGCTTATGTATATAAACAATCTATCACCTCAACGTAGGCACCCTTGCACTATGGTGCAAGGATGCCTACGTTGGTGCAGGAAGCATAATTCTTCGCAGGTGCAAATATGGTGTAAATACGGTGCATCCCTGTGTTTCAAGTGGCACATCACAGTGCAGCAATCAGGGCCTCAGTGTGCAATACGTTCTACACAACTCACACAGGGTGGCCCAACAACACCTCTCACACACCTCCATGCACCACTTGGGAATGGGCACAAAAGTGAACATATACAACATATGGGGCATGTCTCTGATCACTATTTGTGCTGCTGTACAAGTAGCTTCAATTTCGCCATGTAACTAGGTTACCTGTCTTGTGGGAATGGTTGGCGTTGAGCATAAAGAGATACCTTCATGCGTAAGAACAGGTACAAGCGGCATCAATGTTGCTAGCACACAATGCAACAGTACCATCATACAAATAGTTGCCAATGTGGGTCCAAGCTGCCCATTCCCCTCATGCCACATTAACAAACTCTCAAAGTGCATGCATTGATCCACATTGTACATCATTATACCAACATATGCCTGTGTCAGATATGCTGTATGCAAGGAAATGTCCCTAATGGAAGGGGGGACGAACTAAGGGGGCTGACAATCCATAAATCTTGCACTGTGCCATCCAATTAGCACATGTGTGGGGTCTGCTAAAGGCAGATGACAAAGTTACACAAGCATTGTAAGCAATGGACCTCCTTGTGCTGTGCTGCACTAGTGCCCTCATTCATGGTGCCAATGTAGTAAAGCACCAAAATAGTGACAACACTCATTATGCTAATGTGGTAATGTCCACCATGGTAAATAGGAATGTAAATGATGTGCGACCATGGTGTCAGTGGCTGGGACAAGAGGCCTGCAAGGAATCTGGTGGTGTGGGATCAATGCACAAAATAATTTTAATTTAAAGGTTGCTCCATGTGAGGTGCACAATGAAACACATAGTAAACAACTACAACATGGGGTCTGTAACATGCTACTGAGCCACCAGTAGCAAGTAAATGATGACCCATGTCAACAGTCACTGCAGTCATAGATTGAGATTTCACTACCCTCCTGCCGACCTGCCTGTCCTGGATTTTACAGATGAAATGGATGACCAGCTGCCGACCATCAATAAAGAGACTCTTCAGGATGTCCTAGGTTCCTTTCAGACACCACCTCCAGTGGCAGGGAGGACACACAGTGTTGCGGGGTCTCCATGTGAACCACCCAACTACCATCACACAGCACCAACCAGTCCTGCCACAGCCCTGGACTCTGAGGACCCAGACATCACTTTTCAGAAGACAGTGATAGGAGTCCAGTGGGAACTGGCACAGCAGGTGCAGCTGGGGATGGAGACCATGGCAGACAGCCTAGAGGGAGTGCAGAGGTGCCTCAGTCCAAAAAAGGACAACTCAGCTGCCATCAGAGGCACCCACTTCCTGCTACGTGGACTCCAGCAGTCCCTTGCCGACATAGCTGCTGTCATCAACAATTGTCCTCCCAAAGTGGCAACAGCATGATAGGTAACAGGCTGGGTGCAATACCAAATGCCCTGGAGTTCATACAGTAGAAAGTGGCATCCCTCAGGAGAAACGTGGTTGCCTACCACCGACATGTAGCTGCGATGTTGAGAAATCAGCAATTCCTCCTTGCTGTAGTGATGCCTTATGTGTTCCCACAAATGGCAGCTGCCAGGACCTTTGATTCCACATCTCTATCCCCTGATGTGTGTGTGGCCCCCTCAACGTCAACAACAGCACCACCCACGGCACAGGAGGCAGTACACACATCAGAGGTGAAGATGTGGAAGGATCAACATTCACACGTAAAACCATCCGGTAGCAACAGACTGTGCCACACACTCCTTAGTTCTGTGCTTACGATCATGCCAGTGTTGTGGCAGCTAGCAATGTGCCCTCTTCACTCAACCACTGTTGAATTATTTGCTTCTCCTACGCATGTGTCATGACATGTCCCTCACCCTTGGACTCTGAATGAACATCAAATGGCTCAGGATCTTTCATGGGGTCAGTGAACTGGACATTGTACTGCATTGGAAAATAAACTTGCACGTATAAATAAATCTCCATATTCCCATGTAACTTGCCATCTTTTGCTGTGATCCATCAACTCATCTAAATGTATGCATTGTGCGAAGCTATGTCAATAAGAACAGAACCTAATTACATGTAACACTGACTGTCAGACACAGAGCCACAGACTTGGATTCTAACATGAAAAAGGTGACTGATAGTGTTGTGGACTACAACCAATTTACATAGCCTTAAAACATATATTGAACAGATATCCATGCAAGTTGACATATGGCATGTATGGGTCAGAACTCAAGTGTCTGTAATTTTCCCCTGATTATAGCACTAGTACAACAAACATGTGCTGAACAGAAGGGGCAAAATTGATCAGTGATGGGCATCTGTCAGTGTGCCGGGATACATAACCCAAATAAGGTGAAGTAAAATGTACTACACTTTACAAGAATAGTTTTGACAGACATCAGTGATGAAAGGTTGATATTCCATTCTTACTTGTTAAAGATTTTGTATACATACACAATGTGATTGTCAGGAACTCTGGATGAAAAATGTTTTGAGTAGCTGATGTCACATTGCAGCCAATCAGACAGGTCCTTGGTCATAGGGCTACACATAATCATGCATGTAAATCAATACAGAAAGCATACCCTAAGACATTACTCTCATTCGGGAACGGAGCCTGAGGGTAGGTGCTGCGTCAGGACACCGACTCACATTCAAATCTGTTGTGAATCGGGCAACAGGCCTACGTGATCCCATGAAGCCCTTTCTCTAGTGGGTGACTGATAGGAAAAAGCCAGTCCTGTTTCATCCTAGTAAGTGACTGATGGCGTCTTGACTGTGAACGATAGATTGCAGGAGTCTATATATATATTTTTTTCACCTTGGTTTCAATTGAAGAAGTCCAATAATTTAATAGGTCCTGAAGAAGCGTCAGAGGATCCTTTTGGGACCATAAGAGACGTGAAACATGTCGACCGCATTCTAAGGAATTTCGGATAATTACCGACTTCCTCCATTCGATTGTCTTGTGTGAGTGTTTGAGCATTATCTCGATTTCCACTCCCTTGCCATTTTTTAATCTTGGCCATCTCTCAACATCAAAGAATAAAATAATTAGTGAGGGTCCTGAGCAAATTTTATCCTTTACTCTTGTGTTTTCTTTCCCCACGGACCCATACTTGGCTCTGCGGCATCATCGACAAACAAAAGATCTCCGGCAAAGAGCCCCCCTTCGGGGAGTGCCCGTCAGACATTGCAGCGCCGGTCTGACGAGGAGCTGTCCGATGATGAAGCATGACACCGAGTATGGTGTGTGAGGATTCTTGCTCCTGATGATCAGGACTCTTTTATTCCTTCTCCCTATTTCTTTGGAACAGTGTATCATATTCTATTACTCTAACTTGGCCAGTGCACGCATGAGAACACCCAGACACTCAATCATCACTCAATCATCATGGACACCTACTTGTCTACAAGTAACAAGATTTATTTGTACTTAAAAACAACACCTTATAAAAACATAAATTAAACACTTTCCTACACTAAGCTAACTTATACTAAGTTATCTAAGCTTACCCCTACAGCTATCTATCCTAATCTAAACTTATCTCATACATGTAATGCCACACACTAAACATTGTCCCCCCCACACCCCTTAAGAGACAAGATATGAGTAGGACAACATAAACTAAAGCTACACATATACTAACTTCCTAAATAAATATATACATTTTTGTAAATTGTTTATGGAATTTTTTTTTTTTTTGTATTTTTTGTTTAGTTTTGAACATAGAGATTTATACATAACCCCCCACCCAACCCCCCAAACAAAAAATAAAACTAAACCCCCCCCCAACTATACTTACTCTATCCTACAACTAACCTAATCTATGCTATCTAACCTCTTCCTACCCACCTAAAACCCACTAAAATGAAATGCAAAATACAACAGGAGAAGGGAAGGAACTGGGAGGCTGTGCATATCTTGGATTACAGCTTCTTCAGTTTCTTTTTATAGAACTTTAAGAGTTTAAAATTGCGAGCATTGTCCTGCTCTAGTCTTCCCAATCTGGCCAAAACATCTGTCATGTCACACCTCGTGTCCGCCTCAAAGCAGGAGGATGTGGCTGCTGCAGGTGGCTGTTGCGGTGCTTGTGTTGCCATTGGTGCTGTGGACGTGGAAGGGGTTGGACCAGCTGAGGCACCCCTGACCCTTGATGTGGTGCTTGATGTGCTCTGCCCTGTTACAGCCTGTTTAGGAGGTCTTCCGTGTGGGAAGGAAAGCCAAACACCTGATGACTTCTCCCGCCGATATTTCCTGGACATCTTCCTGTACCCTGCTTGTACCTCCATGATGTGGTGGAAACGCTCAGCCCTCTTATCAAAAGCACACTTCTGTGCTGGGGTCATATTTGCAGCTAAAACATGAGGAGAGCATGACATCAAATACTGCATTAGGTACAGGTTGAACAACAATGCAATGTACACAGCATCATCAGATGACACATGCTGTCCACCAGACATTCCACAACAATGTCAATTACCAAATCCAGACTAAACATCCTACCAGCCATCTACGGTATCATGTTCATGTCACAGGGTTAAGGGCTAAACATTGTTGAATAGGGCCCAGAAGTAAGTTGGACTACTGCCTCCGTGCACCACATTTGCATCATCATACTTGTGAGAATCAAGCAGCCAAACAAGTCCCAAATCCCTGTGCCATAGTCACAAAGTGGCCAAGCATCATGGATGCAAGGTTGGGTTCACCCGGTCGGGGGGCAGGAAAAATGGCACTGAAAATTCTAAGAGATCCCAATGCATCATTTATGTTTCCTTCGGTTTCCTTCTTTGCTCAGATGTTACAAGGGGGCACACTATTGCTTACAAAGGGCCCCTATTTACAGTTCAGTGTTTGTGCCAATATCGATGGGTAGATCATGTAGGGTAATCGGCACACAGCTTGTTTGCTACAATCCGTAGACATGTCCCACATCCATCTGGAGCTGAGTTGAAATCTCAATGGGTACTCAAATGACTGTTGCGCAGTACAATAAGGCTCCTTGCATGGCTCTAGCCTCACTTAATTTCAATAGGGTAGTGAAGTACCGGTGGTGCAAGTGTCTCCTTTATAAGTCCCCTAAAGACCTCAACACATGAACATCATTTGTACCATGTCCTGAGTAAATTAAAGCAATGTGTGGCACACAGTGCTCCAACATGTGCTGTGACAAATATGTTGTTTAGCTTAGTAAAGATAGTACATTTTGTGTTGGGAATGAACAATTACCAGCCATTACATTTATGTCTGTAAGACAAAAGGCCAGATTAAAGAGGCCCTGGAGCCACCAGAGCAACACATTCCGTGACACTCCTGTGGTGGTTTCACTGCACCATACGTAAAAGGAGCTGTTATGTTGCTTTTTGTAGCGTAATGCATCCATTTACATATGGGGCAGCATGACACAATATTCTGCATCAGAGGGGTATGCAATGGTTGTTGCAGTGGCCGTCCCATTGTAACAACGATAGCTTTTGAGGCTGCCCCAGATTTACAAGACATTGTACTAACTGCCAGAGCCAAAAGAGTAACAACACCCCAGGGGCGGTGTTAGCATGGCAAAGAGGTGAGGAGTTTTAATACCTCCATGTTTCTTGCTTCTAATATGTGTGCCCCATTTGAAGGCACACACAGAAGAGATAACATGCCATGGATGTTTGCTTATGTGCAGGTAAGCGTCCCTTCCTGCACATTTACAATCTAATATAACAGATGTTTTGGCACTACTATGTGGCCTGCATTCTGTAGCACACATAGAAGTGGCATATCGCAATTGTAGATTGTTTATGTCCAGGAAGGGATACCTTCCTGCATAGAGACACTCCCCTCAAAACAGACACACTTGCACTGTGATCCAAGTATGCTTGTGTTGGTGCTGGCTGCTGAGTGAAGTGCTGGTGCAGGCGCAGATGCAGGCTTGCTCTGTACTCTAGGAAATATGGGGTAGGCCTGTGTTTAAAATCTATAGCAGCGCAGTGCTGCTGATGTTGGCACAGCACTGTGCTGCACCTGTTTCTCACATATGCGGCTCATACTTATCACACAAGAACATGCACAGATTAGGGTGGCAGACATATATACATGTTTCATGCACATATTTTTAACAATATGGGGGACTGGATACTGTCTATTGGCTAAACCTTTGACTCTTGAAGTTGATCTATGTGAAGAAGCAGGCAACCATTCAGATGCTTGCCAGTTTTCAATCCCAAAGTACCAACACATACCTCCATCATGTGTGTGCCATATGTAATATATGGCACACCATGGCAGATGTCAGGACACTGATGTTGGGAACCTTGTCAGTATGATTGCACTTGGCATGTGTGGCACCATACATGAATATGCTATATGTGCAAAGTGGAAATTGGCTTTTTGATGACAAGGGAAGAGTCAGGTAATCAACCAGCCTTAGGCAGAAAATTAATTGACTCCAATAAAGGAGCAGTGTAACCAAGTTGATGTTAAGGCTATATTTTTTGGGTGCACCTACGGCAGAAATACACAGCTTGCATTCCTCAGATGTGGTTCTGCTGTCATGTGTCACTACCCTTTCACACTGCCACAATGCTTGCACTTGTAAAAAAATGACATATGGATAGGTAGTAGTTGCCTCCAATGGCAACATCACCGTCAAAAAATTAGACACAGATGTTGCATTATGAGGCAATCACTTCTTCTTACATTTGTGTAACTATCATGTCACTCTGCACATACATGACTCTTGGCACACACACACCCATGACTGACAATAGTCCTGCTTCATGTTTTCCATCACTTTAACATTACTTACCCCATTTACACAGTTTTAATGACCATGATAGACATGTAATTTTGTGCATGAGAAACATGTACCCTTGCATCATTGCACATGTGTGTCTGATATTTGACAGTTTATGGTGTATATGTGATACACACTGCACACAAAGAGGAATGTGCAGTTTGTCTGTAATGGGTGCATTGCTAAGCTCTCTTAAATGCTGTTTGGTTTAGACACTAAGGCCCATATTTATACTTTTTTAGCGCCGCATTTGCGCCACTTTTTGACGCAAAATCGGCGCAAACTTACAAAATACAATTGTGCGTCAAAAAACGCCGCAATTGCGGCACTAAAAAAGTATAAATATGTGCCTAAGGGTCATATTTATACTCTGTTTGCACCGAATTAGCGTAATTTTTTTACTCTAATTCGGTGCAAAACTAACTCCATATTTATACTTTGGTGCTAGACACATCTAGTACCAAATTTATGGAGTTAAAGTCATTTTTTGGAAGTGGAAACCTACCTTGCCTTAATAAGATGCAAGGTAGGCGTTCCCGTGCAAAAAATGACGCTATGGCCTTAACGCCATATTTATACCCACATGCAAAATTGGTGCACGGGACGGAGGAGGGGTCAAAAAATGGTGCAAAGCTTGCTTTGCCCCGTTTTTTAACACCTGGGTCAGAGCAGGCAATACCATGGAATAAGCCTGCAGGTGTCCTCCCATGGCCCCAGGGGCACCCACACCAGAGGAACTGCGGAGGATGAGGTACCCCATCCCAGGTAAGTACAGATAAGTACAGGTATTGCATTTTATTTTTTAAAGTGCCATATGAGGTCCTGAAATGGCCCCCCATACACGACACAGGGTGAAATGGCCATGCCCAGGGGACACTTGTCCCCTGTGCTGGCCACTGTGGTGGTGGGGATGCCTCCTGCCTTTTCTAAGACAGGTGTCATGTGGCATGGTAGGTTTAGCCCCATAAAATGCTGCTAATCTGGTTAGAGTAATTTTTTTTTTTACTCTAACCTGCCTAAAGTCATTTTTGGGTGCTAAACCCCCTTCTATACGGCCAGGCCCACCCGACTAAAGTCATTTTTTTTTACTCTAGCCTACCCTTTGCACCGGCTTGCATCATTCCATGAATATGGTGCCGGCTGGTGCACAGAAATGGTGCAAGCCGGTGCTAAACTTTTGAGTGCAAAACTGCTTTAGTGCAATTTTGCACCAAAAAGTATAAATAAGGGCCTTTGGGGAATAATTATACTCTGTTTGCACCGGATTAGCGTTATTTTTTTACTCTAATTTGGTGCAAAACTAACTCCATATTTATACTTTGGTGCTAGACCCATTAAATTTATGGAGTTAAAGTAATTTTTTGGAAGTGGAAACATACCTTGCCTTAATGAGATGCAAGGTAGGCGTTCCCGCGCATAAAATGACTTTATGTCCTTAACGCCATATTTATACTCCTGTGCAAAAGTAGTGCACAGGAGGGAGGAGGGGTCAAGAAATAGTGCAAAGCTTGCTTGCCCCATTTTTTAATGCCTGGGTCTGGGCAGGCGTTAGGGGACCTGTGGGCCTATTTACATGGTAGAACACCATGGAATAAGCCCACAGGTGCCCTCCCCAGGCCCCAGGGACACCCCCACCCATACCAGAGGGACAGCAGAGGATGGGGGACCCCATCCCAGGTAAATACAGGTAAGTATTTTAATTTGTTTTTTAAAGTGCTATTGGGGGCCCTGAAATGGAGCCCCCTACATGGCACTGGGTGCATTGGTCATGCCCAAGGGACACTGGTCCCCTGTGCTGGCCATTGGGGTGGTGGGCATGACCCCTCTCTTTTCTAAGACAGGACTCATGTGGTATGGGTGGTTTTGCATCAGACAATGACTCTAGACAGGTTAGATTAATTTTTTTACTCTAACCCGCCTAATGTCATTTTTTGGTGCAAAAACCCCTTCTTCCATACTGCCATCCCAACCTAACGAAAGTCATTTTTTTTGCCACTAGCCTACCCTTTGCACCGGCTTGCACCATTCCATAAATATGGTGCAGGGCTGGTGCACAGAAATGGTGCAAGCTGGTGCTAAACGTTTTGGTGCAAAACTGAGTTGGTGCAGTTTTGCACGAAAAAGTATAAATAAGGGTCTAAACGTCCTGTCTTGACCCTTGACAAAAATTGCTACAGTTACCGTTATGTCCTCCTGTAAGGCACATGCAAATGAGGATGTTGCAATGCAAAAGGGGTACTTACACATTGATCCACCAATCTGAATCACCAGATGATCCAGGAGATCTCCCTCTCGCGCAATGAGGTCTGCCCAACAGTGTTTGAGTTGGTGGTCCGTCCGCACAGCACCAAAGATCCTCCATTTGTGGTGGAGCACCATGCCCCATCGCAGCTTCCGTGCCTCCGCTGGGTAGCCCTGGATGACCCAGCTCCCATATTCAACATCATGGGGAGGTAATGTTTCACCAACCAGATTAAGCCTCCCGGTTTATCTCCACTCATGCGTTGGGCTCTCCCTTACTCTGACATATTGCCGTTTCCCTCACTACAAATATATTACCCCCAAAAATTATTTAACACTACCCAACCTTACCCCAAATACCCCAACAGACTACGCCACCCCAAGACAAACACCCGACAAAACAAATACTATGACAGGACAAAAACACTACACAAAACTTACAAAAATGACAAAATTGACAGGACAGCAAGAGGACTCAGCACAAAACACAGAAAAAAACACTACTTCTCAAACTGCAACAGCTCCACACAACCTCTCACAATCACAGACAAAAAGACTGTAAAGTAAAGTGAGAGTTAAATCACTGTACCATGTTTGTAGCAAAGAAGTCCTGTTTCATCACTTCCTGGGTGTGTGCGACACGTTTTGTGATAGGGGTCATTTTGTTTTGCCGCATGACGGTCATACGTTGTTTTTTTTCCATGAAGGCTGACAAGAGCTGTTGACTTGCAATTGACGCGCAGGGGCCAGGCGTCATTTTCGTGATTTGCGATGTAGGGAGAATTGCCGTGTGTGTCAAAATATTTGATGCATAACAGGAATGTGTGGATTTTGTGGACAGTGGACCCAAATTCACATTCCTTGTTACAGGGACTATGCATCTATGTAGTCAGTATGTTATGGCTACGTGTGTGTGCATGGACATTTATATATGTAACAGTAACATCGGAATGTGTTACCATATGTTTGTGTGTGTGTGATGCATGCGATGACTGCTACCATTTCCACTTGTGCATGTGTTGGTAGATGTTTTCCACATACATGTTACCACATGTTTACTGTGAGTGAACATATGTAATATAACACATATTTGTGGGTCTACAACATTGTTATTTCTAATTTCCAAATCAACGTTTGACAACACCACTTTAGATATAATGGGCTATGTCCAATACATGTTCATGCATGTGATACCCTTGACAAATCGTACACAAAGGATGATGTGGACTACAGCTGGGTTGATTTCGCTTAACCCATGGCAATGTGAGTGCATGTGTGTCCACACTGTGGTGTGTTGTATGCCTCAGGGTTCATGATGATATGCTACATGTGTCACATATGGTTCCCCATGCATATATGATGCAGGAGGTGGTGTACTGACATGTGCCAATGAAGGTCGGTATGTGAAGTGTGTGTGGAAAGATATGTTTCATGTGCCAAAGTGGTGTGTTCATGGAATATGACACCTTTCAAATCTATTTTCCAGGATGGACATATCTTGGCTATTGTCTCATGGATGTGTATTTATATATGTGCCACCTATGTTTCCCCAATGTGGGAACATATCTGAAGGTCATATTAGTCTATGAATGATCATGTTACACTTATACATTTTCATTAGTGGAAAGTTGACTTTTGTTCATGCTCCAATACACAATATCAAGGCTGAGCCATTGAAGTGGCACATGTGTGTAGAGAATTCAGACATATGTGTGAAAGGCACACACTTGGTACATACAATTGACCAAAACATGTTTGTTTTTACTGTTACATACAATGGCATAAAACTGTATTGTGGGGTTGCTGTCAGGCAATGATGGCACCCTAGTCATCATTGGTCCTTTTTCACTCTGTGTGACCACACAGACCCATGGTTGCATGTATTGATGCAGGTTGATGGTGCTCCACTCAGCTCAGTCCACTGTGCCCAAGCAGCAGGCCCCTGACTGTGTCAAGAGTCAATGTAGCCTCAGCAGGGGATTTAGGGACATGGGGGAGGGGATCTACTTTTATCATGATTGCTTATTGCATAGTCCCCTGCAGACAGACACCTGCACAAATGTGATCCCATGGACTTGCATGTTTTGTTTCCTTTGGGGTCCTAATGTCAGACTTTCCCTGTCATGTACATGGGATTGGCTGCTTGTTTGTTTAGGACATGTCTCATCATTTGGCATGGTTTGACACAAACGGTTATACCTTGTTTGGATTTTCCATATGATGCTTGATTAGGGCATTTATAACTTGTGTATCTTGCTTATGTTTTCTGACCCAGGAGACTGATAATGTCATCTGTCACTGCCTTCTGTCACAATGGTATGCGATGGGCAAGTACATAGTTGTTGTTGTTGCCAACATGAATGTGTTATGTTCTGACCTAGACATCCTCTGTGAATATATGTTTGGTGATCACAGGGTACATTGTTGTCTTGTACAGTTAGTATTGGTCTATGTGTGTTCCTTCTCCAACATGAACAGCATATCTTGTTTGGAATGGATTTGGTCCTACATTGCTGGCATTCTTTAGGCTGCTTACACTTTGTACACATCTTCTACTGCAACATTGTCCCGTCATACATGGACAGGATGCTACGTGAGACTTGTGTACTTCGTAGATGAACACATCTTCTTCTACTGACTAAGTGATAGTATCCCTCCCATTTCCAGGCTTTGCTAGATTACATGACTTCCACACACACACATGACAGAACACCAGCCACAGCACTTGTGTAGTATCAAAATGTCCTCCCTATTTTGGATCTCCAAGTGTCTGAGGGAGTCTCTCAGCTGTTCTTCCACATCCTTTGGCGTACATGAGCATGCATTCACATCTGCATTCCACAACCTATGTCAGTTTCACCATGAATTTATCTTGTTAGTGTGTGGAGTCATCTCAGCTATGATTATGTGAAATGCCACATGCAACATTCCTGTCTCCTTCTTTACCTATACAATTTTGAATGGGTCTGTGACATGTTTGGACATTGCTAGACTTACATGCACATCCCAAACAGGATTGGCTGTGGAAGACCTACTCATTTTAGGGATTTGGTCCCAGTGTGTCACTTTTTCTTGGTCAGACATGTGAGTGTCATTGAGAGGTATGTTTTCATATGTCATGTGTGATCGTGTCATACAGACTTTACTGGGTTACTTTGCAGACACAAACAAACCATTGTAGGTAATTGCTAACCCTTTCCTACCTAGACCATACACCGGTACAGCAATCTTCACATGTATTTCCAGATTAGTAGCAGGCATATGTCAAGACAACCCAATTGTGTGACGTGTCTAAGAATGTACATTGGAAGTGCTACAGACTATGCCTGCATTCTAGCCACACATTCAAGTGGTGGTGCATTCTCCCATGTTATTAATCATTCCTGTCTATGGGGCATATGTGTAGAGAGTGGAGCAGCACCTATTGCTGCTACACTTATCTTGCGGCCCTTAGGGCACTCCACAGCCAACAAAAGTGTTCTATATTTGATAGACAGCATACCATGCGGCAGGATTGGGGCCAATAGGGCTCATGGTATGTAACATCATTGATATGCTGAGCAGGGTTAGGGCCAAACTTTTGGCCCTAACCATGACCAGTACATAATGATCCATTGATACCAATGGTGTTCCCCCTTGCCACACATACTCACTGCTAGCGTTACAGCTACCCTCATGAGATGTGACACAGTTTAGTTCCTTAGTTTCAAGTACACCATTTTGAAACACACCCTACCATATGTATGCCTACCTTGCATACATTTTGCCTGGCGTAGGCATGATTAGGTGCAAGGGATTGGAATTTGCGCAATGCATACATTACGCCACTTAGTATTTCTGGTGTGTGGATCTAGGCCTTATAGAGCCACATGGGCGTGAGTATTGTGATGCTAATGTGCAGCATGGAGGTTGTAGACCCTCTTAAATCTCAACCTATGTTCCAACATTCTTTGCAACTGTTGTGTTTTTTTCCTGCTCTCTGAGGTATGGGCAACATACCAATGGTATATGAAGCAGATAATGAGTACGCCATGGACAATCTAGTGTAAAGTGATGTAATGGTGATATTTACAGGGTGATTTTTGTTGTATAGTGTCTAGGTGAAGAAGTTCAGTACAATTTGTTGTCTTCTGTGAACTCCTGCAACAGTGTTTTGTTGTCCCCCCTCCACCTGTGCTGCACCATTGTCATCCTCCTCCTCATTTGGGACATCTACCAGTTCACCCAAGGGAACATGAATCCAAATACAAATGCAAGGGAAGATTGCACAAACAAGAATTATCTTGCATACCATTGGTGGTGCATTCAACAGGCTTCATCCTGTCAGAGCCAGGCATCTGAACATGACTTCAGAAGCCCAAATGTCCTCTCCACCACATTGCATGTCTGTGGCCTTCATTGTATGCCTGCACTTCCTCCATTGTCGGATTGTCAAAAGGGGTCATCACCCATGGCTGGATGCTGTAACTTTAGTCGGCTGCAAAGGAATGTGAGAATATGTGTCAGTCATGCATATTTGTGGTTGTAGGAAAGTACCATCTTGCCTGGCATGTTACCCCCATTTTTCACTGTATATATGTTGTTTTAGTTGTATGTGTCACTGGGACCCTGGTAACCCAGGGCCCCAGTGCTCATAAGTGTGCCTGAATGTGTTACCTGTGTAGTGACTAACTGTCTCACTGAGGCTCTGCTAATCAGAACCTCAGTGGTTATGCTCTCTCATTTCTTTCCAAATTGTCACTGACAGGCTAGTGACCATTTTTACCAATTTACATTGGCTTACTGGAACACCCTTATAATTCCCTAGTATATGGTACTGAGGTACCCAGGGTATTGGGGTTCCAGGAGATCCCTATGGGCTGCAGCATTTCTTTTGCCACCCATAGGGAGCTCTGACAATTCTTACACAGGCCTGCCACTGCAGCCTGAGTGAAATAACGTCCACGTTATTTCACAGCCATTTTACACTGCACTTAAGTAACTTATAAGTCACCTATATGTCTAACCTTTACCTGGTAAAGGTTAGGTGCCAAGTTACTTAGTGTGAGGGCACCCTGGCACTAGCCAAGGTGCCCCCACATTGTTCAGAGCCAATTCACTGAACTTTGTGAGTGCGGGGACACCATTACACGTGTGCACTACATATAGGTCACTACCTATATGTAGCTTCACCATGGTAACTCCGAATATGGCCATGTAACATGTCTATGATCATGGAATTGCCCCCTCTATGCCATCCTGGCATTGTTGGTACAATTCCATGATCCCAGTGGTCTGTAGCACAGACCCTGGTACTGCCAGACTGCCCTTCCTGGGGTTTCTCTGCAGCTGCTGCTGCTGCCAACCCCTCAGACAGGCAGCTGCCCTCCTGGGGTCCAGCCAGGCCTGGCCCAGGATGGCAGAACAAAGAACTTCCTCTGAGAGAGGGTGTGACACCCTCTCCCTTTGGAAAATGGTGTGAAGGCAGGGGAGGAGTAGCCTCCCCCAGCCTCTGGAAATGCTTTGTTGGGCACAGATGTGCCCAATTCTGCATAAGCCAGTCTACACCGGTTCAGGGACCCCTTAGCCCCTGCTCTGGCGCGAAACTGGGCAAAGGAAAGGGGAGTGACCACTCCCCTGACCTGCACCTCCCCTGGGAGGTGTCCAGAGCTCCTCCAGTGTGCTCCAGACCTCTGCCATCTTGGAAACAGAGGTGCTGCTGGCACACTGGACTGCTCTGAGTGGCCAGTGCCACCAGGTGACGTCAGAGACTCCTGCTGATAGGCTCCTTCAGGTGTTAGTAGCCTTTCCTCTCTCCTAGGTAGCCAAACCCTCTTTTCTGGCTATTTAGGGTCTCTGTCTCTGGGGAAACTTTAGATAACGAATGCATGAGCTCAGCCGAGTTCCTCTGCATCTCCCTCTTCACCTTCTGATAAGGAATCGACCGCTGACCGCGCTGGAAGCCTGCAAACCTGCAACATAGTAGCAAAGACGACTACTGCAACTCTGTAACGCTGATCCTGCCGCCTTCTCGACTGTTTTCCTGCTTGTGCATGCTGTGGGGGTAGTCTGCCTCCTCTCTGCACCAGAAGCTCCGAAGAAATCTCCCGTGGGTCGACGGAATCTTCCCCCTGCAACCGCAGGCACCAAAAAGCTGCATTACCGGTCCCTTGGGTCTCCTCTCAGCACGACGAGCGAGGTCCCTCGAATCCAGCGACGCTGTCCAAGTGACCCCCACAGTCCAGTGACTCTTCAGCCCAAGTTTGGTGGAGGTAAGTCCTTGCCTCACCTCGCTGGGCTGCATTGCTGGGAACCGCGACTTTGCAAGCTACTCCGGCCCCTGTGCACTTCCGGCGGAAATCCGTCGTGCACAGCCAAGCCTGGGTCCACGGCACTCTAACCTGCATTGCACGACTTTCTAAGTTGGTCTCCGGCGACGTGGGACTCCTTTGTGCAACTTCGGCGAGCACCGTTTCACGCATCCTCGTAGTGCCTGTTTCTGGCACTTCTCCGGGTGCTACCTGCTTCAGTGAGGGCTCTTTGTCTTGCTCGACGTCCCCTCTCTCTGCAGGTCCAATTTGCGACCTCCTGGTCCCTTCTGGGCCCCAGCAGCGTCCAAAAACGCCAAACGCACGATTTGCGTGTAGCAAGGCTTGTTAGCGTCCATCCGGCGGGAAAACACTTCTGCACGACTCTCCAAGGCGTGGGGGATCCATCCTCCAAAGGGGAAGTCTCTAGCCCTTGTCGTTCCTGCAGTATTCACAGTTCTTCAGCCTAGTAAGAGCTTCTTTGCACCAACCGCTGGCATTTCTTGGGCATCTGCCCATCTCCGAGCTGCTTGTGACTTTTGGACTTGGTCCCCTTGTTCCACAGGTACCCCCAGTCAGGAATCCATCGTTGTTGCATTGCTGATTTGTGTTTTCCTTGCATTTTCCCTCTAACACGACTATTTTGTCCTTAGGGGAACTTTGGTGCACTTTGCACTCACTTTTCAGGGTCTTGGGGAGGGTTATTTTGCTAACTCTCACTATTTTCTAATAGTCCCAGCGACCCTCTACAAGGTCACATAGGTTTGGGGTCCATTCGTGGTTCGCATTCCACTTCTGGAGTATATGGTTTGTGTTGCCCCTATCCCTATGTTTCCCCATTGCATCCTATTGTAACTATACATTGTTTGCACTGTTTTCTAAGACTATACTGCATATTTTTGCTATTGTGTATATATATCTTGTGTATATTTCCTATCCTCTCACTGAGGGTACACTCTAAGATACTTTGGCATATTGTCATAAAAATAAAGTACCTTTATTTTTAGTATAACTGTGTATTGTGTTTTCTTATGATATTGTGCATATGACACTAAGTGGTACTGTAGTAGCTTCACACGTCTCCTAGTTCAGCCTGAGCTGCTTTGCTAAGCTACCATTATCTATCAGCCTAAGCTGCTAGAAACCCTATACACTAATAAGGGATAACTGGGCCTGGTGCAAGGTGCAAGTACCCCTTGGTACTCACTACAAGCCAGTCCAGCCTCCTACATTGGTTGTGCAGCGGTGGGATAAGTGCTTTGAGACTACTTACCACTCTTGTCATTGTATTTTTCATAAGAGAAAAATATACAAAACAAGGTCAGTGTATATACACATAGCCAAAAAGTTTTGCATTTCCTCTTTTCACTCTTTTCTAAGTGCTGAAAAGTACTTCTAAACTTTCAAAAAGTTCTTAAAAGTTTAAAAAGTTTTTTCTGTCTTTCCAAAAAGTTCTGAAAACTTTTTTCTCTTTGTCTATCACTTTAACTCTCTCTAAAAATGTCTGGCACAGGCCAAAAAGTTGAACTGTCCAAACTTGCATATGATCACCTTAGCTGGAAAGGAGCAAGGAGTCTCTGCATAGAGAGAGGTTTGAGTGTAGGGAAGAATCCTTCCTTAGAACTGTTAATTAATATGCTTAGAGTACAGGATAAGGCCATAAGTGCCCAATCTGTAGAAAAAGTAGCTAATGGTTCTCAATCTGATCCAGGGACTCCCCCAGGAAAAGGTTCAGGAAAGAAACTTCTCAGCCTGCCCATTACTAGACAGTCTAGCATAGTTGGTACAGAGGTTGAATCACATCATACTGATGATGTGCTCTCACATTATGCTGGTAGCCAAGCTGTTAGGGTGCCCCTTGTAAGGGACAGGTCTCCTTCTGTTCATTCCCATCATACCTCTGTATCTAGAAATGTCCCTCCCACCCAACCTGATGACAGATTGTTAGAAAGGGAGCTCAATAGATTGAGAGTGGAGCAAACCAGACTGAAGCTCAAGAAGCAACAGCTGGATTTGGATAGACAGTCTTTAGAAATAGAGAGGGAAAGACAGAAGATGGGTTTAGATACCCATGGTGGCAGCAGCAGTATTCCCCATAGTCATCCTGCAAAAGAGCATGATTCCAGGAATCTGCACAAGATAGTTCCCCCTTATAAGGAGGGGGATGACATTAACAAGTGGTTTGCTGCACTTGAGAGGGCCTGTGCTGTACAGGATGTCCCTCAAAAGCAGTGGGCTGCTATCCTATGGCTATCATTTACTGGAAAAGGTAGGGATAGGCTCCTTACTGTAAAAGAAAATGATGCTAACAATTTCCAAGTTCTTAAGAATGCACTCCTGGATGGTTATGGCTTAACCACTGAACAGTACAGGATAAAGTTCAGAGATACCAAAAAGGAGTCTTCACAAGACAGACTGGGTTGATTTCATTGACCAGGCAGTGAAGGCCTTGGAGGGGTGGTTACATGGCAGTAAAGTTACTGATTATGACAGCCTGTATAACTTGATCCTGAGAGAGCATATTCTTAATAATTGTGTGTCTGATTTGTTGCACCAGTACTTGGTGGACTCTGATCTGACCTCTCCCCAAGAATTGGGAAAGAAGGCAGACAAATGGGTCAGAACAAGAGTGAACAGAAAAGTTCATACAGGGGGTGACAAAGATGGCAACAAAAAGAAGGATGGTAAGTCTTCTGACAAGGGTGGGGACAAATCTAAAAATGAGTCTTCATCAGGCCCACAAAAACACTCTGGTGGGGGTGGTGGGCCCAAATCCTCCTTTAATCAGAACAAGGAAAAGAAACCATGGTGCTATTTATGTAAAATAAAAGGCCATTGGACAACAGATCCCAGTTGTCCAAAGAAAGGCACCACAGCTCCTACCACTACAACCCCTACTGCTACACCTAGTGTCCCTACTAATAGCAGTGGTGGTGGGAGCAAACCTACTAATAGCCAATCCAAGGGAGTAGCTGGGCTCACTTTTGGTAATTTAGTTGGGGTTGGTCTGATTAGGGAGACCACAGAGGCTACTTTAGTCTCTGAAGGGGCTATTGACTTAGCCACTTTGGTTGCTTGCCCCCATAACTTGGAGAAGTACAAGCAACTAACCCTAATAAATGGTGTTAAGGTCCAGGCCTACAGGGACACAGGTGCCAGTGTCACAATGGTGATTGAGAAACTGGTGCACCCTGAACAACACATACTTGGACACCAGTACCAAGTAACCGATGCTCACAACATAACACAAAGCCACCCCATGGCTGTTGTAAATCTCAACTGGGGGGGGGTATCTGGTCCAAAGAAAGTTGTGGTAGCTTCAGATTTACCTGTAGACTGTCTATTAGGGAACGATTTGGAGACATCAGCTTGGTCAGATGTGGAGTTGGAGGCCCATGCAGCAATGCTGGGCATCCCAGGGCATATTTTTGCTTTGACAAGGGCTCAGACCAAAAAGCAAAAAGGACAGGGAAGCTTGGATCCTGGAACAATGGACCAAGTGCTCCCTAAAGCTAGGGCTAGTAGAAGCAAACCACTTCCTACTATCCCTCCCTCTACAGTGGATTCTACTTCTGAGGAAGAAGAATTCCCTCCCTGTGCAGAACCTACACCAGAGGAGCTGGAAGCAGACACTGCTGAGCTTCTGGGTGAAGGGGGGCCTGCCAGAGAGGAGCTGAGTGTGGCACAGCAAACCTGTCCCACATTAGAGGGTCTCAGACAGCAAGCTGTCAAACAGGCTAATGGGGATGTCAGTGACTCACACAGAGTTTACTGGGAGGACAACCTCTTGTACACTGAGCATAGGGATCCTAAACCTGGAGCTGCCAGGAGATTAGTGATTCCTCAGGAGTACAGAAAGTTCCTCCTAACACTGGCACATGACATTCCCTTAGCTGGGCACCTGGGTCAAATGAAAACTTGGGACAGATTGGTACCATTGTTTCATTGGCCTAGGATGTCTGAGGACACAAAATAATTTTGTAAGTCCTGTGAAACCTGTCAAGCCAGTGGCAAGACAGGTGGCACTCCAAAGGCACCCCTTATTCCACTGCCTGTGGTTGGGGTTCCCTTTGAAAGGGTAGGGGTTGACATAGTTGGCCCCCTTGACCCTCCTACTGCTTCAGGCAATAGGTTTATCTTGGTGGTAATGGACCATGCCACAAGATATCCTGAAGCTATTCCTTTAAGGACCACTACAGCTCCTGCAGTGGCAAAGGCCCTCCTGGGAATATTTTCCAGGGTGGGCTTCCCAAAGGAAGTAGTATCAGACAGAGGAAGCAATTTCATGTCTGCATATTTAAAGGCCATGTGGAAGGAGTGTGGTGTAACTTACAAGTTCACAACACCCTATCATCCACAAACAAATGGACTGGTGAGAGATTTAATAAAACTCTCAAAGGCATGATTATGGGACTCCCTGAAAAACTCCGCAGGAGATGGGATATCCTTCTACCATGCCTCCTTTTTGCCTACAGGGAGGTACCCCAGAAAGGAGTGGGCTTCAGCCCCTTTGAACTTCTTTTTGGACACCCTGTTAGGGGTCCACTCACACTTGTAAAGGAGGGTTGGGAACAACCTTTAAAAGCTCCTAAGCAGGATATTGTGGATTATGTACTTGGCCTCAGATCAAGGATGGCTGAGTACATGAAAAAGGCCAGTAAAAACCTTCAGGCCAGCCAAGAGCTCCAGAAGCAATGGCATGATCAGAAGGCTGTTTTGGTTCAGTACCAACCAGGGCAGAAAGTGTGGGTCTTGGAGCCTGTGGCCCCAAGAGCACTCCAAGATAAATGGAGTGGTCCACACACAATTGTTGAAAAGAAGGGTGAAGTCACCTACTTGGTTGACTTAGGCACTGCCAGGAGTCCCCTTAGGGTGCTCCATGTCAACCGCCTGAAACCCTACTATGACAGGGCTGATCTCACCCTGCTCATGGCAACAGATGAGGGACAGGAAGAAGACAGTGATCCTCTACCTGATCTCTTCTCTTCCACAGAACAAGATGCTCTTGTGGAAGGTGTAGTTTTGGCTGATTGTCTTACTGCTGAGCAGAAAGATAATTGCATAAATCTCCTAGGACAATTTTCAGAACTCTTCTCCATTGTGCCAGGCACCACTTCTTGGTGTGAGCACACTATAGATACTGGAGACAGTTTACCTGTCAAAAGTAAGATCTATAGGCAGCCTGACCATGTCAGGGACTGCATAAAGCAAGAAGTTCAGAAGATGTTGGAACTAGGAGTGGTTGAGCACTCTGACAGTCCATGGGCTTCTCCTGTGGTACTGGTACCAAAACCCAATTCTAAAGATGGAAAGAAGGAAATGAGGTTTTGTGTAGACTATAGAGGTCTCAACTTGGTAACCAAAACTGATGCTCACCCTATACCCAGGGCAGATGAGCTAATAGATACACTGGCATCTGCCAAGTATCTAAGCACTTTTGATTTGACTGCAGGGTATTGGCAGATCAAATTGTCAGAAGATGCTAAACCTAAGACTGCATTTTCTACCATTGGAGGACATTACCAGTTTACTGTAATGCCTTTTGGTTTGAAAAATGCACCTGCCACTTTTCAGAGGTTGGTGAACACAGTCCTGCAAGGGCTGGAAGCTTTCAGTGCAGCATATTTGGATGATATAGCTGTCTTTAGCTCCAGCTGGGATGATCACCTGGTCCACCTATGGAAAGTTTTGGAGGCCCTGCAAAAGGCAGGCCTCACTATCAAGGCTTCAAAGTGCCAGATAGGGCAGGGTAAGGTGGTTTATCTGGGACACCTTGTTGGTGGGGAACAGATTGCACCACTTCAGGGGAAAATCCAAACTATTATTGATTGGGTTCCCCCTACCACTCAGACTCAGGTGAGAGCCTTCCTAGGCCTCACTGGGTATTACAGGAGGTTCATTAAGAACTATGGCTCCATTGCAGCCCCTCTTAATGACCTCACATCCAAGAAAATGCCTAAAAAGGTATTATGGACAGCAAACTGTCAGAAAGCTTTTGAGGAGCTCAAGCAGGCCATGTGCTCTGCACCTGTCCTGAAAAGCCCTTGTTACTCTAAAAAATTCTATGTCCAAACTGATGCATCTGAATTAGGAGTAGGGGCAGTCCTATCACAACTTAATTCTGAGGGCCAGGATCAACCTGTTGCTTTTATTAGTAGAAGGTTGACCCCTAGAGAAAAGCGTTGGTCTGCCATTGAGAGGGAGGCCTTTGCTGTGGTCTGGGCTCTGAAGAAGTTGAGGCCATACCTGTTTGGCACTCACTTCATTGTTCAGACAGACCACAAACCTCTACTTTGGCTAAAACAAATGAAAGGTGAAAATCCAAAATTGTTGAGGTGGTCCATATCCCTACAGGGAATGGACTATACAGTGGAACATAGACCTGGGAGTAGCCACTCCAATGCAGATGGACTCTCCAGATATTTCCACTTAGACAATGAAGACTCATCAGGTAATGGCTAGTCTTATTGTCCTTCGTTTGGGGGGGGGTTGTGTAGGAAAGTACCATCTTGCCTGGCATGTTACCCCCATTTTTCACTGTATATATGTTGTTTTAGTTGTATGTGTCACTGGGACCCTGGTAACCCAGGGCCCCAGTGCTCATAAGTGTGCCTGAATGTGTTACCTGTGTAGTGACTAACTGTCTCACTGAGGCTCTGCTAATCAGAACCTCAGTGGTTATGCTCTCTCATTTCTTTCCAAATTGTCACTGACAGGCTAGTGACCATTTTTACCAATTTACATTGGCTTACTGGAACACCCTTATAATTCCCTAGTATATGGTACTGAGGTACCCAGGGTATTGGGGTTCCAGGAGATCCCTATGGGCTGCAGCATTTCTTTTGCCACCCATAGGGAGCTCTGACAATTCTTACACAGGCCTGCCACTGCAGCCTGAGTGAAATAACGTCCACGTTATTTCACAGCCATTTTACACTGCACTTAAGTAACTTATAAGTCACCTATATGTCTAACCTTTACCTGGTAAAGGTTAGGTGCAAAGTTACTTAGTGTGAGGGCACCCTGGCACTAGCCAAGGTGCCCCCACATTGTTCAGAGCCAATTCACTGAACTTTGTGAGTGCGGGGACACCATTACACGCGTGCACTACATATAGGTCACTACCTATATGTAGCTTCACCATGGTAACTCCGAATATGGCCATGTAACATGTCTATGATCATGGAATTGCCCCCTCTATGCCATCCTGGCATTGTTGGTACAATTCCATGATCCCAGTGGTCTGTAGCACAGACCCTGGTACTGCCAGACTGCCCTTCCTGGGGTTTCTCTGCAGCTGCTGCTGCTGCCAACCCCTCAGACAGGCAGCTGCCCTCCTGGGGTCCAGCCAGGCCTGGCCCAGGATGGCAGAACAAAGAACTTCCTCTGAGAGAGGGTGTGACACCCTCTCCCTTTGGAAAATGGTGTGAAGGCAGGGGAGGAGTAGCCTCCCCCAGCCTCTGGAAATGCTTTGTTGGGCACAGATGTGCCCAATTCTGCATAAGCCAGTCTACACCGGTTCAGGGACCCCTTAGCCCCTGCTCTGGCGCGAAACTGGACAAAGGAAAGGGGAGTGACCACTCCCCTGACCTGCACCTCCCCTGGGAGGTGTCCAGAGCTCCTCCAGTGTGCTCCAGACCTCTGCCATCTTGGAAACAGAGGTGCTGCTGGCACACTGGACTGCTCTGAGTGGCCAGTGCCACCAGGTGACGTCAGAGACTCCTGCTGATAGGCTCCTTCAGGTGTTAGTAGCCTTTCCTCTCTCCTAGGTAGCCAAACCCTCTTTTCTGGCTATTTAGGGTCTCTGTCTCTGGGGAAACTTTAGATAACGAATGCATGAGCTCAGCCGAGTTCCTCTGCATCTCCCTCTTCACCTTCTGATAAGGAATCGACCGCTGACCGCGCTGGAAGCCTGCAAACCTGCAACATAGTAGCAAAGACGACTACTGCAACTCTGTAACGCTGATCCTGCTGCCTTCTCGACTGTTTTCCTGCTTGTGCATACTGTGGGGGTAGTCTGCCTCCTCTCTGCACCAGAAGCTCCGAAGAAATCTCCCGTGGGTCGACGGAATCTTCCCCCTGCAACCGCAGGCACCAAAAAGCTGCATTACCGGTCCCTTGGGTCTCCTCTCAGCATGACGAGCGAGGTCCCTCGAATCCAGCGACGCTGTCCAAGTGACCCCCACAGTCCAGTGACTCTTCAGCCCAAGTTTGGTGGAGGTAAGTCCTTGCCTCACCTCGCTGGGCTGCATTGCTGGGAACAGCGACTTTGCAAGCTACTCCGGCCCCTGTGCACTTCCGGTGGAAATCCATCGTGCACAGCCAAGCCTGGGTCCACGGCACTCTAACCTGCATTGCACGACTTTCTAAGTTGGTCTCCGGCGACGTGGGACTCCTTTGTGCAACTTCGGCGAGCACCGTTTCACGCATCCTCGTAGTGCCTGTTTCTGGCACTTCTCTGGGTGCTACCTGCTTCAGTGAGGGCTCTTTGTCTTGCTCGACGTCCCCTCTCTCTGCAGGTCCAATTTGCGACCTCCTGGTCCCTCCTGGGCCCCAGCAGCGTCCAAAAACGCCAAACGCACGATTTGCGTGTAGCAAGGCTTGTTGGCGTCCATCCGGCGGGAAAACACTTCTGCACGACTCTCCAAGGCGTGGGGGATCCATCCTCCAAAGGGGAAGTCTCTAGCCCTTGTCGTTCCTGCAGTATTCACAGTTCTTCAGCCTAGTAAGAGCTTCTTTGCACCAACCGCTGGCATTTCTTGGGCATCTGCCCATCTCCGAGCTGCTTGTGACTTTTGGACTTGGTCCCCTTGTTCCACAGGTACCCTCAGTCAGGAATCCATCGTTGTTGCATTGCTGATTTGTGTTTTCCTTGCATTTTCCCTCTAACACGACTATTTTGTCCTTAGGGGAACTTTGGTGCACTTTGCACTCACTTTTCAGGGTCTTGGGGAGGGTTATTTTGCTAACTCTCACTATTTTCTAATAGTCCCAGCGACCCTCTACAAGGTCACATAGGTTTGGGGTCCATTCGTGGTTCGCATTCCACTTCTGGAGTATATGGTTTGTGTTGCCCCTATCCCTATGTTTCCCCATTGCATCCTATTGTAACTATACATTGTTTGCACTGTTTTCTAAGACTATACTGCATATTTTTGCTATTGTGTATATATATCTTGTGTATATTTCCTATCCTCTCACTGAGGGTACACTCTAAGATACTTTGGCATATTGTCATAAAAATAAAGTACCTTTATTTTTAGTATAACTGTGTATTGTGTTTTCTTATGATATTGTGCATATGACACTAAGTGGTACTGTAGTAGCTTCACACGTCTCCTAGTTCAGCCTGAGCTGCTTTGCTAAGCTACCATTATCTATCAGCCTAAGCTGCTAGACACCCTATACACTAATAAGGGATAACTGGGCCTGGTGCAAGGTGCAAGTACCCCTTGGTACTCACTACAAGCCAGTCCAGCCTCCTACAGTGGTTTCGTATGTGCCATGGCAGATGGTAGTTTAAGGTGGAGTGGTGACTCAGACTTGCATCTGGTATTGCGTGTGTTCCTGTTTGGTCAAATAGTTGCATTGGTGTGTGGTGGTGGACATTACTATAATGGGTTGTGCCTCAGTGACCTGGCGATTGTCAAATAAATTCTGGACTGACAGTTCGACCATGCCATATATATGTTGTCTTGTTCATATTTGAGGCTGTGTCCTAATGTTAGTGGAAACTACCACCTCCTTGCACCACTAAAGTGTAATTTATATTGACACTATGGTAGCCCTACAAGGCCAATCTCAGGCCACCATGTTTCCATGTGGTACTACGCAAGCAGTGCAACACTTTGTGACCCTTTATAGCAGATTATGCCTGTGCCAGGCATCATGTGTACAAGGGGTAGATTCATACAATAGGATGACTAGCAAAACTGGTGCATAGGATTCTCTGAGGTTCCTAGGCATTATTTTTCACAGATACATTAAACACCTGCACAGAGCAGGTTTTAGGAGGGGCACACCATTCATTTGAATGGGTCCCTATGTACTGTGCATGAAATGGTGAGGTATTTTGTAAGTACTCCTACAGAGTTTATCAATGGCATCCATTATCTTGACACTATTGCAAGTACTCTGCACCACGGTGCGCCATATACTGTATATGACGCCCACATGGTGGCAATAGGGTGCGGCAAAGTGGCACAATTACAGTGGAGCTGCTGTCGATACTGCACCACTTTCCTGACATGTGGCCCTCAGACCCTTCACTTTAGACCTGCAGAAGAGTGATGTTCTGGGACTTTGAACCTATTTTGTGTGTTACGTGCCATGACACAGGAAGGGAAATTATTTGTTTTTTTGCAATGCCCTGCATCGCATGACCAGTCCTGCTAAGTCCCATATCTTCTCATTCACATGCATCTCTGGCCTCTCACAGTACATTGTCAGTAGTCCAACTGCCACAGTCCTCTGTTGGTACCCTGGTATCATGTTAAGGAGTTATGGAATTACTGGGTATGATTGTAGATGTGCTGTGAGGTGTGCATCCCTACACTGGGTCTTTCATGGCTGGCGATGTATTCCTATGTGTGCAGCACAATGGATTAAACTGGTGAAAGTGAACACAATGGGTACGTCTGGTATGTTTTAGTGAAATGTAAATGGTGATGGCAACACTTGGATGGCATTTGATATTGGTGCCGCCGGAGGCTTCTACACCATGACAAATGCGGGGCTATGCCTATATGTGACTTTCTTTACATTGACATGGCCAATGCCATTCGCATAGCTGAGCTATTCCTTTTTAGGTGTTATGTGTGAGGGATCTGTATTTAGTTGTCAACCTGTGGACACTTTTAGTGGTTTGGGCCCAGCTTCTGTATGCAAAGGGAATATAGCTCTACCTGTCCTTCACTTGGTGTGTCATTCAGGTTGTGCCTGGATTATGTACATATGGGTTTATGTGTGTGTGATGTGCAATGAATGCGATGTAGTGTGGCATGTGGAATGTGTGTTGTTGTCTGTACATCCATCTTCCCATGTCCATGTGTGTTTTTGTGTGGTGTATGTATTGTTTGTCCTACAAGTTTGGTGTGTTGTCTGTGTAATAATTGGTATGGTGGCTTACTTACGAGTAGCCCATTGCCATATTGTCAATCTTGGAACCGCTCATTAGTGGTGGTGTGCCGGAATTTGGAGGCATCATGGATGTTGCCAGGATATTTGGCTAGGATGTTTGTGAAAAGCCCATGGTTGTCCACAGTGGCCTGCATATTTATGAAATGTGTGTGTTTGCGGTTCCTGTAGAGGCGTTCCGTTGCAGCATGTGGCACACGTTGGACATCAGTGCATTCCACTGCACCCAACATATGCGGGAACCTGGCAATTTGGTGGAAAACTTGTTTGGTCTCCTGCTGCAGTTGCTGAGTGTTGGGGAACCAGATGTGGTGGGGTGTGAGGTAGATGATTACATTCACAACCTTTGGAAAGAAGGCTGAGAAGGATGCCTGAGAGATACTACCCACTTGTGCCTCAGTTGTCTGGAAAGATCCTGACACCAGCATATGGAGGACAGCCAGGAGTTTGGTCATGAGTGGAATAGTTTTTAGAGTTTCCACTCTTGCAGTGATGTCTGGTGCAATGTGGGGCAGCAGGAGTACAATTGATTCCCACTTCATTTGGTAGAGTCTGTTGACATCTTGTTCCCTGAGCGCAAGGATGCTTGTGCGCTGTCGAAATTTCCTCTCCCGCCTTCTGCGCAGCCTTTGTGGCTGCTGTGGTTGGTGCTTGTAGGTCATGTTGTTGTCACTGTCATCTATGGGGTGTGCCAAGCTGGAGCAGTAACAGTTCCATTTTGTCCAGATGGTTGCCAATGCTCCTTCTGTGTGTTTTCCTTATGTAGTAGTGTGTGGGCCGAATTTTAAGCCTGGTCTGACCAGGCGTTATATTTTGACGCTAATCAGACTTAGCGTAATTTTTTTGGACAGCTTCCTTAATATGCGTTATTTTTCTGTTGGGCAGGAAATATGCTGCTGGAGGGTTGGTGTCATTTTTTGGAAGGGAAAGTCTACCTTGCATATCATTGTCGCTTAACAACGCAAGGTGAGGTGGCGCTCCCAAAAAATTACGTTAATTTGAAATTTTGTTGCTAAATGGGTTTAGCTGCAAGATATAAGTATAGTGCTAGGTTAGTACCACTTTTGCATCAGAAAATATGTTGCAAAGGCGGCGCTAAGTTTTCTTAAATATGGGCCTTGGTTTGGTGGGTTGTATGAAATAAGATGTATTGTATGTAAAACAGTGCTATTGTCAAATATGTAAAAATTAAAGATTTTTAAAAATTGAATAGAGACAAGTCTCTAGCGCCTCCTTGCGCCACACTAGTGTAATTTTTTTAACGTTAATGTGGCTCAAGGAGGCACTTTTTGCCACACCATATTTACAAAGTGATGCAATGCATGCATTGCACCACATTGCAACCCCTTGCGCAACATTATGCCTGCATCAGGCATAATGTATGCAAGGGGGTCGTTCCGGCGTTAGGAGGCCCGCACAAAAGGTGCAGTGAAATCTACAAGATTTCACTGTGCCATTTTTAGTGTCATTTTTAACACCTGCTTATAGCAGCCATTAAAGTGATGCACCCATTGTAATCAATGGGCCTCCTTGCACTTTGCTGCACTAGTGTCAAACCTTTTGGTGCTAGTGCAGCAAAGTGCTAAAGCAGCGTCAAACAGTTTGACCCTATTGGCCTAACATGGGCCATTGTGTACCATATTGTAAATGCGGTGCACACATGGTGTCGTTAGGTGGAGCATGGGCGACACAAGAAAACTGGCGCATCAGCACTGACGCACTAGTTTCTTGTAAATATGCCCCATACTTTACATTGTTTAATACTTAATTTGTAGGTTGTCACTGTCATTTGACAAACACATGCTTGCTAGATTCAACAATTTTGCTGCTGCTGGTGAGTTTTAATCAGTTCTTTGCATTTTTTCTTCCATTCACTAAGGTCGAAACCCTAGGATCATACATCAAGGTTGTCTCTATAGTGTTCAGTTTGCGAGCGTAAAGGTTTCCCTTCCGAAAACAAAAGTACATATCATTGACTATAGGACAGCAATTAGTAACAAGTGCTGCAGTACAGTGCATCAAGCAAAACGTTCTGCTGTGTGGCATTACCTGTAATTAGCTTTACAGTGAAGTCATATAAAATAAATTGTGCTATTCTGAAATCAACATGCACAGTTTGATTTTGTAATGCCTGGCATCGACACAGACACCCGAAACCCATAGTGCATGAGTTTTTGCATCATGCCAAGCAGTGTTTTAGCAGGAAGAGGTCTCCGGACAAAAAACAGCCTTGTATGATTTTTCCTCTTTGTATATGGGCTGAAGAATGCAGCACACATGGACAGAGGATAAAATAAGGATAAATAAAGATTTTTATCATCATTACCCCAGCCTCAGGCAGCAGCACTCGTTTTCCCAAACCAATGATTCCAAATCATTGCAAATATGGTTTGGCCTCAAATTCCACGGATGAACGCACACACCACACATGGAACGTGTACCTTATGCAAGAAAGTGCAATTGGTTGTGCTGCATTGCTTTTTCTTACAAAGCCATGCAATTCGACATTTGCATGACTTTGTGTACAGCAAAAAGAATTGTGCATCGAGTTTCTGTCAAAAAAGTTACACAAACCCAACCCATTGCAAATCTGTGCCGAGTTTACATGTATAGAAATGAATAAACAACACGCTTTTGGTACATTAAAGAACATGTCATTTTGTGACATCAACTTTGCTAAAAATATGTACGGAATGTGTTTGCCTAATCCCTTTTTTGGCATCCACAGGAAGCATTAAACGTGTCTTACTCTAAACTTTGAAAAAACATGTATTCATCATCATTATGACTGCCATTTTAAAAAGAAAAAAATATATGTTCTTACAGACTGAAGAAAGTTAAAGAGAAAAATTAAGAAGACCTGACATTAGTGAAAGTGCACCCATTTGTTGTTTTCGCTCAGATTGAAGGACATAATAGTGGACATATTAGTTGTTCATTTAGATATTAAGGCCGTTATTACGACCCGGTGGTGAATGATAAAGTGGTGGTAATACCGCCAACAGGCTGGCGGTAACTACCTCCAAATTATGACCATGGCGGTGACAACTCCCATAGACAGCCAATGTACCACACCAACCGCCAGGGCAGAAACAACACTCACCACGGTGGTAGCCGCCAACAGCCAAGCAGAAGACAAAGTACCGCCCACCATATTATGATATTGCAAACCACCACCTTTTCGGGGGCAGTACCAATACCATGAAAAGCCTGGCGGAAACACATCACTGAAGAGAACTGACTCACCATCGGAGACACAGGGAAGAACAATGGCGCCATGTAACCTGTACTGCAAGTTTTCCTGATGATCTTCTACGTTATGCTCCATCTGGAACACCAACGCCAATGAAGATGACAACGGTGAGTACAGCCACCTAGCACACAAGGGAGGGAGGGAGGAAAACGAGAGTGACACACACATGCACAACACACACCATACACACAACCAGCTGCACACAAAAAACAATTTGCACCCGATACACAGCAGAATAATGCAAGGACAATAGGAATGCACCAAAGTGAATGCATTCATATCAACAGCAAATAAATATAGAATTGTCAATGAAACAGATATGTACACATGTACACAAAGGGAAACTGCCTAGCCAATGTTCAAAGGGCCCACATGGCCACAGGGCACAGTCTAAGGCCCAACTTGAATCCTGACTTCATCCAGATAGAACTTTGCAGGGGCATCAGTTTGCAAGTGGGCAGGCACCTCAGAGGGAGGGGTTCTGGAAAGGGCAAGATGCCCATTGCTCTGTCCTGGGGAGTGCAAGGCCACAGTCTCTCAGGTGGGTGACTTGCCCACTGGTTCTGCATGGGGCCACATGCCCATTGCTCTGTCCTGGGGAGTGCAAGGCCACAGTCTCAGTCTCTCAGGTGGGTGACTTGCCCACTGGTTCTGGATGGGGCAACATGCCCATTGCTCTGACCTGGGGAGTGCAAGGCCACAGTCGTTCAGGTGGGTGACTTGCCCACTGGTTCTGGATGGGGCAACATGCCCATTGCTCTGTCCTGGGGAGTGCGAGGACACAGTCTCTCAGGTGGGTGACTTGTCCCCTGGTTCTGGAGGGGGGTCCCTCGTACAGCAGCCCCTGGAGGGTGGCCTACATGCCCTCCGCTGGTGGGGATAGCTGCAGTGTGATGGTGGATGGATGTGCCTCCTGGGCAGCCTCTGCAGTTAGTGATGGCTGCAGTGCGGTGGTGGATGGAGGTGCCTCCTGGGCAGCCTCTGCAGGCGGTGGTGGCTGTATTTCCTCAGCTGGTGGTGGGAGCCCAGTGACCGCTGGTGGTGGTTGAGGTGTTACCCTTACAGCCTCCGCTGGAGTAGAGGGCTTTGTCTCTTCCGTTACATGGGATGTGGATTCCTTACACTTCCTGGCAGGGGTGGATGGCTTCTTCCCCTTCTTGGATGGAGGTGCAGGCTCCTTCCCCTTCTTGGATGGAGGTGCAGGCTCCTTCCCCTTCTTGCCTGGAGGTGCAGGCTCCTTCCTCTTCTTGCCTAGAGATGCAGGCTCTTTCTCCTTCTTGCCTGGATGTGTGGTATCCTTACCACCACAAGTAGGTGGTGCCACCACTGTCCCTGTGGACTGTGTGGCTGAGGTGCTGGGCTGAGTCTTTGGTACCCTGCTCATACGGGCAGGACGGGGGAGGTGGAGGGAAGAGGTCAAGTCAGGCAAGAAAAAGCTTTTAGGGGCGGTGGGGCGGTGGGGCGGTGGGGCGGGAGGAGGGAGGAGTGATGGGAGTGGAGGTAGAGGGATTGTTTGTAGGAGGTGTATGCTGAATTTGGGTGCAGGTGCATGGGCAGTCTGCTGATGTGAGGTAGATGGCTGTTGGGTGTGTGAGTGCTTTTGTTTTTGTCCTTTGGGGGGGGCAGACAGAGTGGGAGAGGACAGAAGGGAAGCGTGCATTGCTGTTGTGGGGGTGTCTGCTAGTGAGGTGTGTGTGCAGCTTGGTGTGTGATGCTGGTGGTAGATGTTGGTGTAGTGCCTGCAGGTGTGAGTGTGGACATGAGTGGGAGGGAGGAGGAGGGGAAGACAGTGGAGGCAGTGGATGTTGTTGTGTCTGCAACTGTATGGTGTTTGTGTGCATGCATGTGTGATGAGTTGTGGTGCCTGTGTTTGCCTGTGCCACTCTTGGGTGTTGTCTTGTGTGCATGCTCATCTGTATGTGTGCCTGGGATGGGTTGGGGTTGAGGAGAATAGGTCAGGGAAGTGGTAGTTAGAGGGGAGATGGTAGAAACAGGGAAAATGACTGACATCAGAGAGGAGGCCAGAGCCTGAATCGATCTCTGTTGGGTCGCCAATCCACTGTGAATGCCCTCCAGGAATGCATTGCATTGCTGCATCTGGGATGCCAGCCCCTGGATGGCATTCACACTGGTTGATTGCCCTACAGAGATGGATCTCAGGAGGTCAATAGCCTACTGACTCATGGCAGCAGGGCTCACTGGGGCAGGGACTGAGGTGCCTGGGGCAAAGGAGATGCCCACCCTGCTGGGTGAGCGGGCACGGGCAACTCACTGAGGGGCTATTGGGAGGGCGGTGCTGGTTCGGGGGTTGTGGCTGTACCTGCAGCGGGGGTCGTCACAGTGTTTCTGCCACCACCAGGGAACTTCCATCGGAGGAGGTGAGTCTGTGTTGTCACCTCCAGTCACCTCCGTGGTGCTCCCCTCGCCCTCCGTCCCACTGGTTCACTCGGCGTTGGCGGACTCTGCCTCCTGGGTCCTGTGGGCTGCAGCACCATCTGTCGCAGGTGCCCCTGCTCCTCCGCCAGATGATGCTAACACACACAAGGACAGGATGACAAAACAAGAAAGGGGGAGAGAGAGAGACAGAGGATATACTGGGTCAATGAGTGCACCAACACCACAGTTGGCATACACATCACTGTCACACACAGGGAACAGGCTTAAGCACTATGCATTGCACTATCAGTGATATGGCTAGTTACTAGGGCAAGATGAGGGCCACACACCGCCAACTGCAGCACTCCTGGGACCCACGATGCCCTGCCTGACATAGAATGTTGACAAGCTAAGTTACCTGTATTTGCCTGCACACATTACCCTTGAGATGATCCACGATGCAATGTCTGGGCTGGCCTTAGGGGCACCCACTAACACACATCCACCACCTGGATACCACCCCAGCTGCCAAGGTATGTAATTATTCCCACTGTACTCACCCCCTTGTGGCTGCTGTGATTCCCTCAAGCGCCCATCCAGCTCAGGGTAGGCCACTGCCAGTATGGGGGCCATCAGGGGGGTCAGGTTCCGACGGGCACCCCTTCCTCATTGGGAGGCCATCCCCAGCTGGGCCTCCGTGGTCTTCCGTGCCCAGCGTCTCAGGTCCTCCCACCATTTCCGACAGTGAGTGCTCCGCCTGCCATAGCCCCCCAGGGTCCGCACGTCCTTGGCGATGGCATGCCATATTTTCTTCTTTTGATGGGTGCTGACCTGCAGATGCAATACAGACATGAGAACACCGTTATACAAACCGTCCAGCCTGTCACAAAAATGGCCCACCATACCCGTTTCCATTACCATTGGCAGACATATCAATCAGCGCACACCATCTACACCGACACAAGACATTCTCCCCTACCCCCCTCATTCACGATGCTTGAACACACATCTCCATGCATCCTTCTCACATGCATTGTGCCCAAAGTGTACTCACCTGTTGGTCTGGAGGCCCATACAACAGTCTGTAATGAGGTAGGACCCCATCCACCAGTCGTTCCAACTCCTCCGAAGTGAAGGCAGGGGCTCTTTCCCCGGTCACACGGGCTATGGTAGGTTCCAGACACAGGTCACAGCAGCACACGCAGTGTGGTTGTTCTCCTGTTGAAGGTCAGAAAACAAATGAGGAATCAGATAGAAAATGGGGGTCACATCCGCAGCAGTGTACACCGTCAATGCGGGTGCAGATCCCCATTGGCCACTGTACTACATAGAGCCCCATATTATCTAATGAGGAATTGCACGGCGGTGCAAGACTGCCTTCCGCTACGACTCCTAACGTTGGCATAACTACCTCACTTCCACTTGTCCCTACATACAGGACAGGCAGTCACCATTCTGGGGGGGGGGCAGTTATATCGACAATAACTGCGCCACTGGTTAAATTGACACATACCTCGCCATTTACACTGTCCCATTACATAAGTGCAGAATGTAGACTGCAGTTGTGGTTCGAATTGGGACAGCCTACTCACTCTTGTGTCCCTTACATACCTACCGCTGTGGATGAATAGGAGGTGGAGACATACCCCCGTGTACAGACCCCTGCTGTGAGCCTTGGTCCCCACCCACTGTACATTAGTGTATGCCTTCTGGTGTTAACCCCATATGATTGTGTGAGGTTAAATGTGCTCTCTCAATACTTGCAGGTGACTCTGGCTACTAAAACCTATCGTGGCTGCTAACCCCTGTGAGGACAGTGGCTGAGGAACATTATAATGAGCCACGGGGTGAACCAGACGGATCATCGAAAGGACCTTTGGCCTCCTGAATGCCAGGTTCAGGTGCCTCCATCTGACAGGTGGATCCCTGTGCTACTCAACCGAGAAGGTCTGCCAGATAGTAGTGGCATGCTGCATGTCGCACAAACTGGCCCTCTGACGCCATGTACCTTTTCTGCAGGAGGAGGAGTTTGGAGATGCCCCGGTGGCAGCAGTGGACCCTGAGGACAGTGAGGATGAAGAGGATGAGGATGAGGACAACAGAACATCAGTTATCCGTCTGTACTGCCAATGACACACAGGTAAGACAGTGCAACTGCACATTTATATGACTATTGGTGTATTCTGTGTTGCTGTAGCATGATGTTCAGACAATTGTTATTCAGGCACAATTGTTGTTTAGACAGTAGTTGTTCAGTACTTAGTTGTAGAGACTTTTTAGTTGTTTAGCAGTAGTGGTTCAGGCAAGTACTGGTTTAGACCTAGTTGTTCAGGATGTTTCCCCCTGGGCACATATAGTGCACTTTACTATGGACTTATAAGTGAATTAAATAATCCAATTGGGTATGATCAAATGTTACCATGTTTAAAGGGAGAGCGCATATGCACTTTAGCACTAGTTAGCAGTGGTAAAGTGTGCAAAGTCTTAAAACCAGCAAAAATAGTATCTAAAAAGTAGAAGGAGGCAGCCACAAGTTTGGGGTGACCACCCAAAGGCTGTCAGGTCTAACAAGGGGAAAGTCCAAGGTATTGTTCCAGTCTGTTTGCAGCAGAAGTGCAGTGTCCAAGGGGCCATTGGAAGGGGAGCAATGGCAGTTCAAAGTGGACAAGGTGAGTGAGTGGGACACAAGGGGGACAATCAGGAGAGTCTCATTTCCTGGTGGTGGTCTTGGTAAGTGTCTCTGGTTACTGTCTGGGTCGCAGCGAACATTTGTGGGGTGGTTCACCTTCTGCAGGGGGAGGGATACTGGTGGCCTGTGGGTCCTGTTGCAGGGCCTCATGCCCACTAGCTACAATGGAAGTGGAGAGCTGGTCAATGGAATGGCTAGTGGTAGGGGCCCGCTGCTGTGCTCTTGCCTCCCTCATGATGTTGGCCATGTCTGCCAGCACCCCTGCTATGGAGATCAGGGTGGTGTTAATGGCCTGCAAGTCCTCCCTGATCCCTGATACAGTCCCTCCTGCAGCTGCCTGTTCCCCTGTATGTTGTCAAGAATCTGGCCCATCGTGTCTTGGGAATGTTGTTAAGCTCCCAGAATCTTGGAGAGTGCCTCCTGGAGAGTCGGTTCCCTGGTCCTGTCCTCTGCCTGGTGCACAGAAGTCCTCCCAGTTTCCCCTGTTGGCCTGTGCCTCTGTCCCCTGAACGGGGTGCCCACTGCCTCTGACCCTAGGTCCCTGATTGTCTTGGGAGTGAGGTGTGGCCTGGGGTCCCTGTACAGGTGGGCACACTGCTGATTGACGTGGCCTGGAGACAAAGGTGTGGGTAGGCTGGGTGGGTGCTGTGCTGTTGGATACTGAAGGGGGAGGCTCTGTGGTGGTCTGTGATTGGGCTTGGGTGACCTGCTGTCTAGTGGTCCCTGATGGGCCAGGTAGGTCATCCAGATTCAGAGTTACTGTAATCACTAGGGGCATCTACTGTTGACGGACTGGATAGTCATGGCACCTCCTCTCCGCTGACATTGGCTGAGGTACCTCTGGGGATGTAAGTGATGTATTATGCTTCATGGGTGTGACATATTGTACATCCCTGACTTCCCCTCTATCGTTGGTGTTGCCCTGCCACCTTTTGCTTGTGTTTGGTAATGTATTGTGGGATAGTTAGTTTCCCTATGCTGTGCATGCTTTTGTGATGGGTGTCCATGTAGGGTGCTTTGCATTGGTATAGCATGCAGGGCTTGGTATTGGGGTTAGCCATATGTGTAGGTGCAGTATGTGGGATGGTGTGGAGTGATGGGAGTGAGGGTGAGGGTGTGAGATGTCATGCAGGTATGGGGAGTGATAAGTGATAATTGTTGACTTACCAGTGTCCAGTCCTCTGGAAACTCCAGCGAGTCCCTCAGGATGCAGTAACGCCAAGACTTGCTCCTCCCATGCTGTGAGCTGTGGGGGAGGAGGTGGGGGTCCACAGCCAGTCCTCTGTATGGTGAGCTGGTGCCTTGCTGCTATGGAATGTACCTCCCCCTGTAGGCCATTCCACCTCTTCCTGATGTCGTCCCTTATTCTTGGGTGCTGTTCCACTGCGTTCACCCTGTCCACAATTCTCTGCCATAGCTCCATCTTCCTGGCAATGGATATCTGAGTTATCTGTGTTCCAAACAGCTGTGGCTGACAGTTTCCTCCACCATGACCCTTAACTCCTCACCGGTGAAACGGGGGTGCCTTTGTGGGGACATTGGTGTTGTGTTGTGTGTGTTGGTGAACGAGTGTTGAGTAATGTGGTGGGGTGTGTGATGTGGGGTGCGTAAGGGATGTATGGGTGTAAATGGTGTTGCAGAGGTCTTGGTGTCAGTCTGGTGGCAATGATTTGTATTCATAAGGGTTGTGGGTAATGTGGGTGTTTTTTTAATATTGGTGTGGAGATGTGGGGGTGGTGTGTGTATGATTGTCATGTGTGTATTTTTTTTATTGGCCTATGTAGTGTTGTTTTGTATGTAGATGTCCATTCTGAGCGCGGCGGTATGTTCTGCCAATGGTTTACCGCGTTGAATGTATGCTGTGCTGATTCGTGGGTCATAATGTGATGGGCGTTGTTTTGTTGGCGTAACGGTATGGGTGTTGGTACTGCCACTTTTGCACTGACCTTTGGGCTGGCCGATTTGTGTATGTGGCTGTATTCTGTCAGATTAGTGTGTGTGTCATAATATGGCGAATGGATATTCACCACCGCGGTGGTATGTTGGCGGCCGTCACTGTGGCGATAAGTAGCATTTACCGCCAATGTCATAATGAGGACCAAAGTAAAAGACATTATCCTAATAACTCGTAATTGTTCTCAATAATACTCTTTTTTTCATTTTACAACTCAATAATTTGAATAACCAACTAAAAAAAGAACTTGCTGCACGGAGAGGCAGATACCAGCATCTGTAGGCCATGGCAAGGGGTGTTCAGAAAATGAGGAAGATCTTTCTTAATGTTAAAACCGACTAAAAGGCAAGCCAGAACATGAACATGGCAGGTATCAACATCTACAACAAAATCCCAAGTGCAACAACCGAGCACATCTACTGGACAACAAATCCAACCAACCCAAACAACAATAGCCCCACGATTTTAAATAGATCCTAAGTGGGAGTTGAGCTTTTTACAGAGTATTTACTGTTTTTAATATCTTGAGTTTTCTCTGTGTACTTTTAGCTCTAAGTATTTTAGATTTAGGAATAAGGGGGTTTTAGTGTGTATTTATTATATTTTGTTATTATAAATACATGATTTTTATCCTAAAAAACATTGTTGTGAAATGAGTCACAAATTATTGTACAATTTAACATTTAAAGTATTGTCACATAGTTTTATTCATATATAATACTACTTTAGTCATCACTTTCAAAGAGACTCACAAAGCCATGAAAAAAACTTTGGGCCTCATTTACAAGGGCCTTGCGCCACCCGAGCATCACTTTTACTGACGCTCCGGTGGCGCAACGCCCTGCGCCATATTTACAAGGCACCGCTAAGCCACTTTTTGTGGCTTAACGCCAGCTTGTAAATATGGTCCCTTACAGACATCACTTAGCGTCAAAGGGGCGTACAGGGGGTGTTGCTGTGGACATTTCATCACAACACCCATTGCATTTTGATGCTGCCCCAGATTTACAAGAAATCATAAACTTGAGGCAGCACCAAAAACTACCACCACACCAGGGGTGGCGTTAGCATGGCGCAACGGGGAGAAATACTTTTATTTTTCCTTGTTTTTTCTTTTTTAATGTGTGCTGCATTCTGCAGCACACACAGAAAGTTGTAAATCACCATTATTGATTGTTTAAGTGAGGGAAGGGACACCATCCTGCACATAAACAATAATTGATGGTATTTTGCGTATTCTATGTGTGCTGCAGTATGCAGCACACATAGAAAAAGCAAAAACGAGGAGAACTAAAAGTATTTCTTGTGTGTACGCACAGGAACATCTGTGCACCATACATGGAATCCATACCTAATGGGAAGTAATGCTTCACTTTGTATATCCCAGGTATAATTTTGCATTTTGTGTGCGTTAAAACAGTAATCTAAACACAATGCAAATCCTTTGAAAAACTGGACCTAAGTATATAATGACATTTCTAAATTTGCAAAAAATAAGCTGCTCACCTGCAAAATCAATAAACCTGTAAGTTAAAACCAAAAAAATAATTTGTTTAAAAATTCTAGCAATTTTTAATGAGGTACATTTATTAAAAGTCAAACTGGGTCTGTAACTGCAGGAGCAAAGCAAAAGAAGAAAGTGACAACAATGCGTTGACAAAGGAACACTTCGATGGGAATTGTTTTTGGAAGAAGCATATTTTGATTGTTTTTCAAATATAAAACATTGGCGGTCATTACAACATTGGCAGTAAAAGCCGCTTACCACTGTGCAGAAGACCGCCTCTGCCACAGCTATTATGACCCACATTTCGGAATCCACCAAAAATCAGAGACCCACACAAGTCCGCCACACCAAAGGTCAGTGATAAACTGGCGAAAAGAAAACCGACACCATCACGCCAACAGAAATACGCCCACACTATCACGACACACGAATCCACGCGGCGGTCTTTCGACCGCGGTATTCCATTGGCAGTACACACTGCCGCTCTCAAAATACACGCACATTTACAAAACACAGCCACATTGGACAATTCAAAATACACACACCTGATACACATACACACACCACACACCCATTACAATATAAAACACACACCCACATCACCCACAAACCCCCACGACCAGAATCACAGAGAGAAGTCCACAGAGAGACACCACCATCAACAAACTAGCATCCACAGGCACACAACACCATCACACACACAACTTCCACGCACCTCACACAACACACCACTACATTTCACCACACTTATCACCACACACTCCACCACACACATCACCTACGCCACCCCATGGCACGGCAAAGACACCCCAGGTTCTCAGAGGAGGAGCTCAGGGTCATGGTGGAGGAAATCGTCCGGGTAGAGCCGCAGATATTCGGAGCACAGGTGCAGCACACCTCAATTGCAAGGAAGATGGAGCTATGGTGAAGAATAGTGGACAGGGTCAACGCAGTGGGACAGCACCCAAGAAATCGGGAGGACATCAGGAAGAGGTGGAACGACCTACGGGTAAGGTGCATTCCGTGGTCTCAAGACACCACCTGGCAGTTCAGCGGACTGGCGGCGGACCCCCACCTCCACCCCCACAACTAACAACATGGGAGGAGCAGGTCTTGGCGATTCTGCGTCCTGAGGGCCTCACAGGAGTAGGTGGATGAATGGACTCTGGTAAGTCAAAGCTTTACTATTACATCCCCCACCCGCATGCTATCACATACCCCCTCCCTCACCCCGGCACCCCAACTCCTCACATATGTCCCAACATCACAAACCACCCATCCCAACACCAAGCCCTGCATGCAACAACAAAGCATGGACACCCATCACCAAAGCATGCCCACTGCACATACCCATACACCCCCCTAAACCATCATCACACAAGGTCCCACACAGGAATGCTAGCACTGGGGTACACGGTCACCAACCCATTGCACACCATTACACACGCAGATTTAATAAACGTCCTTTTATACCCCTGCAGGACCCCTACCCAACTTCACCGGACAGGAGGGTCCACACATGTCCACACCACCAATAGAAGAGGCCCACAGTGATGACAGCACCTCTGTCCAACCGGATCTAGATGACCATCCCGGACCATCGGGGACCTCGGGACAGTCGATTCCCCTCACACAGGCACAGGCCACCACAGACCTTCCCCCCTCTGGAAACACCAGCACAGCACCCACCCAGCGGGCCCATACCTCCGTCCCCAGGACATGTCAATCAGCAGTGTGTCCACCACTACAGGGAACCCAGGATAACCCACCACCCCAACAACAACAGGGACCTAGGGGCAGTGGTAGTGGGCACATGGTCCAGGGGACAGAGGCCCAGGAACACAGGGGAACTGGGAGGGCTGCTGTGCGACAGGGGGCGGACAGGCCAAGGGAACCCACTCTCCACAAGGCCCTCTCCTCCATCATGGGAGCCTACCACCACACCAAGGAGACGATGGCAACAGTACTGGCCAAGTTTCAGGAGACCCAGCGCATTCAGGAGGAACAGTATATGGGCTTCAGGGAGGAACTCAGAACCATCAGCTCCACCCTGGGCACCATCGTAGGGGTGCTGAAGGAAGTACTCAACACCAGGAGGGACACTGTGGCACTACAAGGGGCCCCTGACACTAGCATGGACGATGAACTGCCCACCACCTCCGCCGGCGCTAGTGGACAGGATGCCCCGCCACAGGACCACCACACCAGCACTCCACCCCCTGCAGAGGGAGAACCACCCCGCAAACAGTCCCTGAGATCCAGGACAAAGACAGAGCACGATGCCAAGACCCCCGCCAAGAAATGAGACCACCCTGTTTTTTCCTAATGTCCCACTTTGTCACCCTGTCCATACTTAAACTGCCCCAGCTCCACTTCCTATGCCCATATGGGCAATGCACCTGTGAGACTAATAGACTGGACTCTGCCATGGACACTCCTCCACCATCACCCCTCACCATTTCACTACCCCCTCCAATATTGAGCACTTAAATAAACACACCTAAAGCACAAAACGATCTGGAGTCTGTCTGTGATTTTGAAATAGTGTATTAGCAATTAAAGTCACAAAATGCTTTTTAAATAGTAACGTCAACATACCTATGTCACACAGCTCTAGTCCATGAGGAATCTAAGCAGATGTCACACAGTGGGACCCACATCTGTGAAATCGTAAGGGAAAGTGACAACTCAGTGACCATACACTGGGTGAAAATGACAGACAGTAGAGAGGTAGTAGTGTTAAAATACATATAGTAGGCAGGTTTGTATTCTTACCTGTGTCTCACTGGAAATATTGCAGGATCACTGAGTCCCTGTTGTGCATGTCTTCTTCCTCTGCTTCCTCCTCTTCACTGTCCACAGGCTCCACAGCTGCCACAACACCGCCATCTGGACCATCCTCCTGCAGAAAAGGCACCTGTCGTCGCAAAGCCAAGTTGTGAAGCATACAGCAGGCCACGATGATCTGGCACACCTTCTTTGGTGAATAGAATAGGGATCCACCTGTCATATGGAGGCACCTGAACCTGCCTTCAGGAGCCCGAAGGTACGCTCGATCACCCTCCTAGTTCGCCCATGGGCCTCTTTGTAGCGTTCCTCTGCCCTTGTCCTGGGATTCCTCACTGGGGTCAGGAGCCATGACAGGTTGGAGTAACCAGAGTCACCTGCAAATGGCGAGGGACAACTGTTAGACACACACTAACCTGTAGGGATAACCCCAGACCCAGACAACCATTCCCAATGACTTGCTTCCAGGTGCTCACCTAATAGCCACACACAGTGCCTCTGGAGTTGACCCATCACATAAGGGATGCTGCTATTCCGCAGGATGTAGGCGTCATGCACTGAGCCAGGGAACATGGCATTCACATGGGAGATGTACTGGTCTGCCAAACATACCATCTGTACATTCAGCGAATGATAACTCTTCCGGTTTCTGTACACCTGTTCACTCCTGTGGGGGGGGGAACCAAAACCACATGTGTCCCATCAATGGCACCTATGATGTTGGGGATATGTCCCAGGGCATAGAAGTCACATTTCACTGTAGGCAAATCCTCCACTTGAGGGAAAACAATGTAGCTCCTCATGTGTTTTAGAAGGGCAGACAACACTCTGGACAATACGTTGGAAAACATACGCTGGGACATCCCTGATGCCATGGCCACAGTTGTTTGAAATGAGCCACTTGCAAGGAAATGGAGCACTGACAGCACCTGCACTTGAGAGGGGATTCCTGTGGGATGGTGGATTGCTGACATCAGGTCTGGTTCCAACTGGGTACACAGTTCCTGGATTGTGGCACGGTCAAGCCTGTAGCTGATAATCAAATGTCACTCCTCCATTATCGACAGGTCCACCAACGGTCGGTACACCGGAGGATGCCGCCATCTCCTCACATGTCCCAGCGGACGGTGCCTATGAAGGACAACAGCGAGCACAGAGTCAACCAACTCAGAGGTACGTACCCACAGTTTACACAGAACACCATTCATACACAAAAGTTGGCCTGTATGTATGTTGAGTCTAGGCCTAGGTCTGTGTGACGTAGTTGAAAATGAAGCCATGTGGGCCCCTGAAATGGTGGCTGCCTGACCTCTAAAGTGGGACAATGGGATGTGAGGTAACTGCGCAGGTGTTGTACACCGTCACGGTAGGCGGTCGAAGACCGCGGCGCAATGCTGCATTGGTTAACATTGGATCCTATGGGTCCCAGGAGCCAATGAGGATGTACGCCGGCGGTGACGGTACGCACCGCCGCGGACGTGACCGCCATTTTCTATCCGTTCAATCACTCTATACCTGATCTTCGACAGGAGAGGACCTACACTGCAAGTGCTGCAGTGACCTTGGTCTGGAAGAGACAATGGCTCGAGTGTCTGGGGAAAGGGCCCCTTCCTTCACATCGGAGGAGTTGGAGAAACTCGTTGATGGGGTCCTCCCCCAGTACAAGCTACTCTACGGTCCTCCAGACAAACAGGTAAGTACACAGGGAGCATGTTGTATGGGCTATGCCTGTGTCTAGAGGGCTGGATGTAAGAAGGAAGGGGGCAAAGTGCTGCGTGCATGAAAGACGGTGAATGCATGTGCCACATGGCAAGGGTAGGGATGGGGGCCAATCACTTTGACGGTGCAGTTGGTAATGACTTCTCTTTTTCCCCTATACATTTCATGTAGGTCAGCGCCCACCAGAAGAAAGATATTTGGCGTGCCATCGCCAAGGACGTCCGGACCCTGTGGGTCTACCACAGACGGAGCACTCACTGCCGTAAAAGATGGGAGGACATTCGCCACTGGAGCAAGAAGACGGCGGAGGCTCAGCTGGGGATGGCCTCCCAACGTGGGAGGGGTGCCCGTCGCACCATGACCCCCCTGATGTTCAGGATCCTGGCGGTGGCCTGCCCGGAGTTGGATGGGCGCTTGAGGGCATCACAGCAGACACAAGGGGGTGAGTACACTCTCATTCAGCTGACTTTGCGTGCATTACGAGGTGTCTGGGTGGGGGATGTGGGCTGTGGGTTTCCCTAGGCCAGGGCGAGTTCCGTAGGCAAGGCCCCTCCGTAAGGCAGGTCATGTGGCACCCCACCCAACCTCTGTAGAGTTCCAAGTACAGCTATTCATGCCCCTGTGTCATCTATGTGTGCAGATGTCGTCCATAGCCTTGTAGGCCATTTCCCAGGAATTGAACAGTGGAGCCCAAGAGCGCGGCGTAGTGCAGGGGGCTTCTGTGTCTGTCGTGTCCGCCAACGGTAGCGGTAATGCATGCACTCAACATGTCTTTCTTCTGTTTCCCCCCCCTTTTTGTGGCCTCCCTGTTCTTGTGTGCATTAGCATCATCAGGTGGAGGAGCAGAGGCACCGGAGCACGAGGGAGCTGCATCACACATGGCCCTGGAGGGCGACACTACGGAGTCTGAATTCACCAGTGGGACGGAGGGCGAGGGGAGCTCCACGGGGGGGACAGAAGCTGAGACCAGCGACACGGACTCGTCCTCTGATGGGAGCTCCCTTGTGGTGGCGGCAACATCTGTGCCCCCTGCATCTACAGGTACAGCCACCACCCCCCCACCACCACCGCCCTCCCAGCAGCCCCTCAGCCTTTGCCCTGTGCCCGCTCACCCAGGAGGGTGGGCATCACCTTCACCCCAGGCACCTCAGGCCCTGCCCCAGTCAGCCCTGCTACCCTCAGTGAGGAGGCCTTTGACCTCCTCAGGTCCCTCACTGTTGGGCAGTCTACCATTTTGAATGCCATCCAGGGTGTAGAGAGGCAGTTGCAACAAACAAATGCATTCCTGGAGGGCATTCATTCTGGTCAGGCGGCCCTTCAGCGAGCTTTTCAGACTCTGGCCTCAGCACTGATGGCAGCCATTGTCCCCGTCTCTAGCCTCCCCCCACCAACTTCCTCCACCCCGACCCAATCCCCTGTACCTCTGCCTATCCCAAGCACACCATCAGACCAGCCTACACACACGTCAACACACAAGGGAAGCTCAGGCAAACATAAGCACCACACAGGCAATCACGCAAGCAACACACACATGCAGACACACCAACATCCACTGCCTCCACTGTGTCCCCCTCCTCCTCGTCTCCCTTCTCCCTCCCAGTCTCGTCTACACTCACACCTGCATGCACTACCTCTACAGCTACTACGTCCCTCTCCAGCACACCCACCACCACACCCTGCTCACGTGCAGTCACCACCCCCACTACCATTCACACGTTCCCTGTGTCCTCTCCCAGGGCGTCTGTGACACCCCCTCCCAAGATACACAAACGCAGGCACACACCCACCCAACAGCCATCCAGCTCATGACAGCCTCCAGCGCATGCACCTTCACCCAAAGTCACCAAACGTACACCTCCTACAGCCACCACCTCTTCCTCCACTCCCAAACCCCCTCCTGCTACCCGTCCCAGTGTGTCCCAAAAAACATTTCCTGTCCACCCTTGACCTCTTTCCCACACCTCTCCCACCCCGTCCATCTCATAGGTGCCGGCCGAAGTAGCACCTCAGCCACAACATCTCCGGGACCAGTGGTGCCTGTAGTCACCGGAATGTGGAGTGCACCGGCCACCAGGACAGACAGTCCCCCACCTGTGAAGCATCAGAAGTTGGCCAGTGCCCGGTGGGAGAGGGGGAAGACTCCAGCTACCAAAGCCGCTCCCAGGGGTCCCGTTGGGAGTGTGGAGTCAGCTGTGACACCTTCCAAGGTGGGGAAGGGCCACAAGAAACCCGCAAGTCTGGGAAGAGCAGCACGGCGGAGAAGACCGCCATCATCCCCGCTGCCTAGGAGGCCACCGCCAGCCCCAGCCCAGCTGCCCAGGAGGCCCCCGCCAGCCCAGCTGCCCAGGATGCCACCGCCAGCCCCAGCCCAGCTGCCCAGGAGGCCACCGCCAGCCCCAGCCCAGCTGCCCAGGAGGCCACCGCCAGCACCAGCCCAGCTGGGCCATGAAGGACCGCCAGCAAAAGGCCAGTTGGGCCATGAAGGACCGCCAGCAGCTGAGACCCTGCAATGTAGACCACCATCTGAAGCACCACTGAAGCACCGCTGAACAGGGCACCGCCATCTGAAGCACTGCTGAACAGGGCACCGCCATCTGAAGCACCGCTGAACAGGGCACTGCCATCTCAAGCACCGCTGCACAGGGCACCGCCATCTCAAGCACCGCTAGCCCATAAGCGGCAGGGACACTGACGCAACTGGGTCTGTCATGGGGTGAATGATGCACTCTGGGCACCAGTCCTCCTCCAGAACCAGTGGAGAGATCCATCCACTACCTCTGTCCTTAACAGGATGAAGCACTCTGGGCACCAGTCCCCCTCCAGAACCAGTGGAGAGATCCATCCACTACCTCTGTCCTTAACAGGATGAAGCACTCTGGGCACCAGTCCCCTCCAGAACCAGTGGAGACTGTCATCCACTTGAGAGACTGTGGCTTTGCACTCCCCAGGATTGAACAGTGGGCAACCCACCCACTGCAGAGACTTGAGACTGTGGCTTTGCACTCCCCAGGATTGAACAGTGGGCAACCCACCGACTGTAGACACTTGAGAGACTGTGGCTTTGCACTCCCCAGGATTGAACAGTGGGCAACCCACCCACTGTTGAGACTTGAGAGACTGTGGCTTTGCACTCCCCAAAATTGAACAGAGGGCAACCCACCCACTGTTGAGACTTGAGAGACTGTGGCTTTGCACTCCCCAGGATTGAACAGTGGGCATGTGGCCCCCTCGTGGATTTGGCGTCGTGCACTCAAACGGCTGAGGTGCCCCCCCTTTCCCTCGCCCTGAGGTGCCTGTTTTCTTGCTCTCTGATGCCCCTGCAGTGTTCTCTCCGTCATGGTCGGGGATCTTGTGTGGGCCTCGCCCATACCGTGTGGTCCCAGTGTTCCACGGACTTTCTTTGTGCAGTACCTGGACTACTATGCCTGGTATTTATTTTGTACATTGTGTATATATATATTTCTGCCTACTTGTTTTTAATATATTCCGATGGTTACACTCATTTTCTTTGGTTTTTGCATTCTTCCGGGGGGATTTGGGGGGTGTAACTGTGATGTATTGATATGCATTAGTGTGTGTGTTGTGGTGGGTGAGGGTGGGGGTTTGCGTGTGTGTGTCCCTGTTTTTTACCTCCCCCTCCCCTGTGTCGTAGGTGCTGTACTCACCGTGGTCTTCGTCGCCAGCGTTCGTGCTCCTGGTAGAGGAGCAGGAAGACTATCGCAGGGAGAATTTGGAGTTCCGGTTCCATGGTGTCCTCGTTCCTCGTGGAGTGTGTAGAGATGAGCGTTTTCCCTTTGAAATTCCTGTTTCCGCCGTGTTTTTATCCAAGGTGAATCCGCCCCGGAAAAGGTGGCGGATTGGTAGGTAGTGATACTGTGGGCGGTACATTGTCTCCCACCTGTCTGTTGGCGGTGACCACCGTGCTGTTTGTTTGTACCGCCGTGGCGGTCTGAGTGTTAAAGTGGCTGTCTTTGTTGGTGGTTTCCGCCACGGTCGTAATTGCAATTTTTTTACCGCCGGCCTGTTGGCGGTCTTACCGCCGCTTTAACACCGTCCGCCAGGGTTGTAATGACCACCATTAACTTCTTCCTATACAAAAGTGACAGCTCTATGCCTGTGCGTGCCTCCATGACCTTGGATAAACACTCATGACCACATTCTTAAAGTTTTGTAATTGTGCTTGCATAGCTTTTTGTATTCACAGCCAACACAAATTCATTTTAAGGATTAAGGGGCATATTATACTTATTTGTTTTTACGCAAAATTAGAGCAAACTCCATATTTATACTTTGGCGCTAGACCCGTCTAGCGCCAAAATAATGGAGTTAAAATCATTTTTTTACAGTGGAAACCTACCTTGCGTTAATGACATGCAAGGTAGGCATTCCCGGGTAAAAAATTACTCAAAGGCATATGCACCTTATTTATACTCCCGTGCAAAAATGGTGCATGGGAGGGAGGAGGGATCAAGAAATGGTGCAAAGCTTGCTTGCTTGCCCCATTTTTTAACGCCTGGGTCTGACGCATGGGAGGGGAAGGGCCTTAAAAATGGCTCTAAACCGGTTTAGCGCCATTTTTTAACGCCTGGTCAGGGCAGGAGTTAAGGGACCTGTGGGGTCATTTCCATGGTGGGAGACCATGGAAGCAGTCCACAGGTGCCATTCCCTGCCCCCAGGGACACCCCCTGCCACCCTTGCCCACCTCTGGAGGACACCCATGGATGGATGGGCAGGGGGGCATGATTCCTGTCTTTGCAGGAGTCATTTACATGGGGGTTGTGTGTCAAAAAATGGCGCAAGTCAGGGTAGAGCCAATATTTGTGACTCTAACCTGACATGCACCATTCTTTGGCGCACAACCCCAGTCTTCCCTTCACCTTCGCTGCCCAGTTACCGTAATTTCTTTTGATGAATTCATACATGAGAAGACTGAGTTATCATAGAGTCCAGCAATGAATTGTGGCGTTCACAGGTGAATGTGAATCAGCAAGTCGCTATAACGTGGTTTATCAGGAAAAATCTCAGGACATCAAGTCAGTCATAACATGGTTGAGTAGAGACAGGCCGTGATAAGCCCAGAAAAAAACGTGTTAAGCAGAGTCGGTCAGAGTAGTCCAGCGTTCAGAGAACGTATAGCACGTAAAGTTTACGTTACAGTGATTTGCTGATTCAGATTCACCTGTGAACACCACAATTCATCACTGGACTCTATGATTACTCAGTCTTCTCATGTATGAATTCATCTTTATTCAATATATCTCGCCTTGAAAAAGTCCTTCGGACGAAACACGTGTTGGCTGTTTGCGCTTTGTGTATACTTACCAGAATTAAAGGTTACTTATTGGAAGAAGAAAAATCTCTTTATGAATTTTGGACTTTTTTATTATCTATCTATACTGCTTGGACTACCTTTTAGAGTGTCCTGGTATATTTTTCTTATTATTACATACGAGTAAAGACCTAACTTATTTTACCCCAGACGCACTTATGAAGGTCACACAAACAGAATATCTTAGGAAGACATTTTCTGACCATTATCCTCTACAGTTGCAACTGTCCTGGGGACGATCACCCCCCTCTATCCCAACCTGGTGCCCTACATGATGCACCATTACGCAACGAGTTTACTGACCATATAACACAATACTTTCAAGTAAACGCTAACACAGCTTCTAACATTGGTATTGAGGGGGATGCCTTCAAAGTGGTACTCCACGGACACGCGATATAGACAGTTTACGGGGTCAAATTAATCCTTCGTAAGGAACATCATACACTGGAGACAGTTTTTAGGGACTACGAAAAACTTTTACTGGTTGACCCGTCAGCTGCCACCCCCTTTGTTCAGTCCAGATTCACATACAAGGCAACAATGGAAAAATTTACCTCCTTTGATTATCGCGAATACCTAGCCAAAAAACACAAGGAGGGCGATAAGGCATGAAGACTGTTGGCATGGCTTCGCCGGTCGGACTCACTCAGACACATGATTACAGCAATAAGTGACCCAACAGGACTCCTGCTTAATACACACGTTGATGTAAATACTGTCTTTCAGTCTTATTATATTAAACTTTATGCAGCCCCAGCGCAAGGTGAGCCTATGGTAATAACCTCCTTCCTGCGGGAATTAAGGCCCATATTTATAATTTATTTGCACCGCATTTGCGTCATTTATTTACGAAAAAATTGCGCAATCTTGAAAAGTAAAATTGTATTTCGTAAGTTTGCGCCGCTTTTGCGTCAAAAAATGACGCAAATGCGGCACTTAAAAAGTATAAATATTGGCTTAAATTTCCCACAGAAACCAGCCACCCAACGGGCAGGTTTGGAAGCACCCTTTACAGAATCTGAAATAACTGAAGCGATTACATAAATGGAATGTGGAACAACTCCTGGCACAGACAGTTGACCAGTGGAATTCTATTTCACCTTCCAATCTCACCTAACCCCCGACTCCTTAAGCTCTATGCAGAGGCTTACACAGTGGGCAGGTTACCCCAAGAGAAGCAGTGTTGGTGGTGCTACCCAAGCCAGATAGAGGTCCATTGTTGTTAGGCTCATACCGCCCGCTTTCATTACTGAATTCTGATTACAAAATCCTTGGTAAAATCCTAGCCAACCGTCTTGTTCCTGTGATACAACACGTTTTGCACTCCAATCAAAACAGGTTTATGCCTGGTAGGAACACATTTCTAAACCTCCGTCGGCTCATTTTATTGATGGATTGGTCACAAGCAACAGGTACCCACCTCTGAGCAGCGTCTCTCGATATAGAGAAGGTGTTCGACACCCTGGGATCGCTCAGGGAAGTTCTATGTAGATTCGGAATTGACCCCAGATTCCTGAAATGGGTATTACTATTATATAACTCACTACTAGCCCAAGTGAAAACTCGTTTGACAGTATCTGACCCATCCACTATCAAATGTGGCACTCAACAGGGTTGCCCTATGTCACCGTTTATCATTGCGCTGGCCATGGAGCCACATCATGTGCACTTTGGAACAAGGCACCTAATTGGGGCCTTTACTCCGGGAACGGCTGGCACATAATATCCATGTACGCAGATGATGTACTAGTATACTTTCGAAGTGACAGCGCAGTGATCCCACATTTTATGACATAATTATGGCGATCTGGAGAAGCTTCTGGACTACATGTAAATTGGGATAAATCTCAGTTGTTCCCACTGACATCCCTAACAGCAGAACAATGACAGGTTTAATGATGATGGAAAAAATGGCGCAGTGAAATATTGTAAATTTCACTGTGCTGTTTTTTCAGCCCTCCTTGTTTCGGAATGCAGGCATAATGTGGCGCGAGGGGTTAAAAAGTGATGCAACTTATTTCAAAAGCATACAATTTGTACATCACTGCTCAAGAATCAAAAACAAACATTATTTTCACAGAACATTATTTAAAAAAATTAATTTTAAACACAAACCAAACACTAAGATATGCCAGTGTTTTGGTTATTTGACATGCACACTTACAATAGGTCATGTTGATATAGTGACCTCATCAATATAAGGACATGTGTTCTACTACCCTATAAACATCTGACTGAGCAAAATAATGCTAACAGCATTGTAAGCCAGCGATGCTACATAGGGCTGATTTTTGAAAATAAATGATCATAACAAAGTGACCTTTCATTATTTTGTGTGTGTGACTTAAGTACGTGTTGCTTGCACATTTCATATGTTAGCTTACAATGACAGTGCAGAATGAAATATACTCAAGTAGAACTGTATTTGAAAATAATATAGGTACAGCAGTACCATGAAGACTATGAAAGGAAAGGGCCAAAGCATATAGCTTAACATTTCGTTTTGAAATTAGATAATGGCAATATAATATATGCTTTTTTGATCAGGTGACTCATTGGCAAAGTTGTAATCCAGGTAGTTTAAGACAGTTGAGTAGTGGTGAACCGAAGAGAGCAAGAGTGAATGCCTGCAAGTATAGGGTACAATTATGGACATATATGGTATAACAGTTGACAAACAATAATTTAATCTACTTTAATATTGATAAGAATACAATATAAAAACTAGGGACATATATTAAATGCAAATGTAAGACAAAATATTTAGTAAACAGAAATTAATATCTAATGCCCAGATACATATTTGCCGAATTCCGAAAACCAAGGTAAATACATAAATCAGTATATAAATCGAAGTTAATCAATGACTAATGAAGAGATTTAATACCGAAAGACTCCTACTAGTCTGTCCTTCATTGGAATTCATCCACTTCATCTGAATCCACATAATAAGGCACATCACTTCCACTCTCTTCAATTACTTGTTCCAAATCTATGTTAGTTTGCAAGACTATTGCTGGACTTGATCATCGCTGCAGGATCATTTCCAAATGTTTTGTCTTCACCCCTTCTGTTTTCTGAACCAGTTTTGGTTGGCCTTAGGACTCTGCACTCTTTACCACTGCTAACCAGTGCTAAAGTGCTTGTGCTCTCTCCTTTAAAAATGGTGAAGTTGACTTACACACCACTTAGCACATTTAATTTACTTGTAAGTCCCTAGTAATGTGTACTATGTATATCTAGGGCCTGTAAATTAAATGCTATTAGTGATCCTACAGCACTAATTGTGCGCCCTCTTAAGTAGCCCTTTAAACATGACTCCGGCCTGCCATTACAGCCTGTGTGTGCATTTTTAGACTGCTGCTTCGACCTGAAAAAATAAACTGTTTCAATCACGATATGCTAGTGCTCCCAAACAGTGCAACTAGTCCCAGAACGCACTATTAACGTGCCAAAGGGCTTACAATACAGTAAACGAATAATCGAGCAATTCATAAAAATTCACAATTTCTTCAAGATTGTTGATACATTTTATTATTATTGGAGAAATAAAATGAAAATGTTAACAAATGTTGCATCAGATTTGATATCGAACATATGCAGGATGTACTCCTGATCACGATCGTGGTAGCAAATTTCAAATTAGAATCCAATGCATTTCGGGTGTGAACCTTTCATCGTAACTGTAAAACAATTATGCAATAACAAGAAATCAGGTACAAAGAGGTACTCAATCATAAATAGTGTGCTGGCCACAAGAGGCGTGACTGCAAAGCTAACATCTGCATGTGATTAAAAAATGCCCCAAAACGTCAAGGTTTGTCAGCTCTAGAGTGGACATGCAACATGCACACTAAACCCTGAAATCTTGGTAAAAATGCAGTGCCATAATCATGCTTGTCAAAAATGAATCCATCCTAGAAGCCTGCCTGAGCTTGGAGTTTTGGCATCCACTAGTCTGCAAAAATATGACATGTTGCATGTATTGGTACATTTTGATCACATGACCACTCTGATGTTCCAGCAGTGTCATATTTTTCCACTCCCTCCATGAACTCCCAATAGCTGGTGTGGATATATAAAAATATGCCAAAACATTCACTAAATATATTTTCCTTTATGTTATTTGTGTAGTGTGCTGTCTTACACACTTCAGATTCCTTTAATGAAGATGACCTTTCTTGCGATACCCATTATATGAAGGCTACACATTTAAAAACAAATCTCTTCTATTGACATGGCCCATGATAATATTTTCTACGATTTAAGTATCAAGTTAGGCCTTCAAATTGTATTCACTATCTCATCTTTTCCCCAGTGAAGAAGGTTTGGTTGGTTCATTCTCTTTACGGACTCTAATTGGGAGGCTTCAACACATTATAAGTGCTTTTTGGCACCGAGATGTCTTTTCTTTCTCTTTCAGAGTCTTTCACTTCTTCTTAATCATCCTTCTATTCCCTCTATGGGCTATCAGGAAATTCTCTGTAACAGTAACTTCAATCTGGAGGCAGAGAGAGTAGTGTCTCATTATGTATATTGTTCTCAGCCGGCTTCCACAGAACAGACAATGGGCCATGGCATATTGATATTTTTCCTAGCAATGAAAAAAACCCAACAGTAAAAACATAACCACCTCAATCAATGAGAAAAAATAAATATTGGAAATACAAAAAGTAGATTCTCACAAATTCACAAATCTAAGGCCCTGATTTATACTTTTTGATGCTAAACTGCACTAACGCAGTGTAGCGTCAAAAAGTACACCGCCAGCTAGCCCAAAGGGTGGGCTAACGTCAAGGAGAATGACGTTAGCCCGGTGGGGGTGGCGGTATGGGAGTAGTGGGTATAGCGTTAAAAAATGACGTTAGGCTGGTTAGAGTAAAAAAAGATGACTCTAACCAGCCTAACGTCATTTATTGACGCTAAACCTACCATACCACATGACTCCTGCCTCATAATAGACAGGAATCATGCACACTACCGCAAATGCCAGCACAGGGTACAAGGGTCCCCTGGGCATGGCCATTGCACCCAGTGCCATGTATGGGGGCCCATTTCTGGGCCCCCTATGGCACTTTAATATAAAAAGGTAAATACTTACCTTTACTCACCTGGGATGGGGTTCCCCATCCTCTGCTGTTCCTTTGGTGTGGGTGGGAGTGTCCCTGGGGAGGACATCTATGAACTTATTCCATGGTGTCCCCTAACACCTGCCCTGACCCAGGCGTTAAATAATGGCGCTAAGCAAGCTTAGCGCCATTATTTAGGCCTGCCTACTTCCCATGCACCATTTTTGCATGGGAGGATAAATAAGGCGCTATGGCCTTTGAGTCATTTTTTGCCTACCTTGCTTCTCATTGATGCAAGGTAGTTTTCCGCAGGCAAAAAATGACTTTAACTCGAATATTTTGGCGCTAGACATGTCCAGCTGCAAAAATATAAATACGGAGTTAAGGTTGCCCCAGATTTGCGTATAAAAAAATGATGCAAATCCTGCGCAAACAGAGTTTAAATATGCCCCTAAATGTGCTCCACTTACGCTGAGAACAGAACTACATTTTCACACTGTCTATTATGTAAGGCAAATATTCGGTAAAATAAACAAATCTTATCCCACCACTCACAGAATAATGATATGAGCGGCCAGCCTGTTGGTCAGTGCCACCTAGTCCACAAAAGTATATAGGTTTCAAAACAGATCACCTCTCCTCTTCCTAGAAAGCATAACCAGAGGAAAATGAAAGACAGAAATTAAATGATGGTGCTATGCATAATTGACATGTCGCAAAAGGGGTAGCGCCATTTTAACACTGCATTAGCGTCAAAATAAAACACAAAAGCAGGAAAGAGTGCATTGCAACAGAAGATGGAATCAACAGGCCCGGAGAGACCCCATGGAGACCCCAAACACCCAAGTACCATCTAGGAGGGTACAGAAAAATCACAGAAGGAGAAGAGAAGGCGCAAGTGTTGCTTTAGTGAGGAAGAGCATGACATCCTGGTCAGAGAGGTGACGGAGCACCAACCTCAGCTATTTGTGACCTCCAAATTTCCAGTTGGTAGGTGTTAGACCTGACAGCTTTTGGGTGACTATCCCCCAACATTGTTCCCACCTCCCTCCACTTTTCTGACACTGTTTTGCTGGTTTTAGGACTCTGCTCACTTTACCACTGCTAACCAGTGCTAAAGTGCATATGCTCTCTCCCTTAAACATGGTAACATTGGTTCATTCCCAAAAGGCATATTTAATTTACTTGTAAGTCCCTAATAAAGGGCACTACATGTGGCCAGGGCCTGTAAATTGGATGCTACTAGTGGGCCTGCAGCACTGGTTGTCACCCACATAAGTAGCCCCTTAACCAGGTCTCAGGCATGGCATTGCAAGGCCTGTGTGTGCGGTTTCACTGCCACTTCGACTTGACATTTGAAAGTGCTTGCCAAGCCTTAAACACCCCTTTTTCTACATATAAGTCACACCTAAGGTAGGCCCTAGGTAACCTATAGGGCAGGGTGCTACGTAGGTAAAAGTCAGGACAGGTACATGTGTGTTTTATCTGTCCTACTAGTGGAAAACTCCTAAATTAGTTTTCCACTACTGTGAGGCCTTTTCATAGGATAGCATAGCAGTAGGGATACCCTCATATACTGTTTGAGTGGTCAATTCTGATCAGAAAGGGGTAACCAGGTAATATTTAGTATGGCTAAAATGGTAAAAGAAAATCCTACTTATTGTTGAGGTTGGATTTTATGTTACTATTTTTGAAATGCCAGTGAGCATTTCATTGCACTTAAAATCCATCTGTGCTTACAGTCTGTCTCCAATCCACATCTGGGCTGGGATGGTTGACAGCTCCCTTGTGCATTTCACCCAGACAACCACAAACACAAAATACTCAGCCACACCTGCACTCATCTGCATACTGAATGGGTCTTCCTAGGCTGCGAGGGTGGGGGTCCTGACACTTACATTTCAAAGGCTAGTGGCCTCCCCCCACACAATGGACTGCCAAACCCCCAACTGGGACACTGCTAGACAGACCTGTACAGAAAGGGGTCCTTGTGCACTTCAAAACTACTCTTTGAAATCTCCCCCACTTCAAAGGCATTTTCGGGTACATAAAATGGGTCCCGGACCCCATAAAATCAGACACTTCTGGACCTGAACCTGAAACCTGCCAAGAGGAACTGCCTGGCTGCCCAAAGGACTCATCTGGACTGCGTTGCTGAAAAGGACTGCTGCCCTGCTGTTGCCCTGCTGCCCACTGACGTTGTTGAGAAGTGCTCTCCAAGGGCTTGGATTGAGCCTGCCTCCTGTTTTATGAAGTCTCAGGGAAAAAAGGCTTCATCTCTTCAGGAAACTCCTTGTGCGCTGAAAATCGATGCACAGCCTGCCGGAAACGATATACAGCGTGCCTTGCAATGAGAAAATCATCACACAGCTGAACCAGTAGCCCCACTTCCCGCATGTGACTTCTTCCTGCACGGCCAGGATTTTCCCCCCATCATCCCTGGGCATCAAAAAGATCCCCGCATCTCAGTGAGTAACCAAGATCGTGAGCCAGAAATCACCAAAAAAGCCCCTTGCAGCGTGGAAAGAAACAACGCATCGTCTGTGCCGCGCTGGAAAATCCTATGCACACCCTATTTTTCCACGCATCTCCTTCTCTGCGGTCTCCGTGCATGGTATTTTTGACACAAACTATGTACTTTGTGCAAACAAGAGACAACTGTTGATTTCTAAGATTTCAGACTCTTTTAAATCTTGCAGAAGTGATATCTCAACTTGTGCTTATTGAATCTTTAACGTTTTGACCTTAATTTAACCAGATAAATATCATATATTTTTCTTAGCCTGTGTGGCGTATTTTTGTGGAGTTTTCACTGTGTTACTGTATGGTTTATTGCACAAATACTTTACACATTGCCTTCTAACTTGAGTCTGACTGCTCAGTGCCAAGCTACCAGAGGGCAGACACAGGAAAATTTGGATTGTGTGTGACTTACCCTGACTAGGATTGTGGTCCCAATTTGGACAGAGGTGAATACCCCTGCCAACTAGAGACCCCATTTCTAACAGTAGGAGAGACGCAATAAGGCAGCAAATAGTGGACAAAATAAACAGTGTCGCTGAGGTGAAGAGAACTGTCACTGAGGTCAAGAAGCGCTGGCACGATTGCAAGCACAGGACTAAGGAGAAACTTGCCAGAAACCGTAAGGCAGCACTGCAGACTGGAGATGAAAGTCCTACACCACAGGAGGACCTGGATCAGCTGGAGGTCTGGGCAGCCCAGTCCCAGGAAGGCAGAACAAAGCATTTCCCCTGAGAGCAGGGTGTTACACCCTCTCTCTTTGGAAATAGGTGTTACAGGCTGGGAAGGGGTAGCCTCCCCCAGCCTCTGGAAATGCTTTGAAGGGCACAGGTGGTGCCCTCCTTGTATAAGCCAATCTACACTGGTTCATGGACCCATTGTCCCCTGCTCTAGTGCAAAACTGGACAAAGGAAAGGGAGTGACCATTCCCCTGTCCATCACCACCCTATGGGTGGTGCTCAGAGCTCCTCTAGTGTGTCCCAGACTTCAGGCATCTTGCTTTGCAAGGTGTGGGGGCACTTTGGTGGCCCCTGAGGGGCCAGTGCCAGCAGGTAACGTCAGAGACCCCTCCTGATATGTCCATACCTGATAAGGTAGCCAATCCCCCTCTCAGGGCTATTTAGGGTCTCTCCTATGGGTTCTCTTCAGATTCTGCTTGCAAGTTTCCTTCAGGAATCCTCTGCAACAACTTCAGCATCCTCTGACCTCGGATCAACTGCAGCCTGCTCCAAGAAACACTGTAACTGCAACAAAGTATCCACAAGAGATACTTTTCCTCAGCAACCTCAGCTCAAAGTCAGCAACTGCAACAGTTTCCACGGTGTGCATGCTCTGTGTCTTCATCCTGCACCAGAAGGACCAAAGAAATCTCCTGTGGGGTGACGGAGTCACTCTCCTGCTCCAGCAGGCACCTTCCAAGACAACAACCGGTACTCTTGGACTCCTCTCATAGTGACAAGCGTGCTCCTAAGGACACAGAGGGTGGACATCATCGACATAGACTGTCCTGAGGTCCTGCTGGCACAATTTGGAGGAGGTAAGACCTTGTCTTTCCAGAGAGTGATGGTACCCCTGTGCACTGCATCTTCTTCACCTCCTGAGGCCTCTGTGCACTATTTGCCAAATTCCTTTGTGCACAGCCTAGCCCAGGTCCCCAGCACTCCATCCTGTGATGCTCAACTCGTTGAGTTGTTCTCCGGTGGCGTGGGACTGTCCTTTGTTGTGCTGCATCAACTGCATTTTGCACCTCCTTTGTCCCCATGTCCTGGGACCTCCGGGGGTGCTGGCTGGTATCCTGAGGGCTCTCTAAAGTGCTGAAAGCCCCCTCTTCCTCCTCACACAGAGTTGAGGCCCTCAGGTCTCTCCTTGATCCATCTAGCGCCATCTTGATGCAAAACACACTTTTGTTGTAGCCAAAGCTTGTTGGTGACTTCCAACACAAAATCACATCTGCAATGATCTTCACGTCGTGGGACATCCTTTGCATCATGCAGGAACCCGCTGGCATCTTCCTAGGGTGCATTTCTGCAGTCTTCGACTAACCATGGACTCTTCTTTTGCACCCTCTTCTGGGTTGGCAGGGGCTCCTGTCCTTCTTGGAACTTCTTTCGACTTCTGGACTTGGTCCCCTTCCTTTGCAGGTGTTCAGGTCCAGGAATCCAGCAATTGTTCTTTGCAGACTTGGTTGGCTGCTGCAAAATCCCAATCACGAGGTGTAGTGTGTCCTAAGGAAACTTGCAGTACTTCACTCCTGCTTTTTCTGGGCTCTGGAATGGGGTACTTTACTTACCTTTACTGTATTCTTACTCTCCCAGCGATTCTGCACACACTACACTTGTCTAGGGGGGAATTTTGTGATTCGCATTCCACTTTCTTAGTATATGGTTTGTGTTGCCCCTTGACCTATTTTATCCCGTTGCAATTTATAGCATCTCCTATTGTTTGCTTTGTTCTATGACTATTTACTTGTCTAATTTTGGTGTCTATTGTATATATTGTGTATAATACTTACCTCCAGAAGGAGCATTGTGTCTAAGATATTTTTTGTACTGTGTCACCCAAATAAATACCTTTATTTTTGGTAACACTGAGTATTGTCTTTACTTGTGTATAAGTACTGTGTAACTATAAGTGGTATTGCAGGAGCTTTGCATGTCTCCTAGTTCAGCCTAAGCTGCTCTGCTATAGCTACCTCTATCAGCCTAAGCTGCTAGAACACTACTACATTTCACTAATAAGGGATAACTGGACATGGTATAAGGTGTAAGTACCCAAGGTACCCACTACAAGCCAGGCCAGCCTCCTACACTGTGCCATCACAACACCCATTGCACACAGTCGAAGCCCCTGTACCAACACAACGTAGACATCAGAGACTAGGACGGAAGTCAGTACTACCCCAGGGGGTGTCAGGGTGGTGCATCAGGCAAAAATGCTTCCCTACCGCAATGTCGCATTGCCTTTACTCATGTTTGCTGCACATCACTGCATATGGAAACTGCTGCAGTGTATTGCAACACATCTTGCAGCTGCCCTGAGCCATGCCAAATGAGAAAATATCTGCCCTAAAGCTTGCAACCTGTCAAACACAACACATACAGGCTGAACCCAGAACAACTCACACACAACCATACGCGTCACATGGAAATAGCCACAGAATAAATGCATACAACACATTGTGCATGTATGTGAATATCATGTGTGAAGCTGAACAACTGGCTGCAATCTCACCATTTGACAAGTTAGGGGGCTAGATCAAACAGAAAATGATGGTGTGTGCTGCTGTGCAAAATTATGCAGCATCACGCACCGTTGTATTAAAAAAGGCAGGGATGCACCATGTACATTAGAATACACCGCTCCCCTGTATACCTCCCTGCGCAAGTGGCAATCAGATGTTGTGCGCCAGTGCAGCCACCTTAAACCATGGTGTGAGAAGAATCATAGACTTTTTACAAACCATCTGGAGGTTAGTTGTCTAAAAAATGTGTACACTACTGATTGTTGTGCAGCACAATATGGCTCCTTGCAGTACTGCAGACTCATTATATCTGAAGGGTCCTGAGGCAAATGTGGTGTATATGTCTCCTACATAAGCCACCTAGAGACCTCTGCAGATTTCACTCACATCTGCAATGTCTTGTCAGTAAGTGTAAGCTCTGTGTGCCACACTGTGCTGACAATGGTGCTGTGACAAACTGGTTGTAAACAGGCATGCTATGTACAGAGACAGCTGCCCTGAGACCTATCATAGTAGACACCAATGAATAACAGGCCAGCCATAACAATACCCATTTCGCACAATGCCATGCCAGCACACTTTGATCTTGAACTACATGCAAGCCATTCTCATTGCACAACATTCCAACATTCATGATGTCACCATCCCTTCTCCAATGATATCAGATCATTGGTCAGGCAAAACCATCATTCATAGCATTCCACACTTCAGACTGACACACCATATCCTGGATTAGCACCCATGATGCACAGGATGTCACTTACTGAATGCATCAGGGTTTTCAAATCACGCAACCTCTCCTACGGTGTAGGGTGCAGGTCCACCTGCAAGACATGGATGGAAAACATTGGTTAGTGTAATCCGTACATTTCAGTAAATGGACGACATTGTATACTGTTAACTTGTTAAGCTGAGTGAATATGTCATCCTAGTAGTATAACAGAGCAACTAACAAACATCTGTGATCAGTCAATCACACATAGTCTCAGATAATGTAGACCCACACACCTACAAACCATCACTGTCCCTGACACTCCCATGGTGCTTCTCACTGCACCATTAATGCATGGCATTGTCATGCAGGTATCTGTTAGCTCTACACCTCCATGACCATATGGTACTGCTTGACACTGTGGGGCATATTTATACTCCATTTGCGCCGAATTTGCATCATTTATTTACTCCATATTTATTTTTTGACGTTAGAACTTTATTTAACACCTGGGTCAGACCAGGCGATAGGGGACCTGTGGACCCATTTCCATGGTTAAACACCACGGAATGGGTCTACAGGTGCCCTCCTTAAGCCCCAGGAACATTCCCCACCCACACCAGAGGAACACCGGAGGATGGGGGGCCCCATCCCAGGTAAGTAGTGTAAGTATAGGTACGTATTTAAAAAAAAAAATTAAAGTGCCATCGGGGGCCCAACTTGGAGACCCATGCATGGCACAGGCTGAAATGACCATGCCCAGGGGACACTGGTCCCCTGTGCTGGCCATTGGGGTGGTGGGCATGACTTTGCCCGGTTAACGTAATTGTTTTTACGCTAGCCCACCCTTTGCACCAGCTTGAGCCATTCCATAAATATGGCGCCCAGCTGGTGCTCTAAACTCTCTCTCAGTTTTGCATCAAAAAGTATAAATATGCCCCTGTATCTTGCATCTGAGGGGCATGCAATGATTGTTGCAGTGGCTGTCCCATTGTCACACATATAGCATTTGAGGCTGTCTCAGATGTGGTAGACATCTACCTCATTGTCACAGCAAACTGACAAACTACTGCTCTGGGGTTGTTTGTGTATTCCAATGTGCTGAGGAAGCACATGATACATCCTTCAGTTTAATAAGTAATGTGTGTGTGTGCCATCACAAGGCACACGCATGAGCATTAATGCTATGGGAGTATACTGATGTGAAGATAGTTGTACCTACCTGGACATTGACTGATTGAAATCATGGGTGTCTTTCCAATAGTGTGTGGCCAGACATTGTTGCCATGGCATACCATTATTTTTCCAGGGAGGGATAAGGACATGGGCATTGGAAATGCCTCAACACAGAAACACTTGCTCTGTGGTGCAAGGATGCATTTGCTGGTGCAGGTTACTGAGTGATGTGCCAGTGAAGGAGCAGATTCAGGGGAGCCCAATACTGTCGGTGAGAAGCAGCAGGCCTGTGGAACAAACACTGCACATTTGTGTGGTAATAGATATAGTATAGGGTGTATGTGATACAGAAGGAACTGGAACAGGGAAGTGCTAGTAGTCTGGACCCAGTGCATGGTCCATCTCCCTTACATAGCCTTGGCCAATGACACAGAGGGCCCAATAGAACACCAGGGGTGCAGCACATATTGCATCAACAAAGTCCTTGTGGCCCCCAGTGCACCCCTTACCCCTGCCATGTGCGCGCCTAATGAGTATTAAGGCACAGCATGATGTTGGTAGGGTCCAAATATATCTATTTCTGTGTAGGTGAATGATGTACTCAGCAGGAGTTGCAACAGATCCTCACGACTTCTTCTGAGTAGATTGGGGGCCATCTCATACATTTTCATCACCCCATATCACACTTGCTCTCAGCAGCCATTCAGAGTGCTGGTATAATTGTACTAGGGAATTTCTCATTTTACTCAGTGGTTTATACATATGTCACCCATACAGGTTTTGGGACCCCCTTCCATACATGATCCATGGTGCAGGCCTCATTTGGTGCTGCTCATTACCGAGTTGCCCTATGCATGCATCACAACACTTTTTAATGGTTGTGCAGGGGAAATGGTACATCTGCCCAGCATCCGATTCATCATTGTACATCTGACGTGCAGGCCTAAGGTGGCGCTGGGATTCATCATACAGGTAGCATCTGACATGTCCACATCCATAAGCATTACATGCAGCACTCAACCGTATCTGTCATGCACATTCAAAAGTAAGGAGTTTCTATGGAAATGTGAGACTTACCAACTGCTCCACGAATCTCAATTCCCAGATGATCCAGCAGATCCTGCTCCCTTGTGACAGATCTGCCCATTGATGTTTCAGTTGGTGGTCATTCCTTCCACTGCTGAAGATCCTTTTGAGGTGGTGGAGCACCTTGCCCCACCGCAGCCGCTGTGCCTCTGTGTGGTAGCCAAGGATTACAACCATGCATGTGGATTGTTTGCTTGGCAATGACCTGGGGGATTCCCCTTGGAAGGAGGTGGAGCACAGGCCACACTTGGAGATGTTCGGTCTGCCTGGGTGGGTATGCATATCCACTTGGTCAATGGCAGTCCGTCAGGGTGGTCAGGAGCCCCTGGAGCCTGAAACAGTGGCCCAGGAGACAGCCAAAAAGGGGAAGGGTGCAGGAAACTGGCCCCAGAAGTTCCCAAGGTCTGGGAGGAGGCAGAGCTTACAGGGGAAAAGGTGGCTGAGCTGGGGAAGGTCCCTGAGCTGTCACAGTGGCAGCAGGAAGGTGTCCCACCAGGGAGGCATTCTGTGAGGCACAGAGGACATGCCCTACTCTAGTGGGTTTGCGGAAGCAGGCTGCAGACCAGGCGGCTGGCAAGGAGCCAGGATCTTACCTGATTTATTGGAAGGACGGCCTCCTGTATAGTGAGCCTAAGGTTGCTGAGCCTGGGTCAGCCCGTATGCTGGTGGTACCCCAGTGCTTCAGAGCCTTGCTGCTGGGTCTGGCTCATGATGTGCCTTAGACTTTTACTAGTTCCTAATGCTCAGGCACTCAGATGCTGCTTGCAGGTCTTGCAAGACTTGACAGGCAAGTGTCAAGAGTGGGGGAAAATGTAGGGCTCCCCTCCAACCTTTTCCAGTGGTCAGTACCCCCTTTGAAATCGTCGGTATTTGCATTGTGGGGCCTCTGGATTCCAAGACAGCCATGGGCAACAGGTTCATTCTGGTCTTGGTGGACCATGCCATCCGGTACCCAGAAGCCATTCCTCTGAGATCAATCACTTCTCCTGTGGTGGGTCGTGCGTTGATGGGTTGCTACCCACATGGGGTTCCTAACGGAAGTGGTATCTGATAGAGGTACCAACTTTATAACTCCTTAAATAAAGTCTCTGTGGCAGGAGTGAGGGGTAACGTATAAGTTCACCACTCCTTACCACTCCCAAAGCAATGGCTTGGTTGAAAGATTCAACCACACCTTAAGAGGCATGATCATGGGCCTGTCAGAGCCCTGGAGGCGGAAGTGTGACGTCCTATTGCCATGCCATGTTCGCCTACAGGGAGGTGCCTCAAAAAGGGCTTGGATTTAGTCCTTTTGAGTTACTATATGGCCACCCTGTCAGGGAACCTTTGAGTCTGGTGAAGGAGGGCTTAGAAACAGCCCCCAGTAAACCTTCCCAGGATCTACATAGTTACATGCTGGCTTTCAGAAACCAGACTCCCCGCTTCAGAGTTCTCGCACAAGAGAACCTGGAAGCAAGCCAGTCAGACATGAAACGGTGGCAGGGCCAGAATGTCACTCTGGTCGAGTTTCAGCCTGAGTACAAAGTGTGAATAATGGCGCCAGTGGAGCCTAGGGCTCTCCAGGACAAGTGGACTGGGCCATTTGAGGTGGTGGACCGCAAGAGCGAAGTCACCTACCTGGTGGAATTGCGGACTCCCAGGAACCCCTTAAGGGTCCTACATGTGAACTGTCTCAAGCCACACTTTGAGCGGACTGAATTGTCCATGCTCCTAGTGACAAATGATGGGGTGGAGGAAGAGAGTAAGCCTCTTCCTGACCCCCTGTCTGCTGGAGAGAAAGATAGGTCTGTGGAGGGAGTGAACCTCTCCCCCTCCCTCACCTCAGAACAACAGAGGGACTGTCACCAGGTATTGGGTCAGTTTGTCTCCCTGTTCTCCCTCATCCCAGGTGTCACATACTTGTGTACACATGATGTGGATACTGGGGATAGTCTTCCCATTAAACAGAAGTTTCACAGGGTGACTGATAAGGTCAGGGCTATCATCAAAGATGAGGTGTCTAAGATGTTATCCCTAGGGGTGATTGAGTTTTCTAGCAGTTCTTGGGCCATCCCTGTGGTCTTGGTCCCAAAGGCTGCTGCCCCTGGTGCCACCCCAGAACTCCAGTTCTGTGAGGACTACAGGGGTCTCAATGCGGTCAGTGGACTTGGACTGCATTGACATCACATAAAACCTGCCAATTTGCATGTGCATGTGTGCCCACTCCTTGGTGTGTTGTTGGATTTTACTTCATGTTGCCCTGCTACACATGTGACATTTGGTCCCCCTTACATCTTATTTGCAGGAGAATGTATATACACATGTGTTGGTGAAGATTGGTAAATGCCGTGTGTGTGTATAGACATGTGTTTTGTAATAGCTGTAACATATGATGACAGTGGTGTGTTCATGGGATGTGAAATCTCAAATTACTATCTTCCTGCATGGACACATGTTGGCATTTGACAAATGCATGCATTGTCACATCAGTGCCACCTATGTTTCCGTATGTCAGGACACATGTGAAGGTAATTTCTTACAGTCACTAATCTTGTGATACCTTTGTCCTTACTATTGTGCTAGGTTGCCTTTTGCTCAAAATCCATTCCCATTTCCATGCCTGAGAAATTACAGTGGTACAGGTGTGCTGAGATATGTGGCATATGCATGCATGCCATCAGCTAGGCACTCACATTTGTCCACATCATGTTTGCTATGACTCTCACAAACAATGGCATACCACTGTGTAACAGTGTTGCAGTCTGGAATAGATGGCAGCCTTCACATCATCACAACTGACAGAGTTTGTATCGCAACCCAAATACATGGTTGCATGTGAAGGGGCAAGTTAATGGAGCTCCAGTTTACTCAGCCCTATGTGCACATGCATCAGGCCCCTGACAATGTATTACATTAATGTAGCGAGAGCAGTGGTGTGTGGGTTTTTTGAGCAGGGACCTAGCCTCTTCATGATTGCTACTCAACAGAACTATGCCCACTCCCCAGTGGAGAGACAAATGCGCAATTGTGGTCATACAGACCAGGATATCACAATTTCCTCTACGGTACTTAATGTCAGCTTTCTCCTCTCATGTAGAGAGCTCGGGTGCACATGTGGGACAAGTGACATTATTTGATGTCCTTAGTTGTTTCCTTGGGCAGCTTGTTGGGCTTGTATATCTGTTGTGACTTCAATATTGGAAAGATGCCAGGGTGCAGATGGTGTTGTGTGTCACAGCCTCCTGTCAGGTGGCATGCAATGGGCAAATACCATAGTATGCTACTATCCAACATGACTGGGTTATGCACTGACCTGCCCACACTCTCTATACATATGTGAAATGTTGCAATGTAGAGATTGATTTGTTGTACAGTCAGTGTTGGTCTATGTGCGTCCCTTCTCCATGTATTCCTGCACTACTGGTAAGGCATGCATTGTCACCTACATTGCTCCCATTCTTTAGGCTGCTTGCACTTTCTACGCATCTTCTACAGCAACGTTGTCTGGTCATACATGGACATGATGCAACGTGACTTGTGTAATTGGAAGATGTACACATCTCCTTCTACTGGCTGCTTGATAGTTACTGTTCCATTGATGGTATTCTGAGATGTAATACATATGACATTACTCCTGCCACAGCACTTGTGTTGTCTCCATTTCACCTTAAGTGTTGTATTTGCAAGTATCTGTGGGTGTCTCGAAGCTGTCCATCTACAACCTCTATTGAAAATGGGTATGCATTTCTTCCAGTATGCCCAACCTAGGTAACTCTTACCGAGACTGAATGATATTGAGGTGTGAAATCATCTCAGTGCTGTAGTTTATTTACCAATTGCTACATATATGGCTATTTCTGCTCCCACTCAGATTGGTGTTATGTCTCAAACATTTCTCAACAATGCTGAACAAAGTGACACATCCCACACCTGATTGTGATATTGGAGGCCACAACATGTATGGGACAATTTGTTACGTTTGCTATCATGCACTTGTTCTGTCATGTGAGTGACAATGAGTGGTGTGTATTGCTTTGTGCTGTGTGATGTAGTTATACACAGCATACTAGGTATACATGCAAACACTTCAAGAATTGTTGATACTGGCAAACCCGTTGCTACCTAGGACATACACCCGTACATCAGTCTTCACATGTTTGCCTGGATTTGCTCTAGACATGTGTCAAGACAGCAGATTTGTGTGATAAGTGTGCACCTCGTGCACATAGTGAATATTAGACACTCTGCCTACATTCGACCCAGATAAAAATCTTGTCTTGCATTGTCCCAATGAATCCATGGATCGTGACTGTGGATCATGTGTTTGGACAGTGATTCTCCACCCATAGCTGATGATTTAGTCAGGAAACCTGTTGCGCACTCCAGAGGCAACTTGTGTGTGCCATATGTGAGGTACAGTCCGCCATGTGCCAGGGTTGTGCCCAGAGGCAGTGCCAGAACACAATACCACAGGTACACTGTGCAGGCTCAGCATCGGACATAGGTTACAATCCCTGAACATTTACTGAAGGACCTCAGTTAGTAAGTAATTATGTTCCACCCTTGTCACACATGTACCATGCAGGCAAAGCTACTGTCACCATGAGTTGTGAAGGTGTTCTGTTCCTACATAACTTGATATCAATTTGTTGATAGCCCCTACCTTATGTGTGTCCCCCTCTCATACATCCTGTTGTTGTGGTGAATGGGCTAGGTATTAGCACCTTGCCCACTTGATGGAACAATATATGTAGTGGTGCATGGATCTAGACATTCAGGAGTCAATGGCCTCAAATTGCATGTCACTGATATGTGAGATGGTGGCAGTAAACCCTCTTACGTCACAAACAATGTTGCTACCTTCCTGGTCACGTTTGTGTTACTTACCTACTCACTGCGGTTTGAGTCACATTCCAATGGTGTTTGTCGTGGAGAATGAGTAGACCAAGGAGATTCAGGTGCAAAGTGATTTACTTGTGCTATTTACCATGTGATGTGTATAGTATAGTGACTATGTGTAGACGTGCTCAACAATGTAGAGTCTCCTACGAACTCCTGCAGCAGTGTTCTGTTGTTCACGCTCCACATTATCTTTTCCATCATCATCCTCCTCCTAGTTGGGGACATCAACGTGTTCATCCCAGGGCATATTTCTTCTAACACAAATGTTGTGCAGGATTGCACATGCCAGAATTATCTTTCAAGCAAGTGGTGGAGCATACAAGAGGCTTCCTCCTGTCAAGTCCAGCCACCTAATCTTGGATTTCAGGAGCCCAAATGTCCTCTCCACAATACTGCGAGTTTTCCTGTGTCCCTCATTGTAGGCCCGCTCTTCCACTGTTGTGGGATTGGCAAATGGGGTAACCACCAATGACTGTATGCCGTACACTTGATTACCTGCAAAGGAAAGAGAGATGATGTATTGATAAGTGATTTGGAACATACCATTGCAGTTGTAATTTTTAGTTGGAGTGGTGACACAGACTTGCTTGTGGTATTGTGTATGTTCCTGTTCTTGTGAAATGGTTTAATTGGACAGTGTTGATGGACATGACAATCTTTGGTGGTGGCTCAAGGGTCAGTGAATATTTATGTTGATCCCAAAATGATGGTTATGATTTAGGTAAATGTGTTGTGTAGTCTATATTTGAATCAGTATTCTATTATGAGATGGAACCTACCAGTTCCTAGCACCGCAATGGTGTCAGATGTTGAAACACCATAGTTGCCCCACAAAGCCAGACTGTTCTGTCCATGTTACCATGTGGCACTACACATGCAATGTGACACTTTGTGACCCTTTGTGGTAGATGATAGTTGTGTCAGCCATCAAATGTACGAGAGTGTGTATCACACATTAGTAGGATGATGTAATTTGGTACAGTAGTATCTCCTGGCTTCCAATACATGATTTATAACAGACACTTTCTACACACGTACAGTTCAGGCCTTGGGAGGGGCAAAGCTACTTTTCACATGGGTCCCTTAGTACTGTGCTTTTAAGGTCAGGCATGACCTCTATACTCCTACCGAATCCATGATTGTCAGTGTTGTTTCACAGAATCAGCACCATGGTGGACAGTTTCTGGTATTTGAAACAGACATGGTGTTTTCAGGGTGCACTATGGGCACAGGAGTAGGTGCTGCCCCATTTCTCATGATTCAGCCCCATGGTCTTTAATGGGAGGTAATTCTGGATTTGTATGTGTGGGACACAATAGAGCAGACAGGTGTGTGTGCACACCACAGGTATGTCAGGTATGTGTAGCTGATATATATTTGGTTATGGCACCACTTGGGTAGCATTTGATTTAGGTTCTGCCAGAGTCTTGCACACCATGGTTTACGTGAGACTGTGCCTGTGTGTGACTTCCTCAAAATGACCATAGCCTATGCCATTGACATGCCTGTGCGCTTCTTTCTTTGGTGTAATGTGTGTGTGATCTGTAGTTAGTTGTCAACCTATGGACACTTGTAGTGGTTTGTGAGCAGCTTTTGTATGCAAAGGAGACTTGGCTCCACCTGTCCACACATGGTGTGCCAGTCAGGATGCGGATGTTATGTACATGTGGGTGTATGTGTTTGTGAAGTGCAATGTATGCAGTGTAGTGTGGCATGTTGCATATGTGTTGTTGCATGTACATCTCTGTGGCCCTGCCCATGTGTATTTAGTGTGGTGTTTGTTTTGATTGTCCTAGATGGTTAGTGTGTTGTGTGTTATGATTGACATGGTGGCTTACCTATGAGTAGCCCATTGCCATATTGGCCATCCTCGAACCCCTGGTTGATGGTGCAATGGCGAAAGATGTATGCATCATGAAGGCTGCCAGGATATTTCGAAAGGATGATGGCCTGCACAGTGATAGAATGTGTGTGCTTGCAGTTCTTATATAGGTATTCTGATGCTGCCTTTGGCACCAGTTGCACATGGGAATTATCTAGACGCCATCATTTGGAGGACAGAGAGGAGTTTTGTTCAGTGGAATGTTATGGGGAGTTTGCACCCTTGCTGTGATGTATGTTGCAAAATATGTGCAGCAGGTGTGCAATGGACTTCTGGTTGAGTCTGTACATCTGGACCACATCTTGTTCCCTGGTTCCAAGAAGGGTTGTGCACTGTCTGAATATCAGCTCCCTCCTTCTGTGTTGCCTTTGTGGCTGCTGTGGTGGTGTTTGGGGTTGCTGTGGTGGTGGTGAAGGGACCTGTTGTCTTCGCAAATGTCTGCAACCTGTACCAAGCTGGAGCAGTACCACTTGAATGTTGACCTGGACGTTTCCAAAGCTCCTTCTGTGTGTTTTCCTTGAATGGTTGTGTGTGAGTCTCGTTTTGATGTCTGGTCTGACCAAGCCAGACCAGACGCTACTCTGGACTTAGCACCATTTTTTTAGTCTGTTTCCTTAGTTAGCGTTATTTTTGCACCAGGAGGGAAATATGGCGCATGGGGGTTAGCACTGTGTTTAGGACGGGAACACCTATCTTGCATCTCATTGACTCAAGGTGGTTTGGCACATTCTAAACATGGCGCTAACTCGAATATTTTGATACTAGATGGGTCTAGCGTCAAAATACAAATATGGAGTTAGGTTAGCGCCATTTTAACGCCAAAATAAATGGCGCTAAGGCAATGCTAACCACTCATAAATGTGGGCCTCAGAGCTCAACTTCGGCTCCGCACCTCTGAGGCACAGTCCACTACCTTTGCCCAAAAACTAATCACGGACTATTGCATGCAGAGACCATGGAACTGGAAATCAGTGTTGTAAGTGGTCCTTAGTCTAAACATGCTATGAAGCACCTTGTTTTTATCATTGGAAGGGCGAACTGGGAAATACTTTTAGGGGTATATTTACTAAGATTTTACCCCGAGCTTGTGTCACAAAAGTGATATTTTTTTACCTATTTACTTTCCAGCGCCAAACTAGTTTTGTGCTCGAAAGTACCCTAAAAGTAAAGCAAATCAGCACGAATCGTTGTTTTACGTTACTTAGCACCAAGGGGTTGTTACATGGGTGGTACATGGGTGTTCCCATGGAACCACCCATGCCTTTTGACGCAAAATTGTATCTAAAATTAATAGTAGAAAAGGTTTTGCACCAAATGTTAATGCCATGTGAAAGCAGGTGTTAAAAGGAGAAATGTTTTAATTTCTCCTTTCTTTTCCAACTTTGCAAACATGCCGCTCTGTGCAGCAATCATACAACGTAGGAAATGTTTTAAGGTGGGGCAACGCCTAGTATTTTGTAGTAGAAGGGCATTGTTAGAAATGGAGTCTTGGTTGGCAGTCAGGTTAATCCCTGTCCAAGCAAGGACCCTCACTCTAGGCAGAGTAAAAGAGAATCACCCTCAGCTAACCCCCGCTCACCCCCTTGGTAGCTTGGCATGAGCAGAAGGCTTAACTTCAGAGTGCTAGGTGTAAAGTATTTGTACCATCACACACAGTAACTTAATAAAAACACCACAAAATGACACAACACAGGTTTAGAAAAAAATAGAAAATATTTATCTAAACAAAAGAAGACCAAAAAATCCACCATACACCGGTCAAGTTATCAATTAAAAAACAAAAAAAATCTTCATGTAATTTTAAACACAACTCTAATGCTGTTAGCGTGGAAATGTACCTGGGTGCGTCAAAAATAACCCATGGGCGAGTGCGTGTCAAAAAGGGCTTGCGAGGTGTCGATATCACTCATGAGTAAGACCGCGCGTCGTTTCTCCTTCAGTCGAGTCGGTGTGCGTCGTTTCTTCTCTCCGCAGGAAAGCGTTGCATCGATTCAAACTGCAAACGGGTTCGGGCAGGCCTTACTTCATTTTTACACGCCCAGCGATGTTTGCGTCAGAAATCCTGCCTCACAATGATCCGAAAACCACACAGCGCAGGTTGCGATCTCACCAGCCTCTGTCAGCAATGCTGCGGGTTGTTTCTCCAGCCACGTGCGTTGACCTTTCAGTGGTGCTGCAGGCGAGCATCGATTTTCAGCTGCAAAGCTGGCGGTGCGTCAAGTATTTTAGCCATGGATCAGAGTTGCGTCGATCTTTTCCCCGCACGGCAGTTAATGGGTGGATTTCTCACTCTTGTTCTGCCAGCTTCTCCTTTCAGGGTCCCAGGAACTGGATGGGCACCACTTGGCAGAGTAGGAGTCTAAGCAGAGGCTCCAGGTGCTGGCAGAGAGGAGTCTTTGCTGGCCTTCAGACTTCAAACAACAGGAGGCAAGCTCTGATTCAAGCCCTTGGAGAGTTCTTTACAAGAAGGAAGGCAACACAAAGTCCAGTCTTTGTCCTCTTGTACAGGCAGAAGCAGCAACTGCAGGATAGCTCCAAAAAGCACAGTCACAGGCAGGGCAGCTCTTCTTCCTCAGCTCTTCAGCTCTTCTCCGGGCAGAGGTTCCTCTTGTTTTCCAGAAGTGTTCTACAATCTGTGGTTTTGGATGCCCTTCTTATACCCATTTTGCCCTTTGAAGTTCTCTTGTTTGTAAAAATCCTGCCTTGCCCAGGCCAGGCCCCAGACACACATCAGGGGGTTGGAGACTGCATTGCATGAGGGCAGGCACAGCCCTTTCAGGTGTGAGTAACCACTCCTCACCTCCCTCCTAGCACAGATGGCTCATCAGGATATGCAGGCTACACCCCAGCTCCCTTTGTGTCACTGTCTAGTGTGAGGTGCAACTAGCCCGACTGTCAAAATGACCCAGACAGGGAATCCACAAACAGGCAGAGTCACAGAAATGGTTTAAGCAAGAAAATGCCCACTTTCTAATAGTGGCATTTTTAAACACACAATCTTAAAATCAACTTTACTAAAAGATGTATTGTTAAATTGTGAGCTCAGAGACCCCAAACTCCACATGTCTATCTGCTCCCAAAGGGAATCTACACTTTAATCATATTTAAATGTAGCCTCCATGTTAACCTATGAGAGGGAGAGGCCTTGCAATAGTGAAAAACGAATTTAGCAGTATTTCACTGTAAGGACATATAAAACGCATTATCCTATCTTAACCATACACTGCACCTTGCCCTTGGGGCTATCTAGGGCCTATCTTAGAGGTGCCTTACATGTAAGCAAAGGGAAGGTTTAAGCCTAGCAAGTGGGTACACTTGCCAAGTCAAATTTACAGTTTAAAACTGCACACCCAGACACTGCAGTGGCAGGTCTGAGCCATGTTTACAGAGCTACTAATGTGGGTGGCCCAACCAGTGCTGCAGGCCCACTAGTAGCATTTGATTTACAGGCCCTGGGCACCTCTAGTGCACTCTACTAGGGAGTTACTAGTAAATCAAATATGCCATTCAAGGATGAACCACTACATACACATTTTGTATAGGGTCACTTGCACTTTAGCACTGATTAGCAGTGGTAAAGTGCCCAGAGTATCAAAAACAGCAAAAACAGAGTCCAGCACACATCAACAACTTGGGAAACAGAGCCAATAAGTTAAGGGAGACCACGCCAAGGATGAAAAGTCTAACAGGTATCCTTCCAGTATAAAACCTATGCTAGACTTGCGCACAGACCCTTGAACTATGGCACAAAGGTGTGTGTGTGGTGCATGGCAGCAGATTTCTGTGCTGGCGCTAGAGGGAGTGGGGGAGAGGAGTGCCATATTTCTGTGAATATAGCGCTCTCCTGCTCTCTCCTTCCCACGCAGCTCAATACAGAATTTTTGGCTGCTGCAGGTCATTGCATGAGAAGCTAGTAAATATGGGCCTTAGTTTTGATAAATCTTTCACTTTTATAACTCTCTCATTCTTAGTTGTAGCCCTTAGGAAAAAGCCCTGATTGTAGCAAACCCATGTATCACGCGAAGTGACGCACTCTGTCCTTCCTCATTCCTGCCCATGGACTTTAGTCCAAGGGGCCCTCCTCATCACAGGAGGAGGGGGGGGGCTGAAGGGTTCACTTTGAGATAAGAAGCCCTGCATAGTCATAACCCAAGGGTTTTAGACTTAATCGCGTTTCCTTCTTTGTAAAACGTGTTAACATCTTGCACCATGCACTTCAAACATTCAGCACTTCGGCTTTACCCTCTCCTCTTCTTCAAGTACTTTTAATTTATGAGGTTTCATTCATGGAGGATTTACCCTGAGAAAGGAAGCCTGGCACTGTCATAACCCAAGGGTTTTTAGACTTAGTTGGGTTGCCTTCTTTGTAAAATGTGGGATTATCTTGCACCATGCACTTTAAAAAATTCAACACTTGGGTTTTACCCCCTCATTTGGTTCAAGTACTTTTAATTCGTGCCGTTTAATTGGAACTAATCTTCAACTTCTTGTTCATCCTGGAGTGGACACTGAGGTTTAGCATTTTTTTATTTGGACAGTAAAATAGGAATTTTGAGGACTTTTAGCAACTGAATGGCTGTCGTTAATCAATACTGTTTGTATGTACATTTTTATGGTAACTGAACAATAAAATTGCATTGACATTAATTAGCTATCAGTGAGCAAGCTATAAAGTTTGCTATATACCATCAGGGTCGCAAATTTCCAGTCTTTAGACCCAAGTGTCTGGAGCTACCTCCAAAGATTGATTTAGGTTCCGGCAAAACTGGAGTTCCTAACACATCAGCATAAACATTATAACCTTGTCCCAGAATCTCCTTAGTTTTTGACATTCTCGAACCACCTGCCTCCCAGTTGCCTATTTTATTAGCTAGTGCAGCTTTCTGAGATGTTAGCATTCCAATCATGCAATCTATTGGGGGTGAAATAGGCTAGCCACAGAGAATACAACTGCATTTGCTTAGAAGTTCCCCCTTCAACATCTGGGAATTAAAGGCGGATATTTCTAGCTATTCTCCCTCAACCAGATTTAAACCAACTTCTTTCGTCCATCTATCTTGCCCAAGGCAAGACAATTTGTCATCATAATTGTGGCACCCTTTAAGCCATCTTGCCCAATGCCCAAACTTTTTATGAGGGTTTTTGGATTGAACATTTCTGTCACTCTTTCCCTTGATTACTGTATTTGGAGAGGTAAAAAAGCTTTCTTAATATGCTTATATGCTTTGAATCATTAGATAAGCCAAAGCATTCCCAGCTGGAGTAGGTGAAACTTTGCCTTAACTACTTCCCAGGATAATAATTCATTATTACATATCCAGTCTCCTCCGCTTAGCTTTTTTCCCCATCTCCAAGGCTGTTTGCTGAAGACCTAGGGGGCATAGGATTTTGAGAGGGAATGCAGTAGGAATTGAGGGGATGTTAAGACAGTGCCATAACTGCTTTCGCTTCTACTTAAATGAAATTACAGTCCTATCTTATAGGAATTCGATGATGAAGATTCGAAGACTTAGTTGGGGTTATGTCTCCAAACATTTTTTGAAAAGATAGCAGTCAAAAGCTAAAACCTTAGATATTGTTTAAAACCTAGGCCCAGATTTACTAAGGGCTTGCATCACCGTTGCGTCACGAAAGGTGAAGCAAGCTCACGCAAGCACTTAAGTCAGATTTAATATGCCATGCAAAGCCATTTGGCATGGCTCTTCATGGCATAGTGAATCTGGAATAGCAGAAGGCAGCGCACATCACTGCTTTACATCACTCTGTGCTAGGAAGGCATTCCAAGGGTGGAGCGTGGGTGCTCCCACGCATCCACACGAGGTTTTTATGCACATTTCCAGATTTACTTACACTAGTAAACCTGGAAATGTGTCAAAATGCTATTCCTTCACAGGTGAGGCATAAGAAGAAGAAATACCTCGTTGTTATTTCCTCTTTCTACACGTGTCAAGTTCTGCAGCACACATAGAAAGAGGAAAATGTGTTTGAGGAACTGTTTTTGTGCAGTAGAATTAATAAATCCTGCCTGTAACGCAGGCAGCCTTGTACCATGGTGCAAATCGATCCTGTGTTGACACTAGGCAGCACTCAGTGTGCCAGCACAGAGGGAGAGCAGGAATTACCTGTATCTTAGTAGATATGGTGCATTCCTGCCCTCTCCACTGGATGCAGTGCAGCACAGCAAGTTGTCTTGTTGCATTGCATCATATTTTTGTAAGTCCAGCCCCCTAGTGTGCATAATCAAGAAGGCAGCCAGGTAACAGGTAGGTTTTCCAGCGTGGAACAGCCAACCCCTCCTCTTCTCCACGAAGATTTAGCTTCTGCAGATTTATCATTCCATATACAACTAATAATCTTAGTATTGATCCTTGAAAAAAATAATTTGTTAAATATACTGGGATTACTGAGAACAAGAAATTCAACAGGGATAAAACATGAATTTTTACATTTGCGACCCTGCCTATGATCGAAATTGGAAGTTGAAGTTTCTGCCACCTATTTCTCATCATTCATCCTAATAAGAGGGGTATAATTCAATTTATATCAGCCTTCAAGGTAACTTGTGATTATAATTCCCAAGTACGTAATGTAGTCTCTGCTGTAGATAGACTAGAGAAATTCTGGTAATGATTCCACGTCAGCATTCAAAAGTGACATCTCTGTTTTAGCTGATTTAATTCTATATCCTGCCAAAGCTGAACTTTTTTTTTAAATAGCTCATAACGTTTATTAATAGCTGTTGGATCTGGTTAAAGGTATTGTAGTGTGGTTAGTTTTACGTATTCATTGCGCTTTAGCTTCAGGCTTTAGGCCTTTGTGCATTTTGCCCTGAATATATTTTATTCATTTGCTGACAGCTTAGAGCCTCTGTGCACTCTGCTCTACATGCTTTTTATTAGGCTTCGTACTGTTATTTTTCAAATAGCCAGTTCTACGGTGTTGTTTTTTATTCATATCACACTGTTTTGCATACTTCAGCACTGGAGTTCTCCATAACATATTTACTCGTGCCCAACGTAGATTATGTATTTGACCCTAAACTGCAGACTCAAGAATTTCTTCAATATGAAATAGAATACCCTGTTCCTGCTGGTACATTGCCTATTGACCAATATGAAGTGGTCATGTATACAGATGGCTCTGCGCAACCAGCGGTTGGGACTAAACAACAGTATTCTGCTGCATGTGCGGTGGTGAGCGGCACTATGGAGGGGGAAGTGTTCTGCCCCCGACATACTTATACTAAAACCTTGGGAGATTGCACGGCACAGCTGGCTGAGCTCAAAGCTCTATTGTTAGCGTTGGAGCATGCAGATCCGGCACTTTTAACCTTGCTGGTCTGTGACTCCTACTACTGTGTGCAGTCTTTCAACGAATATTTACACTATTGGAAGATGAATGGGTTCAGAGATTCTAAAGGCAACACCATTAAGCATAAAATGTTGTGGGGTAAGGTTGCGGATCTGAAGGAAACGCTTCCTAGAGTCCATGTTGTGCATACACTTGGACACCAGCGCGTTGGAATACACGTTGCTGGGAATACTTTGGCTGATGAAGCCGCGAAATCGGCAGTGGCTGTCGCCACTGTGGCCGCAGTGACTCGTTTGAGTTCCAAACCATACACAGAAATATCGGCTGCCATAAAAGCTACTGCTGATGGCACGCCCTTTCCTAAAGGATTTCCTTCAAAATATAGTTACTGCTTGAATAGTGCGCTAAATGCTACTGTTACAATTCCAGGCATTGGTGTACGTGAAATTCCGAATAAAATAGAGAGACCTCGATTGATTTCTGCAGCCCATGAGGGGGTGGCTTCTGCACATGCTGGGGTGGCTGCCACAATTTCACTTTTACAGGCTCGTTACTGGTGGCCTGGTCTCTATAAAGAGACGAAGCAGTATGTCCTTTGTTGTGACATTTGTCAACAAATTAAGGCATCGTCGGCTAGACGCCCGCAGCAGACGCCCCTTCTGATTTCAAACAAACCATTACAGTGTGTGTACTTGGATCATTGTGGTCCGCTGACGCCAGATAGTGCATACAAGTATATATTGGTTGCTGTAGATTCGTGCTCCAGATTTGTATGGGTATGGCCACAACGCTCGGCTGACGCTCGCACTGTTATTAAAGATTTGCGCATCTTTGTCCATATATTTGCAGTTGCGGCTTTTCATTCGGACCAGGGCCCTGCTTTTGCCTCTAAGGCATTCAGGGACACCATGGCTTCGTTGGGGGTCCAACTCCAATTCTCGTCTCCATTTCATCCCGAGGGAAATTCTGTTGTGGAGCGTTTAAATCGTGATTTAAAGCAGTCCTTAACGGCCAGAGTTATAGGTACGGGTCGTGGTTGGCTAGCCCACCTATATGGAGTACAGAGAGCACTTAATAACTTGCCTAGAAGGTCACTGGGGGGTCGTACTTCATATGAGTGCCTGTTTGGAACACGAATGTATGTTCCTGATCTTGATGGTCCTGGTGTGGAGGCGGCAGATACGCCCTTTGACATAAATGATCGTGTCACTGTTTTGCAGGATTTACAACAATTCCGTGAAGTTAACTCTTCTGCCAGTGCTGCCTCCTCAGGAATTAAGGATGAGCCAGTAACACCTACTGGTTGGATACCCAGGATTGGGGATCTGGTGCGTGAAAAGGTCGCAGTTAAAAAATAATTTGGTCCTTCTTATCGAGAACCTGTCCCTGTGTTGGGGGTGAGCAGCACGAGAACTGTGATTTTACCGCCGCTGCGAGGGGCCAAAGGAAATCGCTTTGTTTCCATTGATAATGTCAAGTTACAACATGTGGCCGATTCTGCACAGCAGACCAAGAGGGACACCCAGTAGTTCCGGAATCCCTCTCACTACTGGGGAAGAAGTCCCGCTGCAGGTGATTTTCACCGACACTGTTTCCTCTCCGAGCTTGGGGAGGGTGGATGATGATCTTGCGATTGTTCCACCGACGGCGATTAATATGGAATCTTGTGATCAAATTGCTGTACGTTCTACTGACGTTTCTGAACATGTGGTTTATAGCGTGCCACGGCGAGAGCCTCCGTCTGCTTCTTCGTTCACAGTTGCACCTTTTGCTAGAACTGCTTCTGGCTGCTTCAACGACGCTGATAATGATGGGTCCGGCTCCTCGTCTTCGATGTCTTCTGTCCACGGTCCACGACGGCTGCTGGGATGGCTTAAACAAACATATTTTGTTTTTTCTTGGAAATATTTTTGGCTGTTTTTGGCCGTGATGACTATTTTATTATGGTTGGGATTTGTGGTTACTTTTTTTCTGATAATACATGGTCATTTTCTTCCTGATCGATCTGACATTGAGACTGTGTTGAAACCACATTTTTCGTCTCATATGGTTCGAAGAGACTTGTCCACAGTGAACATTTCTGCTATACCAGTTCCGGATGGAATTGTGTGGGATAAAGTAATGTTTGATATATATGGTCCCACTGAATTGATTCAAATACCGTATGTCCTCAAATTATCAATGAATGATATTGTTATACCTGGCATTGTTTCTGATGATTGGGATGTGAAGACAGTAGATTCTATGCTAACGGATTTGCAATATTATACTGTCTATGACGATGAAGATGCTTACCAGTTTAGAGATAATCATGGTGACATGTTTTGTTACAACTATTATGGACACCATTTTATTCATAAAGCTAGTAGCCCTAAGTCCATGTTTAATTATGTGCAATGGGAACATTGCTCGACTCCTCCGCAAGGGAGTTCAAAAACTTATTATGAAAGTTGCATATTTTACTGGGCATGATCCACGTAATGCTAGGTCCTACTATTTTAAAGTTACACCGTATTCTAATAAGCAAATGTTATTGACCGATACTAAATTACTGTATTCCAATTTGTTTGTATCTAAACTGTCGGTCGAGGGATATGAATACTGGTTTAAAACTGTTGACTTGAAAAGTGTTTGGGGTACGAAAAATTGGCAAATGCAAGGCAGGGACACATTATTTAGAGCATGTATTATCCCTGTGCAGATGATTTTCCTCAATGACACAGTACAACAGACTAGCTGTTTGGGCTTAGCGACTATTAGGGAGTTAACTTTGCCTAGTATACCTGTCCCTTCTAAATTAAAAAATTGGCAGCACTATGTGAATGCTACTTTCAGTGACTTTACACATTGGGTCCAGAATGGTACGCTTAACGCTTCATCGTTACATCCAGGCGGGTGGTTATTATGGCCTGTAGACACTAATAAGTGTCATCAACGTTTTGTCACCTCTTCAGGGGGGTTCAGGACTAGTAGGGCGGACCCTCGTTACGTTTCACCAGAACATGCTGATATTATAACTACATACAGTGTGGGGAAGCTTTGTCAGCAATGGTTGAAGTCATCCACGCTGGATGCAGTTAAGTCACATCTCATGTTACTGTCTAATAATACTGATTTACAAGATTTTTTGTCAGGTCCCAGAGTACCACGGAAGAAAAGGTTCTTATACGAGGTTTATAATGAGATTTGGAAGCTTTCACAACAAGAAGCTGCAGCACGGTTGAGGCAGATTGATCAAAAAAATCTGATGCAGACTTTGTCTGTTGTAGATAATGGCATGCATACCCTTTCTGAACGTGTTTACACGATTGACAGCATTGTTTCCTCTGCCATTGACATTATTAAATCGGACATGTCTTCTTTATATCATGGGCAGAGTCAGACACGGTCCATCATGCAGCTGGGTTGGACTCTTCAGACCTTGAAGGCGGGTCGCGTTCCAAGGCAGCACGTTCGTGCCAGTGAGATCTTTATCTCTTTTAATTTAACTCGTCAACAACAACTGATGGCTAAAAAGGAAGCGACATATGTTATGTTAAATAATGAGAAATTAGAGAAACTGCCTTTCACAGTAGCTGAGATTCCGTCAGCTGAATGGTTGATCCATGGGGTTATTAATTTGCCTATCTCTACTTTGCAATTTACTTCGTGTTTGAAGCACATTCCGGTGGGTAGATATGAACTATTGGGAGACAGTTACATACACGAGGTGTGGGACCTTCCCTTTCAGTACAAATGTGTTAATGGTTTGAAGGAGGTTTTTCTTAGCGGCAGCGAATGCGAAGCTTCTGTCAGCCATTCAATGGTTTGTAAACAGCTGTCCTTGCACGGGGCGTGTAACGCTTCGATTGCTAACTTAGCTTGTTATCTGAAGGGAGTTCCAGTCCCGGTTATTAAAAACACTTTCCAGGTGCTTTCTAACGGCAGTTACATTGTTCTTAACAGCGAACGCTGCTGTGGCATGCGTGCCCGAATAGTTTACATCGTCGTTGTCAACAAGGCCGTTACGTGCTGCGGGAATGTGTTGTTTCCCCCCACTCAATTTAGGGAGGCAGCAGACATCTGGCCTCATATTGCTACTTCCAAGGTTGATTTCGACAAGTTGAGTCGGCTAAAAACTTTATTGTTTCAAAAGCATGTGGCCCTTACATCTGCTAGCGAGACCTACGCACTTCAGGTGGCAAGGTCATCGGCGGAGATACAGTCCCTTTTGAATACTAACTTTCCGAATCACTTCGGTGAACTTGTGGGACGTATATTTAATGCATCCAGCACCGCTGGTATTGCACATTTTTTCAAAGTCGTTGGTGTTGGTTTTGCTCATACCTTCTCTTCCATATTCGGTTTGATACCTTCGGCTATACATTCTATTTTCGGAAGCATTTTTGGGGGTTTCCCGATTACTTTGGCTTTATTGGCTGGAGTCTTGCTGTTGTTGCTATTTTTTCGCAATGGCTGTCCCGTCACGACGAGATCCTGTACTGCTGCTCCCATCAGCGCAGCTGTGTCGTGAACGCAAGATGCAGCATTTTGGAGCGACACTCCTGGGACATTTGGAGTGCGACTGGTCTCTGTCATTCAGACCGGTTTTGGATTGTGTGCAACCCGTGTTTCGATGCCTTTGGTGCTCGTTTGAACATGCACTGGCTCTCTGTCTCTCATTGCAGCGCCCTCCAATGGTCGATACTGATCTGTTGATGTTCCCGATTAGGGCTCATTCCCAGACTTGTGCACTACGGATGCGCTTGCTTCGTTAGGCAGTTTATGAGATTCCCTTCCTGGAGGAAGATGGTATTGTCTCTTTCATAGGCCCTGCACGGGGTGCCGCCCTGACTGGTTTTGGGGCTTTGGATCACATCTGCTCCATGGTACTTTGTGGCGTGGATCTTCCGATATTGATATATATCGAAGTGGAGGAACTCCTGCGTTCTATTGCTTCTGTCTGACGATTGGATTTTTACGAAATTGACACTTTATTGAATTTGGTTTTATGCTCACATGTTACCTAAATTTACTTTGTTGTCTTCTCACCTTGTCGAAATACTTGTTTTAGATATTGTTTATATTTAGGACATCCTTTTATATTATTGGAACCACTTGCTACCGACAAGGGGAGGGTATAGTGTGGTTAGTTTTACGTATTCATTGCGCTTTAGCTTCAGGCTTTAGGCCTTTGTTAATTTTGCCCTGAATATATTTTATTCATTTGCTGACAGCTTAGAGCCTCTGTGCACTCTGCTCTACATGCTTTTTATTAGGCTTCGTACTGTTATTTTTCAAATAGCGAGTTCTACGGTGTTGTTTTTTATTCATATCACACTGTTTTGCATACTTCAGCACTGGAGTTCTCCATAACATATTTACTCTGTGCTTCAGTCAAGGATACAGTCTGGTACATTGCCGATAGACGTGGTAAGAGTTTAGACTTGGCATTCCTGCGTAGGGACATTTTGTGATCACGTTGACATGTTAGTTATAAAATCACTTCCTTGTCCCAAAACACGCAAGAGGGAGATTCCGACCAGGGAACCACAACTTGACGTTGACTGCCTCGTTGCAGATGCTGAACCAAGATCACAGGTCTTTGCTCAGGTATGAGGGCTGATATCCCCATAGTGATTCTAATAGGCAAACTAGAAGCTTAACATGCTGTGCTCTAGATAGAACAAGCAGAGGGAGAGTAGAAACTGTTTGACAATATGATAGCTTTGTTTTTATGTTTTACTCTCCTGGTAACTATTACAATCCTACTGTGTTGTATCGTTCTGGTTATTGCGGCTCACACCTTAATATCTAAAATACAGTCGTTTTATTAAAACATTATATAAAACTTATACTGTCTTTGTCATTTGTATATGAGATCATATTGGAAATAAGAGAGTTGGTTTGGATCTGAGTAACCACGACTTCCCTGAGAAGTTCCAAAGATGTCATGCGCTCGGCTGCCAAATCATTCCTTCCACATGGGAGAAATGAGGCACTGCTAGTTAGCCGGAGCAAAAACCGGATTTAGGGTGACAGAGTTCTTTACACGTGGGTCAGACTCAGTCCCCCACACCGTTATAGATCCTGCTGCCTAGAAATCCAGTAGTCTCATTTAGAAGAATGAGAGCCCACGCGACAGTATAAGAACAAATTATCGGCATAGAGTTTTTATCTGGGAGAATCGGGACTGGGAGCTTTTAAAGCTTCAGATCTCCTCAAAGCACAGGCAAGTGGTTCAATAAAAGCCACAAAAAGTAAAGGCAACAGCGGACATTCTTGTCTAGTGGTGCGGGAGATACTGATTTTTCGAATACTTGAGCATAAAATACTACCATTCAGATGGAAATCCATCCTCTTTGAAGACCTTACATCTTGGGAGCTCTTTTACCACCGTCACTACTTTTTCTGCTTCTATTGAGTGAATGTGAGTGTCAGCTATGTCTGTGGCCAGTGACACAATTGGGCCTGAACTAAACAAAATCATAATATCCTCATCTGAGGGATTTAAATATCCCGTATACATTTTACGAAAGTGTTCAACAAAGATAGACTCTATTCCCTCACTATCCCCTTCCATAGTCTCTGTCTGGGTCTTTTATTTTAGTGATATTAGTTCTCACTGTTCAAGTCCAAACGTGCAGTCAGTAACCTACTACTAAATTCTCTCGTATAGTATAGCTGCTGACCATATGTCTGTGCACCTAGGATTTGATTCTCTTTCAGGAAATTCTGAAGTTCCTTCTTAGCAGACTCTCTATCTAAATATCTCTGCTTCTCCTGTACCTGGTATAATCTAGTTTTAACTAGCTGGAGTGCACTTGAGAGGGTTTTAAATTTATTATTCTCAATCTTTTTGAGTGCTTTCAAAAACTATAACCTCCCCCATCATCGTTAACATATGCGCCTGCCACACATTTTCCAACAATGTAGAGCCTCTATCTTCTGCAAAGAAGAGCTGAGTGTTATGCCCCATTTCTTCCAAAGATCGTCCCTCACTAAGTGAATAATCAAGTCATAGATAGAGTCTGGTTCATCAAGGATTGGCCCATACACTGAGACTAATGTAGTTGGTAGTTGATCTACTAAAATCTCTACAATCACACATCTTCCAGTTTTATCTGTAATTGAGTTAGTATTTTTTCTCCTAAACAACTTGCTGCCCAGTATTGCAACCCCCATGTGAGCTGCAATAATTGGAAGGGTGCCAGTTTAAATAGATTCAGCTTATCCTTGTTTATGTGTCTCCTGAAGGAGCATTGTAGACAACTGTTGTATATCTAGGCAATTCAGGATTGCCCGGCATTTCTTTCTATTATTCGAATTATTCACATTCACAGACAAGACGCTAAATCTATACCTATTCATAGTAGACACATATTAGATATTGGAGTAAAGGTAGCTGGGGACCTCCCTAGACATAACCTCGCAATCTCCAGCGTCATATTTCTCTCCTCTCTAATACACCTGTCATTTTGGAAAAGTGCCTCTAATATTGCTGAAAACTGTCTTTTTAACCCAGACAACTTATCCACCTGATAACTGATGCCATTCCACCAACACCCAACCCCACTCCCACCTTACACCCATGCAATCACATGCAGACACAAGCAGACACGTTCACAACACTCACTCACAAATACACATACATTCATACACACACGCAAGCACCAGTCATTAATAAACAATACTCACGTGCTGCAGCTCTCTAGAAGAGAAGACTCGACGGTGCCAGGAGGGTTGGGACTGCTACCTACCCTCCAGCCAATTAGGGCAGGCAGCAGTCCCAACCTCGCCACAGAGTAAAATGGGGTAAGAGAGATTGCTTACTGCACCCACACGGTGACGAGGTGTCAGTGATAGACTCACTGCCCTGGCACTTCAGGGCTTAAATCTGAAGCGCCTGGGTACGTGGCTATCACTGAGCTCTCCGTCAGGAGGGGGAAGGCCTAGAGAACTTTTGCTGAGATGAGGAGGTCACTCCCACATGGGCTGTGACCTCCTCAGCCCAGCACATTTCAGCTCAGGCAGCCAGGAGCCTGCACGTTTAGCTCATGTCTTGCTCCTGGTTGTCTGACCTGAAAATAAAGAGTGGCTGTCAGGCTGACATTTGTTCAGCCTAACAGACACTCTTTGTGTCTAAAAAGTGCAGCGCCGTGGCCCCCCTGTCCTGAAAGATGGAAAGGAGGGAGAGAGTGGGCTTGCAGGGAGATAGAGGAAAAAATGTTCGATTGAGAGGCACAATATGTGGTGCATCCGAATGACAGGTTAGCTGCCCAAATAGAGTCCGTAAGAGAGGAGTACAACAGACTGGCGCACCAGGAAGCCAGGTCATTATTTACATTGTTGGGCCTCAATGTTACCAAGGACTTCAACTCCTTAGAGTGGCCCTACGTAATGGTCCTGTTGGAGCAAATGGGGCTTGGCCTGTCATCCCGGGCATTGGTTTAGTCTGTTGTACACCTGCCCCATGGCCTACATCCTGGTAAATGGTTTGGTATTAGCCAAATGTGGCCAGGGGAGAGGGATGAGACAGGGATGTCCCGTCTCTACTTCTCTTTGCGATTGTGGTGGAACGAATTGAAAACTGGAAACGCAGAGATGCCCTGGTAACCCAGCCTGCACTGGAACAATGATTGACAGGATGTTGTCTTGCTCTAGGCAGACACTATTCTGTTATAGTTGGCTGAGCCAGAGAACTCTATAAATATAGTATTGGAGATGTTTGAAATAGTTGCAAATAAGTTGGGACAAAGCATGTCTCTATCTACTGGTGGAATGGAGACCCAGAGCTGGAAGGCATTATCCGCTCCCTACTGCAGAGGGGCTCCTCGCATGCATGAGAGCAGGAACAGACAGCTCTTCTTTGATAAATACCTGGGCAGGCTGCTAGGCGCCTATAGGAAAGAACTGGGGCACTGGCACAGACTACCTTTATCCCTACTAAGCTGCAAGGAGCCCTATAAAATTAAGGGCCTCATTTCAACATTGGCGGGTGGCGGAGGTCGCCTGACAATGTTGAACCGCCATCAGGCCACCTATGCGGCCTGAAAGCCGCCGGCTGCATTTCGACATCCCCGCTGGGCCAGCGGCCGGAAACAGAGTTTCCGCCCCCCGGCCCTGCGGGGAGTACGGCCGTACCATTGCAGCCGGATCCTAATGGATCCGGCAGCAATGTGGCAGTGTGGTGGGTGCAGCAGCACCCGTCGCGCAATCCACTGCCCGTAATTACCACCATGGACAGGCTGGCGGAAAGGGGACTCGTAATCCCCAGGGCAGCTCTCCTTGCAGTGCTGCCCTGGCGGATTACAACCGCCGGGACCGCCATGGCGGGAGCCTGGCGGTCCCGGAGGTATGACCTTGGCGGGACCACCACCGTCATGATACTGCTGGTAGTACCGCCATCCTGTTGGTGGTACTACCGCCACAATAACCGTTATAATGAGGGCCTATATCTGCTCAAATTCTTAAATGACCTGCAGAACTCCCCTTTCTGGAGATTCCAGATACTGTTTTTTAAACAGGTTAAGGCCACGATCCAGCTATTACTTTGGGATGGAGGCCCCTACAAATAGCGTTTGCCAGTGCTGACTAGGAAAGCCTTTGATGGAGGTATTGCACTGCTGAACCTTTGACTATATTACTGTGTAACGCAGCTAGAATTCATCAGCGACTGGTCATTCATGGACCAAATGGAGCCCTCGATGGCTGGGGACAAGAGGGCTATCAGCCTGGGGGTAATATAACAAGTGGACCTACGGCAAAGAGAAAATAACGGCGCTGCCACCCCCCACGCAAAGGCAATCAAGGCTGAGTGGAAAGCCACAACGTGCATTGGATGACAGGACAAGCTCACTCAAGAAACACCCTAGTGGGAGACAATGCTCTGATGCTACTACAAGGAGTTGAGGGAGGCAAAAAATGGGACCTCCTGGGGATACCCAAGCTGGGGGACGTTTGGGTGGCTGAGTGCCTGACAACCTTTGAGGCACTTCAAGCTCAGTATGAGTGAATGGTGAGCCAATATTTGGGACATATAAAAATTAGGCACCTACAACTCTGCATAGGCCCGAACGTTGTGATTCTGGACAAAATTCCCTTGGAATACAAGGCGCTGAGCACCCCACTACAAAGGCATCTCAACTCAGTTATATATAATACCCTACTTGCTGATATCACCCTTCCCCACTAGTAAAGCTACATGATAGACGGGTGAGAGATCTTGGCAGACTGGAGGACGACACATGACGAAAGGCATGTTAACATCCAAGGGAGGTGGCGATAAGGGCTAACTTCTGCTTAATCCAGCTTAAAATACTTCATAGGGCATATTTTACCAAAACGCAGCATTTGCCATGAACAGAGGTATGACAGAAAGATGTGCAAGGGGATGTACACAAAGAGGCACAATGATACAAACATTATGGGAGTGCTCCATGTTAGCTCTATTCTTGAGGGGGATACAATCAAGGAAATCTGAGGCTTTAGAAATGCCACTAGACCTTACTCGCCAACTGATAGCACTTGATATATGGGAAGAATAAACACTAGATAAGTATGTCCTATTGTTTTGCATCACTGCTATAATTATAGGCAGGAAAGACATAATACAGAATTAGAACAGAGCAGTTGCTCCGAGAGTAGACAAATGGAAAGCCAACATGAACTTGTGTATTTGGGAGGAGGAGTAGGTTTATAAAGCAGGAGCCTGTCCCAACAAGTTCACGAAAATCTGTGTGCAGGGAACGCCTGGTTATAAGACACAGTAATGGACAGCTGGAGTAGGGCTGGAGGTGGGGCCGGATATCCGGCAGTGACAAGCCCAAGGGAGGGCTATAAACAGGGGAGACCACTAATTGACAGCATTTCAATGGTACTGTTTGGCTACCCCAGAATCAGGGAACTACTATGCTACAATAGACTGAGCAAGAGGAATAAGATCAATTGCAGCCAAGTTTCTCCACTGTTGGGGGGGACGGTTCGTGGTGTGGGTTTATGAGGGACATGGTTATGCTGTATCTGAAAACTCAATAACATTTTTTTTAAAGCTACTGAACAGATTCACACCAAATCAACAAAAGCATGATTTCTTTGTGAAGTCCCACGTTCATGCCAAATGTGGTGTAAATCTGTTCAGCGGTTCGGGCTGTTGGTATGAGCAAAATTTCTTATGGAAGCTAAAATGGGAAATCACTTCCTTTTTCACCACCCCCTCCCTTAGGTTTATTCCCCTGCCCAGAGTTGCATGAAAACTTACATGTCGTACTTTTGTCATAGTTGGACTCTTTCTCTAGGCAACACTGCTGGTTTAAGGATGACAGTACTTATGTTTATAGGCAACTATGCCTGTCCTACAACAAGTCGCAACTGTTGTCCCAACCCTCCTGGCTCACAAGCAGCACCTCACCAAAAACCCAAACAGTAAGAGGTGATTTGTGGCAGCCTCTACGCATGGACTCAAGAGTATGACATCTCAAGGAGTGTTGTGGTTAAACAGAGATTACCCCTTTCTCACATGAACACCATGTCTCAATCAAAACAGGCAATGAAACAGATGCTGTAAAGTTTTCAATAGGTTTTATTTAACAAAACTGCAATCTACGATAAGTTGCATGGGCTGCAATGATTAGGATAATGAATAATGCAAGAAACAGAATAGTAAAGACAAGAGTCATTAATACAAAAACTCCCACCATCTTGCAATGACATGAAATGACATGAAGTGACATGAGATATGAAAGATGTCCTCTACCCTAATAATATGAACCTAATCTCTAACCTAAAGAGAGCTAGGTGTGTTACACCCAATCTGCCAATGCCATGTCCGTGAGAAGAGCCCCCAACCCTCCACCCCTCATTACATTGGAATGAGGTCTCTAGCTCAGACTCTGTAGGGACATGAAGACTAGGTCAGCGTGAAGGCGACATGCAGCATCAATAGCAGCGATACCATTTGGTTGGAATCCCTTTGACTATCTGTTAAAGTAAAGAGTATGTATACAGATCTGCTTGGACCCCTGACCTAGGTCTTTTCCCAAACAATAGATAACAAGACATGGTAATTTATATAAACAATTCCCTCAAAAGCGACAAGAGGGAAAGAACCTAATGTGAACACCTACAGTTTGTTTATCTTTGTCTCTTAATATTGACACCTTAGCGTGGTTGCACTGGTAAAGCAAAACTAAAACATGGGCCTAACTAAAAACAAGTCAGCCATCTTAAAAGATTTAATTAAATAAATGCGCTAAAACAGAGCAAGCTATGTAGGGTAAAAGTCACTAGGTGACAGGGGCATGAGTCTGCAAGCCAAAAGCTAAGCTAACTCCTGTATTCCATTAAAACAAACTAGGATTCACTAGACCTTCCCCATTGCCGTAACAAGTGTGGCGCCATAACTTGATGCCACCGAAGGTGAATGAATCCAAATTCTAAAAACACTCTGGACTAAGAAGCTAAAAGCATAAAAACTAGATAAAAAATCACATTTAAAAATGTGTTAAGAATCAGTAGCCCACTTACCGCCATGCTGACTGCCGCCAACATACCGCCGCCACCGCGGATATCCATTCACCATATTATGACACACACACATCAATCCGTCACTATTCAGCCACAGACACAAGTCCGCCACACCAAAGGTCAGTGATAAACTGGCGGTATCCAAACCCACACCATTACGCCAACAGAACTACGCCTATCGCATTATGACCCATGAATCACCATGGCGGACATTCAACCGCGGTAAACCATTGGCGGTACATACCTCCACGCTCAAAATACACACACACATGCAAAACAACATTACATTAGTCAATATAAATAACACACACCTGATACCCATACACACATCCACCCACTCACACCACTATAAAACACACACCCACATTACCCACAACCCTTTACGACTACAAATAATTGCCACCATAGAGAGACAGCAAGACCACTGACACAACCAGAGCCACATACTACTCACACCTATACACCACTCACGCACCACTCATGCACCCCCGATCACACACCCCAACACATCACCCTACACACCCTCACCTACACACCTTACACAACATCCAGGGCACCACAAAGACACCCCCGATTCCCAGAGGAGGAGCTAAGGGTCATGGTGAAAGAAATCATCTGGGTAGAGCCTCAGCTATTTGGAGCACATGTGCAACAAATATCTATATATATATATATCTATATCGTGGACAGGGTCAATGCCGTGGGACATCACCCAAGAACTAGGGATGACATCAGGAAGAGGTGGAACGACCTACGGGGAAGGTACGTTCCATTGCAGCAAGACACCAACTCGCTGTACAGAGGACTGGTAGTGGACCCCCTCCTCCTCCCCACTACTAACAACATGGGAGGAGCAAATCTTGGCAATCATGGATCCTGAGGGCCTGGCCGGAGTAGGAGGAGGACTGGACTCTGGTAAGTCAACTCTCCACTACTACTACCCCCTACCTGCATGCCATCACATACCACCACCCTCACCCTCACTTCCATCACTCCACCACCTCCCACACACCCCACCATCACATCCCACTCATTCCAATGCCAAGCCCTGCATGCATGCATGGACATCACTCACAGCCCTGCATGGACACCTATCACAAAAGCATGCATACTAGAGAGAGCCCACCATACACCAACTTACACAAGTAAAAGCTGCCAGGGCAAATACAACCAAATAGGGCAACCCACTGATGCACAATATGTCACACACAGAAACAATAACACATCGTTTACATCCCCACAGGTATCCCAGCCAATGTCACCGGAGAAGAGGTGCCAGCACTATCCAGTCCCCCATCTGAAAAGGCCCACAGTGATGACAGCAACTCTGGTCGCCTGGATCTGTTTGACCAATCTGGCCCATCAGGGACCTCTGGGCAGTCGGTTACCCAGGCCCAGTCACACACCACCACAGAGCCTCCCCCATCTTGAAACACCACCACAGCACCCACCCAGCATACCCACACCTCTGTCCCTAGGACACGTCAATCAGCAGTGTGTCCACCTCTACAAGGACCCCAGGACACACCTCATACCCAAGACAATCAGGAACCTGGGGTCAGTGGCAGTGGGCACACGGTTCAGGGTACACAGGCGCAGGACAACAGGGAAACTGGGAGAAGTGCTGTGCACCAGGGGAAGGATAGGCCCAGGGAACCAACTCTCCAGGAGGCACTCACCGAGATCCTGGGAGCATATCAACATTCCCAGGACACGATGGGCCAGATCCTGGACAATGTGCAGGAGAACAGGCAGCTGCAGGAGGGACAGTACCAGGGGATCATGGAGGACTTGCAGGCCATCAACACCACCCTGGTCTCCATTGCAGGGGTGCTGGCAGACATGACCAACATTATGAGGGGGGCAGTCTCACAACAGCAGGCCCCTGCCACTAGCCAGACATCTGAACTGCCTTCCACCTCCTTTGCCGCTGGTGGAAAGGAGGCCCCGCCACAGGATTCACAGGCCACCAGCACCCCTCCCCCTGTAGAAGGAGAACCACCCCGCAAACATTCCGGGCGATCCAGGCAGAAGCCAGAGACTATTGCCAAGACCCCCGCCAGGAAATGAGACTCTCCTGATTGCCACTCTTGTGTCTCTCTCTGTCACTCTGTCCACCTTGAACTGCCATTGCTCCCATTCCTATGTCCCCTTGGACAATCACCTGTGCTACAAATAGACTAGAACTACACCCTGGACTTTCCTCCATCATCACCCCATCTCAATGCACTTGCCCCTCTTCTTCTTACCACTTCAATAAACATCCTTGGAAAAAAAAAACAAGTAGGAAGTATGTTACATTTTTAAAGTATGTTTCACTTAACCAGGTTCAAACATTGCAATTCATCTGTATAGTAATTGTGCACATAGGAAAGACCTGTAGTTGGCTGCAGTAATCACACCAGGAGCGATAGTGGGGCACCAACATCTGTAAAATGAATTGCCAAAGGGTACAGTAAGTGGGCATAGAAGTGGGAAATAACAGCATGCCAGTGCCAAAGATATACAAAATAATGACAATGAAATGTGAAGTAACACTGTCTTACCTGTGTGTCATTGGAAGTATTGTCGTAAAAGGAACATGGCTTCTCAAGGGAAGGTTGAGCAACATCCAGCATGCCACGATTATCTGGCAGACCTTCTTGGGTGAGTAGCACAGGGATCCACATGTTAGATAGAGGCACCTGAACCTGGCCTTCAGGAGGCCAAAGGTTCTTTCGATTATCCTTCTTGTTCGCTCATGTGCCTCATTGTAACATTCTTCTGCCCTTGTCCTGGCATTTCTCACAGGGGTCAGTAGCCATGATAGGTTGGGGTAACCAGAGTCACTTGTAAATATTGAGGGACAACATGTAGTCACACACTATCCCATATGGCCCACACCATACCCATACACCAACACCTACTGGGTGGGAACCAGGGCTCACCTATTATCCACAACCTGTGCCTCTGTAAATGGGCCATCACATTTGGGATGCTGCTATTCCTCAGGATAAAGGCATCATGCACTGACCCAGGATACTTAGCATTGACATGGGAGACGTACTGGTCCGCCAAGCACACCATCTACATTCATGGAGTAGAAACTCTTACGATTTCTGAACACCTGTTAATTGTGACGGGGGGACAAATGCAATATGAGTTCCATCAATCGCCCCAATAATGTTGGGGATATGTCCCATTGCATAGAAGTCAGCCTTCACTGTGGCCAAATCCTCCACCTGGGGGAAAACAATGTAGCTGCACATGTGTTTAATCAGGGCAGACAAACACTCTTGTCAGTATTATTGAGAACATTGGCTGTGACATTCCTGCTGCCAAGCCCACTGTCACCGTGAAAGAACCAGTTGCTTTGATATGGAGCACTGATAGAACTTGCACAAGAGGGGAGATCCCAGTGGGGTGACGGATAGCAGATATCAGGTCAGGCTTCAACTGTGCACACAGCTCTGTGATTGTGGCCCTGTCAAGTCTATAGGTAAGGATGATGTGCCTGTCCTCCAGTGTTGCCAAGTCCACCAGGGGTCTGTAAACGGGGGTATGTCTCCATCTCCTATTCATCAGCAGTGGTAGCAATCAAAGGGACAAAAGAGTGAGGAGCCGGTCACTAACTGAACATTGGAGCCACAACAGTGAAATGCATGATGTCAATTTGGAATGGGTAAGTGGGATTTGTCCTTTATGTGCAAATGTTAACTGTGACGCAGTTATTATCCAGGGCGTGCCCCCCCCCCCGAAATGGCGTCCACCTGCCCTGTGTGGAGGGACAGGTGGAGGTGAGGTAATTCTGCTGACGTTGAGCACTATTACGGGAGGTGGTCGGGAACCTCTGTGCAACTCCTCGTTGGTTAACACTGGGACCTAAGGGGTACAGTGGCAAATGGTGATCCATGCAAGCAGTGACGGTATTCACCGCCGTGGACGTGACTGCCATTTTCTATCTGATCACTCACTTGCTGCCTGACCTTCAGCAGGAGAGGACCTACACTGCATGTGCTGCTGTGGCCTGTGTCTGGAACCTACCATGGCCTGTGAGACTGGGGAAAGGGCCCCTGCCTTCACCTCGGCAGAGTTGGAGCGACTGGTGGATGGGGTTCTACCCCAGTATGGACTGCTGTATGGGCCTCCAGACCAACAGGTGAGTACACTGTGGGCACGATGCATGTGGCATGAATGCATGGAGTGGTGTGTGTGAAGGCCTCGTGTAAGAGGGGGTGGGAGTTATCTCCTCTGGACGGCATATTGGTTGTGTGCTGGGCCATGTGTGTGCAAATGGTGATGTGAAGGGATATGGTGGGCCATAACTGTAACAGCCAGGACTGTCTGACTGATACTATTTTCCTGTGTGTATTACCTCTATAGGTCAGCACCCATCAAAAGAAGGGTATATGGTGTGCCATTGCCAAGGACATGCGGACCCTGGGGATCCCAGGCGGAGCACCCACTGTCAGAAACGGTGGGAGGACCTGAGACACTGGGCACAGAAGATGGCAGAGGCCCAGCTGGGGATGGCCTCCCAACGAGGAAGGGGTGCCCGTTGAAACCTGACTCCCCAGATGGCCTGCATACCGGTGGTGTCCTATCCTGAGCTGGATGGGCGGATGAGAGCAGTCACAAGGGGGTAAGTACAGTGCCCATCATTACAACCTACGCATGGTTGGGTGGTATCCGGGTGGGGTATGTGTGTCAGTGGGTGCCCCTAGCCCAGGCCTGACATTGTAAAGTAGGTCCCCTGGTGGCAAGGGCCCTGAAGGGATAATCCTGCTACATAGCTCGTAGGCATCCACAACTGATCAGGGCTGCATGGGTCCCAGGTGTGCTACATTTGGCGGTGTGTGCCCCTCCCCATGCCTTGGTGGCTAGCAAAATAACTTTTAGTGCAATACATAGTGTGTAGGGCTATTCCCTGTTTGTGAGAGTGGTGTGTACACCAACGGTGGTGTTGGTGTAGCCATTGACCAGGTGTATCCTTTGTCTCCCCCCCTTTTTGTTTTGTCACCTTGTCCTTATGTGCATTAGCATCATCTGGCGGAGGAGCAGCGGCACCGGCGACGGAGGGAGCTGCATCCCACAGGACCCAGAAGGCAGAGTCCACCGACGCTGAGGGCACAAGTGGGATGGAGGGCAAGGGGAGCACCACGGCAGCGACTGGAGGAGAGAGCTCCCTGGTGGTGGCGGACACCTCTGTGACCACCCCAGCTGTAGGTACATCCTCCACCCCCGTAACAGCACCACCCTCCCAGCAGCCCCTCATTGAGTTGCCCGTGCCCGCTCTCCCAGGAAGGTGGGCATCTCCTTCACCTCAGGCACGTCAGCTCTGCTGCCCTGAGTAAGGAGGCTATTGACCTCCTGAGATCCATCTCTGTAGGGCAGTCAACCATTGTGAATGTCATCCAGGGGCTGGCAGCCCAAATGCAACAGACTAATGCATTTCTGGAGGGCATTCACACTGGCTTGGCAGCCAAACAGAAATCGATCCAAGCTCTGGCCTCCTCTCTGATGGCAGCCATTGTCCCTGTTTCTACCGTTCCCCCCTCTAACTTCCTCTTCCCAATCCCATTCCCCTCAACCCAAACCTATCCCAACCACACAGGCAGACGAGCATGCACACAAGACAACACACAAGTGGCACTGGCAAACACAAGCACCACACTTCATCCCACAGGCACTCACACAAACACCATCCTGAGGCAGAAATACCAACATCTACAATTTCCACTGTCTCCCCCTCTTCCTCCTCCTCCTCCACCTGGCTCACAGTTCCATCTACACTCACACCTACATGCACTGCATCCTCATCCACTACCTGCATCACCACCACACCTAGCAGAACACACACCTCGCTGGCAGACACCTCCACAACAGCCATGCACACGTCCCCTGTGTCCTCTCCCACTGTGTCTGTCCTCCCCCTCCTAAAGTACACAGACACAAGCACTCAGACACCCAACAGCCATCCCACTCACAACAGCATCCAGCCCGTGCACCTGCACCCAAACTCAACAGACACCTCCTACAACCACTCCCTCTTCCTCCACTCCCAAACCTTCTCCCTCTTCCCGCCCCATTGTCCCTAAGAAGATTTACCTCCCCTCCCCCCCGCCCTTCACGTCTGGCCAGGGTGGCAAAAACCCAGGCAAGCACCTCAGCCAACCAGTCCACGAGCCCAGTAGTCTCCACACCCACTCATGGTGGGAAAGGATCCAGGGCACTTGTGCAGAGGGTGAAGGAGCCTGCACCAGGCAGCCTCAAGGAAAGGGTGCCTGCCCCAGCTGCTGTCCCAAAGGGCAAGGAGCCAGCCCCAGCTGCTGCCAGGAAGGGCAAGGAACCAGCCCCAGCTGCTGCCACGAAGGTCAAGGAGCCAGCAGGGGCAGGGACTCGGACAGAGCCCCCACCAGCAACCATGGTTGTGCAGCTGTCCGAGGCTGCAGGGGATGGGCTGGAGCCTCCCCCCACCAGCAGCAGAAGCACCACCACCACCACCACCTCTGGGCAGCCATCTGAGGCTGCAGGGGATGGGCTGGAGCCTTTCCCCACCAGCAGCAGCACCACCACCACCAGCAGCAGCAGCACCACCACCACCACCACTGGGTAGTCGTCCGAGGCTGCAGGGGATGGGCTGGAGCCTCTCCCACCAGCAGCCCCACCACCATCACTGGGCAGCCGTCTGAGGCTGCAGGGGATGGGCCGAAGCCTCCCCCCACCAGCAGCAGCACCACCACTACCATCACTGGGCAGCGGTCACCGCCGGCGGACGGTATGTAATCTTGCGTCCATGGGCTGCTGTGCGGCCTGCCCCCTGCAAATCCAGTGGGTATGACACCCACCTGAGAGACTGTGACCTTGCACTCCCCAGGATCAAGAGCACAGGGCACGATTCCCCCTCCAGAACCAGTGGGTAAGACACCCGACAACCCCAGCCTTCCCAGGATCAAGAGCACAGGGCTCGATGCCCCCTCCAGAACCATTAGGCAAGTCACCCACTTGAGAGAATGTGGCCTTGCACTCCCCAGGACCAAGCACAGGGCATGTTTTCCCCTCCAGAACCAGTGGGAAAGTCACCCACTTGAGAGACTGTGGCCTTGCACTCCCCAGGACCAAGCACAGGGCATGTTGCCCCCTCCACAGCATGTGGCCAAGTTACCCATTTGAGAGACTGTGGCCTTGCACTCCCCAGGACCAAGCACAGGGCATGTTGCCCTCTCCAGAGCTTGTGGGCAAGTCACCCACTTGAGAGACTGTGGCCTTGCACTCCCCAGGACCAAGCACGGGGCATGTTGCCCCTCCAGAGCATGTGGGCAAGTCACCCACTTGAGAGACGGTGGCCTTGCACTCCACAGGACCAAGCACGGGGCATGTTGCCCCTTCTAGAGCTTGTGGGCAAGTCACCCACTTGAGAGACGGTGGCTTTGCACTCCCCAGGTCCAAGCACAGGGCATGTTGCCCCCTCCAGAACCCGTGGTTTTGTTCCATTTGCCGGCTGAGGTGCCCCCGTCCCCCATCCCCTGAGGTGCCTGCCTATTTTCCAAATAATGCCCTTGCAATGTTCTCTTCGTGTTGGTGCAGGTGACAAGTGGGACCTAGGACCAAGCACAGGGCATGTTGCCCCCTCAAGAGCATGTGGGCAAGTCTTCCACTTGAGAAACTGTGGCCTTGCATTCCCCAGGACCAAGCACAGGGAATGTTGCCCCCTCCAGAGCATGTGGGCAAGTCACCCCTTGAGACACTGTGGCCTTGCACTCCCCAGGACCAAGCACAGGGCATGTTGCCCCCTCCAGAACCAGTGGTCTTGTTCCATCTGCCGGCTGAGGTGCCCCCATTCCCTGTCCCCCTGAGGTGCCTGCCTATTTTCCAAATGATGCCCCCTCCGTGTTGGTGCAGGTGACAAGTGGGACCTTGGACTTTGGCCTGTGGCCCTGTGGCCCACGCACACTGAGGACTGGGCAGTGTCCCTTGAACTGTACATTTGTATATACCAGTTACATTGCATATTTCTTATTTATACTGTGTAGATCTTATTACACTCACTTTAGTAAATTCCTGTTGTCCCTGCATTGTTCATCTGAGGTACGGGGTATATATGTTTTATTACTGCAGCTGATTGTGTGTATGGCGTTGGGGATGGGGATGGGGGTGTTGCGAATGTGAGTCACTCTCTTTCCCCCCCCCCTTCCCTTGTGTGCTAGGCAGCTGTACTCACTGTCGTCGTCTGCACCGTTGTTGGTGTTCGTGGTGGAGCAGCACGTAGAAAATCATTGGGAAGACATGCAGCCCGGGCTCCATGGCGGCGTGGTTGTTCCCTGTGTCTCCAATGGTGAGCCCGTTCACTTCTGTGCAGTTTTTCCGCCAGGGTTTTGATGTCACTGGTACCGCCCCGGAAAAACGTGGCGGATTGCAGAGTCTTAATACGGTGGGCGGACATTGGCTTCCGCCTGGCTGTAGGCGGCTACCAACCTGGTGGCTGTTGTTTCCGCCTTGGCGGTCAGTGTGGTAAAGTGGCTGTCTATCTGAGTTCTTACCGCCATCGTCATAATTTGGCAGTAATTACCGCCATCCTGTTGGCGGTATTACCGCCACTTTATCACCGACCGCCAAGGTTCTAATGAGGGCCATAATGTCGATCATGACAAGCACGGTAGGCCAAATTAAGGGCAAGGAATGCAAATATTAAATTTGGTATTATAAGCCAATCATCAAATTGTCTAACAATAGTCATGATCTTGAAGAGCATCTTCGAAGCCATCAAATGGAAAGGAGATCAGGAAAGAGGCCACATCGTCATATGTTTGATCGATCACAGGATAGGCAGACGGATCCACTGAGCAGTGGTGCATAGTAGTCTCTTGTGTAGGTCCACCTGCAGGAGTGGCACTCCCCACAGCGCCAAAAAGAGCCGGATCGTTCACCAAGGGTGGCTCATAAGTGGCCTTGCGAATCAGCCTTAGTCTGAAGGGGCACGACTGTGAATGAACCCTCATTGGGGACATCAGCAGTGCTTGGTCCACAGGAGGCACAGGTGTAACAGCAAGACACACTGTTGGCAAGTGTTCAAAGAGGCACCATACGCAGCGAAAGACTGGCTGCACGCACCATAGGAGTGGTTGGAATGACAATGATTAATCACGCTCAAATTCCTCCAGGAACGAAGCATTAAAGAACTGAACCATGCGTTCACAGCACGGTTGAGCTGGTGGCAGTGGCTCCATTGCTTCGCGTAGCTGGAAAGACCCAACCACAGTGAATCAGAAGAAATCGCAGCAGTATTCTGCCAATCAATGCCAAAATTATAGGAAGGCTCCCAAACACACTGGAAAAGAGTGAATGGATGGCTGCTGGAATTACTCCGAAGACAGTCTGGAAGATGGACACAAATCCAGTCCCAACAGTCTTAAAGAAGTGGACAATCCCAGTAGTGCTCGAGGAGTTGAAAATTCTGGATACCAGCTCTCCAAAGTGCTTGGGGAAGTTGGTATTTAATAGGGATTGTATCTCGTCTGATGATATCGCATTCTCGAGAGCATACGTCTCTCTAGCTGATGTCAACGTGACTTGTTTTTGGAACAGTAGCGCCTTTAGTCTGCTCAGCTTGTCATAATTTACATTAACAGTATCAATGTGAGGCCACATTTCTGATACTTTTATCTCTCGTGTGGGGGGAAATAAAACTTGTCAACAACACGTAACGACCTTAGAGATTGAAATTGCATAGGCAATTCCTGGTCGCTTTCCCCAACAGTTTTGGTCACTCAGCACCACATAACTTCCATTCCAAATTACATGAAATGCTGATTGAATCAAAGGGATGAGAGCACCCTTCAGAAAACAGGCCAAATTTGTGACCCCCGCTTTGCAATGGCCGTGAAAGGACACCTGCTTGTAAATCATTGAATGACTAACAGTAGTCTCACATTCGCTTCCGCTGAGAAAGACCTCTGTTTCGCCGTTCAGACATTTGTATTCAAAGGGCAACTCCCACTCTGCTTTAATATAGCTATCACCTAGTTACTCGTACCTGCCCACAGCAAGATGTTTCAGGCATTTCGAAAAGCGAAAAGTGGAAATGGGCAGATTAATGATGCCATGTAGGAGCCATACTGTTGAAGGACTCTGCAACTGTGAAAGGCAACTTTTCTAATTTCTCTATGTGAAGCATGATGAAACTTGCATCCCTTTTAGCTATTGTCTGTTGTTTACTGGATAAATTAAAGGCGGTGAACAATTCACTACCATTAATATACTTCCATGGAAGTTGGCTATTTTTCAAAGTCTGTAACGTTCAACCTAACGGCATTATGGAAGGCAGCTGACTTTGTCCATGATAGAAAAGGGACATGTCTGTCTGAATTATATCAATCGCAGACGACACTATGGGGGTCATTCTGACCCTGGCGGTCATCGACCGCCAGGGTCGACGACCACGGAAGCACCGCCAACAGGCTGGCGGTGCTTCCCAGCCCATTCTGACCGCGGCGTTAAAGCCGCGGTCAGAAAAGGGAATCCGGCGGTTTCCCGCCGGATTTCCCCTGCATGGGCTGAATCTCCATGGCGGCGCTGCAAGCAGCGCCGCCATGGAGATTCCGACCCCCTTCCCGCCATCCTGTTCCTGGCAGTTTTTACCGCCAGGAACAGGATGGCGGGAACGGGTGTCGTGGGGCCCCTGGGGGCCCCTGCACTGTCCATGCCACTGGCATGGGCAGTGCAGGGGCCCCCTTACAGGGCCCCATAAAGATTTTCACTGTCTGCATTGCAGACAGTGAAAATCGCGACGGGTGCAAGTGCACCTGTCACACCCCTGCAACTCCGCCGGCTCCATTCATTGTTGCAGGGCCTTTCCCGCTGGGCTGGCGGGTGCTCCCCGCCGGCCCAGCGGGAAAGTCAGAATGGCCTCCGCGGTCTTCTGACCGCGGAGCGGCCATTTGGCGGTTCCCGCCAGGCGGGTGGCGTTCGCCGCCCGCCAGGGTCAGAATGACCCTCTATGTTTGTTAGGGAATAAATCCTGTTGGACAGAGTGTTCATGCCGTTATCGACAACAGCTAAACCCTTTCGTAAGGTGTTCTTGTTTATTTGCCTTAAACGCGCAGCAGCTTCTATATGAGAAAGCTTCCAGATCTTATTATACATAGCATAGATTAATCTTTTAGAGCGTGTCTTCCTAGGACCTAGCAAAAATTCCTGCAAGTCTATATCATCAGAAAGAGTGTTAAGATGCTCTTTAACTGTGGCTAACGTATTAGACTGTACCCATTGTTGGGACAGTTTACCCACACTGTATATTGTAACTATACCCGTGTGTTGCCCTGAGACAAAGCGAGGGTCTGGCCGGCTAATCTTGAAACCCACTGAGGAATTCACAAAATGTGCCTGACATCCATTTGTGTCTATTGGCCAAATCAACCACCCGCCGGAACTGGAAAGTGAAGAGTTATAGGTGCCATCCTGAACATTTTCATCTAGCTCTTCCTCTGTGACATTCAGGAAGAATTGCCAATCCTTCAACTTTGCCGGTGTGGGGCTACTGGGTGTATTCATTTCTCTTACTTTTGCTAACCCCAGACAGGATGTCTGTTGAATGGTGCACAGGAATCAGGCATGCTCTAAATAAAGCTTCCCTACCCTGTATTTGCCAATATTGTGTTCCCCATACACTTTTTAAATCAGTAGTTTTCTTCCAGTATTCGTAACCTTCAACTGCAAGATGGGAAACAAAGGAATCTGAATAAATCGGCTTTGTATCAGTTAGCAACATTTTCCTAATTCGTGAAGGAGGTAATTTGAAATAATTTATTGATTCTAGATGTTTTGTGTCATACCCAGAAAAATAGTTAAATTTATCTGTATAATGTTTTGGGCTCCCCCCAGGTGGTGTTGAACAGTGTTCCCACTGTGTGTAGTTAAGTACTGGCCTGTGTCTAGTGGCACGGTACAGGTAGTAATGTCCCCAGTTATTGTAGCAGAACATTTCCCCATAATTCATTGTATTAGTAATACATCATCACTTTCAAACACTGAATAGTCCTTCATTTCAGTTAACATAGAATCAACTGTCGGGACATCCCAATCATCAGAGAAAACACCAGGTGTAATTACATCAGTCATAGTAATTTTTAAGACATATGGAATTTGAATGACCTCATTTGGCCCGTATATATCAAATGGAACGTTGTCCCACACAATCCCATCAGGAATTGGTACAGCCGAAATGTTCACAAGGGACAAGTCTCTTCTGACCTTAAGTGAAGAAAGATATGGAGTTAAGAACTCATCTGCAGGTGCAACAGAGGACGTTCAGGAAAGTAATTGCCATTTATGAGCAAAAACAAAACAGTCACAAAACCAATCCATAGAAACAATGCAAAAAATGTCAAGCAGAACCATAAATAGTTCCATGGGTGAATTAAATAGGTATTTTGAATCCATAGGTACAGCTTGCGTGTCTTTGAAACATTTTCAATTACTGGAGTGGATGAATCTGAAGAAAAGTCATCAATGTCGATAAAATAACCAGAGGCAGTCTCTGCAAACGCAGGAGCAGGTGCATCATTGATGGATGGATCCAATTCACGTGGAGGCTCATAGTAGACGGTGTCGTCAGTTTGTGTAATGTTGGTGTAGAGAACAGCCAAATCTTGGACAGGTGCTGTCATTGATGTGGTAACTGGAGTCAGCAAGAGCTCATTTTCTGCCCTCCCCACGGTCGAGGAGGTATTTGTAGCATAGCTGGACATGCTTGTGTAGTCAGAAGTAATGTTGTTATTTCTGCTTTGAAGAGGTATGTCATGTTGGGTAGTGAGAGGGGTCAGGGAACTACCCAAGGGACCTCTGGGTCTACTGTGCAGGATCGGCCACATGGTGAAGTTTGATGTCATTAATAGAAATAAATCTGCTTGCTTTGGGACCAGGCAGCGTCGGTAAGATGACAGTTCTGGTACCTTGTACTCCCAGGACTGGGACAGGTGCTCTGTAAGATGGGCCGAATTCCTTCTTCACAGCGATCTTCTCATGAATCATATCCCCCATTTTAGGAATCCAGCCAGTGGAAGTAGTTGGTAAATCCCTTATTCATAAGGTTGCAGCACTGGCGGATGATTTATCATCTCGAAATTGCTGAAGCTCCTGTAAACCAGTAAGACTTTATGTCAAAAGGTGTGTCTGCTGCCACCAAACCAGGGTCATCAAGATCTGGGACATACATAGGTATCCTAAAGAGAACCTCATAGGGACTGCGTCCCCCCAAGGACTGTCTTGGCAGATTATTCAGTGCTCCCTGGACCCAATATAGGTGATGAAGCCAACTGCAGCCAGAACCTAATACTCTAGCTGTTAAGGACTGCTTTAGGTCACAATTCCTCCTGTCCATGACCGAATTTTCCTCGGGATGGTATGGTGAGCAGTAATGGAGTTCAACACCCATCGTCCCCATGGTGTCCCTGAATGCCTTGGAGGCAAAGGCAGGGCCTTGGTCCAAATGGAATGCTGCAACCGCATAGGTACCGATAAAAATCAGCAAGTCTTTTATAACAGTTTGACCGTCAACCGACCACTGAGGACATACCCACAGGAATCTAGAACAAGAATCTACAGCGACTAAGATGTACTTGTATGCACCATCAGGTTGAAGGGGACCACAATGGTCCAGGTACACAAATTGTAATGGCCTGCTGGACACAAAGAGAGATGTCTGCGGTGGGCGTTTGATGTTCGAGACCTTAATTTGCTGGCAAATGTCACAACAAAAGGACATATTGTTTTGTTTGTTTGTATAGACCTGGCCACCAGAAGCCTTTTTGTAAGAGTGTTACTGTGGCCAAAATACCAGCATGAGCAGAAGCAACACCCTCATGTGCTGCTTTTATTAGATCTAATCTCTGGTCTTGGTTGGGGATCACTTGATCTGCAATCCCAAGAATTGTTGCGTAGGCAACATTCTGTGCACTGATGTGGTAAAAGTATTTTGTAGGGTATCCTTTTGGAAGAGACTTGCCTTCAGCCGAAGCTTTCACAGCAGTCAAAATGTAATTATCCAATCTCATCTAAGAACGAGTCACTGTAGCCACAGAAGCCGTAGCTACTGTGGCCTCATCTGCCAAAGTGTTACAGATAACGTGTACTCCTACATGTTGGTGGCCCAATGTATGTACTACATGGACACAATGTAGCTTATCCTTAAGATCAGCCCCTCTCCGCCACAGAGTTCTATTTTTATGGTGTTCCCTTTAGAATCTCTAAACCCGTTCAGTCGCCAATGATTGAGGTTATCATAGTAGGACTGGACACAGTAGTATGAATCACAGACAATTAAAGTCAGTAATCCTGGCTTTGTGTGTTCTAGCACTAATATAAGGGCTTTGAGTTCAGCCAGCTGAGCTGTGCAGTCCCCGAGGGTCTGGGTGTAGGTATTGTGAGGATGGAAAACTCCATCCTTCATCCCTCCACTCACGGCTGCGCAAGCGGCTGAATATGCTGAACCATCAGTGTAAATGACAATATGTTATCTATCAAGAGGCAAGATATCTAGAGGAGCGGGGTACTCCTGTTTGTATTGGAGAAGTTCTTGTGTCTGAAGTTTTGGATAAAAGATGTAGTCAACATCTGTGGCAGTCAGGGAGGTTTCCCACTGAATCCAGCATGGAGGTAATGCTTTAGCGTTAGGAGGCTTGCTTTGGTGACGGCCTCTAAGGCTGGCACCGGGGTAACGACAATGATGCGTTTCCCTTGGGCAAGTGGCCTCTCCTTAATGACAGCCATCTGAACTGCAGTTAGAATCTTTTCTGTAGGTGCAAAACATTGTTCTATGTTAGAATATAAGTGTGATTTGTATGCTATGGGCACTGTGCCGCCCTCATTAAAGGTGACATAAGTAAACCCAATGGCACCAGCAATTATTCTGATGACGAAATTTGTTCTGTTGTTACGTGTGTGCAACTGTTTTGCTTCTAGCATGTCCTTTTGCAATTCCCTAAGGATTTGTGTGTGTTCAACTGTCCAGTCTCTGCTAGAAAAATCAGGACGTAAGCTGAAGAAACCAAGTAAAGACTGTAGTTTATTAAGAGTGTTAGGTGGGTGGAGTTGAGCACATTTTTCTAGAAAGTGCGGACCAAGCCCTTGCCCTCATTTGATAGCTCATATCCCAGGAACAACACACTGAGAAAGGCTATTTTAGTTTTCCTAAAATTAAATTTGTAGCCGAGGACTACGAATCCTTAAATGATCCGATCGACCCTGGCAAGATGAATGTTGAGGTCGTCATCCGTGAGATAGATGTCATCCACATAAGACAACGCCTCAGGATCAATATCATTTAAAGTTGATGTTACACGGGCTGAGAACAGCCCTGAGCTGTTCTTGTAGCCTTGGGGAAAATGGCAGAAGCGTTTTTTGGGAGCCAAATGAGAATGCACTAAGATCCCAACTTTCATGTGCTAAGTTCTGGCAGAAAAAAACGTTGGAAATATCCAAGGGTGTTTTGTATTTTTTGCGCACTATGTTATTAATTAGTGCTGTGCTATGAGAATTTTGTATAGCGTATGCATGTGTATGACTGTTTAAGTGTCTGTAATCTAAGACTATTCTGTAGGAATGGTATGGCTTTGCAATGGGGAATAATGGGTTATTCATTGCAGAGACACAGGGCTCAATTATTTCCTGGTACTCGGGTGAGTGAGGATCTCTCTCACTGGAGCTTTTGCCTTATGTTTAACAGGATATTGTGGCTGAGGCTGGGGTGTAGACCTAATAGGTATTACATGACAAGGCCCCCTCTCTCGCTACATCTATCCAGTGGGTCCTGAAGAGACTTGTAGAGAAATACCTCTATTTCTGAGAGTATATCTCCTGTCGGAGTCATCTGGGTGTGGAGAATCAGCTCCCTGATTTCGTCTATCTTTAAATTGTTTTTGCTTATCCCAGCGCTTCTTAGAACCCTCCTGTGCTTGTTTAGTACCTTCCTTAGGGGTGGTACTCTGCAGTTCAAGCTTCTTCGGCTTGGCTCCCAAGCTTTCCCATCTATACTGGTATAGGTGTCAGAAATAATTTTCGGTAGCTGTTTCTCCTGGTCCAAGTGTGGAATCTCTCAGAGGCCCTGGCATATAGCCAGTGCTACTGCTTCCCCTTTAATATTATTGAGTATGATTGATGAGACGGCGTCAAAGTTACGCATTAATTTCATCCCCAAATCTAAGGCTGGTGCAGCCCTGTGCTCATTCTGAATTTGCTTTAACATTTCTGGCAAATTGGCAAGTGTCGGGGTTCCATGTGTGGTACTATAGACTGCAGCGAAGACTGTACCACGTGTGGCGCAGTCATCTACTGAGGGAACCATCCCAAAGGGCAAGCACATTGTGAGGATTCTATGTTTCTCCTGTGGTCCCGTATGGGGAAACACAGCTTCCAGCTGTGTTGTTTTCGGGGCTTTCCAGAACGGGATTTTCTCCTGTTCCGTGGGTACCTTACCCATAATAAGATGTACTGTTTGTGGATTAATCCCAGTAGCCAATTGATATCCAGCAGGTGTTGGTGGTGCTGGACGTGCTGGTGTAGTGTTCAGAGTTCGCATTACGAACTGAACAAGTCATCTGTAAAGTGTTATTAGTTCAATGTATACGTTTTGCAGGTCTGCTGCCTGCATATTTTGTATACCTGGGTGAAGTGTGTATGTGGCAAACATAGGCCACGTTGGTCCATCATTACCTAAGGGAACTAATCTCATGGGTTGTATTACATGTGGTAGGGCGCCTTCAAACCAGTTCTGGTGCTCGTGATAGGTGAGCGGTATTTCATGATACTGCTATGCTTGGTACCGATGAGGTACATTTGCAATTCTATGTGTGGAATGTGAATGTAGTTTTGTCTTTCCTAGGAAAGTGAACCCAGGAATAAAATGTTTCTGTTTGATAAGCTTCACTAGCTTCCACTCTGACTTTAAAATCCCGCCATCTTTCCTTAAATCATGCTCTACTAAGTGTAATGTTAATGCTTGTCTAGCATTCTCAGGAATGTCTATGGCATTAACCATGTTGTGAAATAGGTAAAGGGATAGAACACCAAATGGGGAGAAAAGTAATTTTATGAGTTCGAGCTCAAACAACCTACTGCCTTATTAGGTGCTCCCTGTTCAGCTGAAGAGGAAGTTCCCCAAGGCCATGGACGTCTCAGTTTAATGGTACTTAGGGTACCTGTTGACAGTGATAGTCGGAGTATCCGAAAATTAGTGCCTAAACACCATTGTTTGTGGTGCCATGTCGTAGCTGGACTCTTGCTCTAGGCAAGACTGCTGGTTTAAGGATGACAGTACTTATGTTTGTAAGCGAATATGCCTGTCCTACAAGAAGTTGCAACTGTCCTCCCAACCCTCCCGGCTCACAAGCAGCACCTCACCAAAAACCCAAACAGTAAGAGGTGATTTGTGGAAGCCTTTACGCATGGACTCAAGAGTATGACATCTCAAGGAGTGTTGTGGTTAAACAGAGATTACCCCTGTCTCACATGAACAACATGTCTCAATCAAAACAGGCAATGAAAGAGATGCAGTAAGGTTTTCAATAGGTTTTATTTAACAAAACTGCAATTTACGATAGGTTGCATGGGCTGCAATGATTAGGATAATGAATAATGCAAGGAACAGAATGTTAAAGACAAGAGTCATTAATACGAAGACCCCCACCATCTTGCAATGATATGAAATTACATGAAGTTACATGAGAAATTAAATATGTCCTTATACCCTAATAATGTGAACCGAATCTCTAACCTAAATGGAGCTATGTGTGTTAAACCTAATCTGCCAATGCCATGTCCTTGAGAAGGGCACCCAACCCTCATTACCTTGGAATGAGGTCTCTAACTCAGACTCCATAGGGACACAAAGACTGGGTCAGCGTCAAGGCGACATGCAGCATCGATAGCAGCGATGGCATCTGGTCGGAATCCCTCTGACTATCTGTTTAAGTGAGGAGTATTTATACAGATCTACTTGGACCTCTGACGTAGGCCTGTTCCTAAACAATAGATAACAAGACATGCTTGAGATGGTAATTTATATAAACAATTTCCTCAAAAGCGTGAAGAGGGAAAGGACCTAATGTGAACACCTACAGTTAGTTTGTCTTTGTCGCTTGATATTGACGACTTAGCGCGGTGGCACTGATGACGCAAAACTAAAACATGGTCCTAACTAAAAACAAGGCAGCCACCTTAAACGATTTAATTGAATAAATGTGCTAAAATAGAGCAAGCTAAGTAGTGCAAAAGTCACCAGGTGACAGGGGCACAAGTCTGCAAGCCACAGGCCAAGCTAACTCTTGTATCCCATTAAAACAAACTAGGATTCACTGCACTTTAGCTGACTGCCCCAGTTATTTACAAGTTTTGTGCAAATCTATGCACAGGCTCAAACGCTATAGGCAAAAAAAAAAAACCTTTTCAATGGAAAATGCATCTGAACCACTGCAAATAACACTGTGTAATATATAAATGTAATACATGAGAGTCTGCTGTCCTCATATCAAAGCCTTTGTCTAATTTCCTTATCACAGGCAACTTGTGACATTTCTAGTGATCTGTAATAATGAAAATGACTTAGCTGCTCAACAGTAATAAGATATGACGATTGATTTGTGACGTCATAATGCCTATTGCCATAGCCAGCGGCCAAAGTGAGGGCGGGTCATTCAGCATACTTTTTTCTCAAACGATCAGTGATGAGCAGAAAAAACACTAAAGGTTATTGCACAAAAAATAGAATATCTATGCGTTTTTTCTACAAATTATGAGCCTCATCATTTTAATCTGACTAATGTTAAATGGATTCTGATATCTTTTTCCAACAAGTTACTAACAGTTTATTAATGGGTTTGATTTCGCATTAGCTTCTGCTTTTATTGTACATTTCTGCAACTATACTACCTCGTTTTATATGAAACAACAAGACAGCAAGAACTGAAGCAATTTGAGGGAAGGGTGATGGTGTAACCATGTATCATAAGGAATAAAATGTCCCATGACGTGCATTTTGAAGATGTAACAAGTCACCCCGGAGCTCCATAAGCTTATAAAGGAACTCAGCCTATAGGCTCTTTCCTCTATTTGGTCACAGAACTCTTTGGTGACTTGCAATGTGCTTGTAATGTACAGTAGGGGATATTTCTCCTATATATATGTACCACATGTGTACTTACAGTGGGTCAGATATCCCACTTGAAAGGCCTTTTTGTTTTGCTAATAACTTTGGTGCAGTTCGACAAATCTACACAAAACTTTTAAAAGTAAGTTTGCATTCTGGGTTCTTCATGGCAAACTCCATCCAGATCCACAAGAGGGGGGCAGAAAAAGCAGGGGTCCCTTTTTAACTCCTATAGGATTCCTTGGGCATAGATGCAGAAAAAAAGGCAAAACAATATTATACCAAACTTGGCATGAAAGTACAACTTTACTCAAGGAATCACCTGTGTGTAGTTTGTTGTAAATCCGTCCAGTAGTTTGAGAAATGCACTTTTGAAGTGTGGTCTGGACTTAAAGAGGTTAAATCTTCGAGATATCTGAACTCCATGGAGGATTCGCCAACCCAGTTAAAAACATAAATGCATAATCTAGGACTAGGTTGTGTTTTTCCCATCTTCCAATGAGGGTTTGTGAAGCCAGCTGCAGACTGGTGAAGCCCCAGTACTCTGGTTGACTGTCATAGAAAAATATCTGTTGCAGCCGATAAAACCAAATGTTGTGCACTGAGAAACAAAAATGTATTAAGAAGGTAGGATGGGCTTACCCTTGTCGACAGGCCCCTGTGGAGAGTGGATAAAACATTAAAACCTACACTGATCCCAAGTATTAAAATGAATATTTAAAAAACATTTTTATGGCAGGATTCACAAAGCCTTTGCTGTGATGTCACCAAGAATTTTATCTAAAATGTCATGGGTGATGTCATATGTAAGTAAGGTCCTAAGCAGTGCATGAAGTGGGATACAAGTAATAGTTTATATAACTGCACTTTGACTGTGTATTTTAAGTGAATTTCTGAAGTTTGTTTAAACTTAAATCGTACCTTATAATGGAGGCTCACAACTGCTGAATATTATGAACAGCACAATACAGTAAATGCTGGTTTACCATTCATAATTTCAATCACTTACAAAAGGCAAATAAGACCCCTAGTAAAGGGCCTGATTTAGAACTTGGCAGATAGATAATCCATCACAATCTAAATCCCATAAAATATAATTGGATTTATATTTTGGCGGATTGGATATTCGAGTAACCCTTTCGCCAAAATCTAAATCAGGCCCCTAGTGCCTATCAACAGCATCACTTTTTTGTCCAAAACCAGTTAGACATATATACTTTAGCATGCACCATCTACCACTATTTTGAGAAAAAAAATTGTTTTGTATACTCCCTGCTGAGCTCAGTACTCAGAGTACTGAATGTAAAATTTGTAAATTCTTGCCTTTATGAGGATACGCTGACGTGTTCTTGTAGTTCAAGAACACAGTACTACAGCTTTTTCTTTAATAAGTAAACTGCAGCTAAGGTACTAAGGGCCAGATTTAAGAAAAGTGGTGCTGCATCTAATGCCGTGCCACTTTTCTTGCACCACTTAGTGTCCCCCTAATGCCACCATGTGTGCACTGTATTTAATATACGGTGCACCAAGGTGGTAGTTAGGGAACTTGCGTCAAAGTTTTTGAAGTTAGTTTGGCGTTTGGCAGGATTAGAACCAAAAATGTTGATGCTAATCCTGCAAAGTACATTGAGGCCCATTGAAAACTATGGTGTGCCTCCTTTTGCCTGCTCTGTGCAGGCGCTAAAAATGCTGCAAAAAATGACGCAAATAAATCTTTTTTATTTCACTGTGCCATTTTTTTCGTCCGCGCTAACGGGGGAATGGTCCCCTTGCATACATTATACCTGCTGCAGGCATAATGTGGCGCAAAGGGTTACAAAATGGAGCAATGCATGCTTTGTAAACATGGTGCAGCATTTTTGCTATAATATCGCCACATTTGCATGACAAAATAACTCTAATGTGGCGATGTATGGCTCTAGGCCCTTCTTAAATTCGGGTTTAAGTATATTACATAGGGTGCCGACAGAGCCAAGAAGAAACGTCTATGAACCATTCTCTATTCAACAACCTCACACATGGGTCGAGTCAAGCAGGTCTCTTTCGGAGCTTTGCACTAATCAACACTGCCCTCTGGTGACCGAAAGGCTGTACTAAAACGTCTCTGTTAAATTCATTCGAATCCAATTTTACTGTGCAGATGCTAAAGCAAGTGTCCAAAAACCAAGAGCTAATATAGCCTTCAAGCGAAGATATCAGTCTAAGCATATAAATCAGCGATCCTTAACATTTTAGCGTCTGTGAACCTCCACTAAATCAGTGTTCGAAGACAGGGGCCCCTAACTAAGTAATTTGAACATCCAAAATAAAATAAATTACAGAAACAAGTATGCGAAAACTGTGACACATTTTCTTTAATTCGCAAAAAAATATACAAAAATCAAAATTCGAATTTTAATGGGAATTTTGAAGCTTTTCAAAATTGGTTTTTATTTCTAAAAGACGAAGGCCAATATTTAAACATTTTTTTGCGCCACATTTGCGTAATTTTGTGATGCAGAAAGCAGCGCAAACTTACAAAATATAATTGTAGTTTGTAAGTTTGCGCTGCTTTTGCGTCAAAAAATGACACAAATGCGGCACAAAAAAAGTATAAATATGGGCCTAAGTGGTATGCTAAGTGGTATGCTAGACTTGAGCATGTCACGTTACCTTTTTTGGCTGCCAATGCAACCTGCAATAATGTAATTGAGGCAAGCAACGGTTCATACTATTGTTAGCTAGCTGTACTTGCTCATCCCAAGGCTCAAGCTAAGAATACACCTCAATTTTTAGCCTCCAGTTTTACATTTCGTCACATTTATAGAGGGTTTTTAAAATTTCAATTATAGATCTTGCTTTTTATGTGTATATTCTTAATTATTCTGCTAATATTAATTAGTTCTCCAAGGAGTTGCAGCCCCCTCATTAGGTGACTCTAGGAACCATTCATTGGTTTACATAATCTCTGTCAGATTTCTACTTACTGGAGTAGATGGAATCAGACTTTCTTTACTTTCTTTTTAAGCTGTTCTAAGAAAAAGGATGCCACTTTTCCCATAGAGAAATACTGGCCGTTTGTTAATGTTTTGTTAATGTTTTGAGATTTTGGAAGGGGTGAGAGCTTGTACTTGAGTAAGAAGTTCAAAAAAAGATATGCTTTCTTTTAGAATATGGAAATTGTGTTCCTATTTAGGAATAGTTTTATGCAACCCTATTACACATTCTATTTTTTTTCTTGTAAGTATTATTTTAATTTTGTAAACCAAAGGGGGAAAATACCAGCATTCGCATATTTTTCCACTATTTTTAATGGTCTAGATCAGTGGTTCCCAACCTGTGGTTCGTGGACCCCCAGGGGTCCGTGACACATTGCCAAGGGGTCCGCAGGCCTGAGCTGGCAGGAAGATACTTCTCCAGTTGGGGTCTCTCAGAAACACGTGCGTGTTTTTCTATTCATTACTTTATTTATGCAACAGTTTAAAAAGCACTGCAAATTCATCCACCAGCTTTCACACAAAAAATAAAAGCCTCAAGATAAGTCATGTGATTAATGTTCCTGCAGGAGAGAGATGGGAGTTTTGACTGTTGCCAGTTTTGACTCATCTAAGGTAGCGCAGAGGGTTAACATACCTGCTGCAAAGAACATATATCATGCAAAGAACAGTATTTTATGTGCATAGCACAGTGGGTAACTGCTTTTGTGACAGAGATTATTTTGTCACTGTGCATTTCATAAATTACAATCATAATCATAATGTAGGACAGTGAGCTATGAACTGTGGTCAAAGAGCTGCAAGCGACCTGCATGGCAGAAATTAGAAAGTTATGTTTTTACCAAGTCTTTCATTATCCTAAAACTTGTAAAAATGTTTGCTTGCATAGACATACATTCTTATTATTAAAGTCAATGCTAACCACTGTGTTATGTTCTGAATCCCGAGTTTGCATGGCTCCAAAGCAAGCACTCTAAGAAAATGCCTACAAGTATAGATGACATGTGAATCCTACACTTTGTAGTCCACTGTAAAGCGCTTCAACACCCTACAGTGGTATGAGAGGTGCTATAAAACAAATGAATTACATGTGACAGAGAGGTTATGGAGAGAAGAGAGGCCCTTATGGTTTTACTTCCTGTCCCCACCACATTTATATGTGAAAAAGCTTCTCAGCTCTTATGTACCTAAAAATAGAAACAAATGGCTTGGGAAATGTAGAATCTGACCCGAGGATTCTTCTTCCCTAAATAAAACCAAACATTGCAAAATTAGTCATCGAGGTGCAGTGTCAACCTTCCCATGAAATGTTTTTGATTTTTTGCATATTTTCAAAATAAAATAATTATATCTTTAGTAATTTGAGTATTTGTTTGGTGTGTTCTCGTTTGTGTATTTTTTGTGAATTACTGTTTTAATTCTTGAAATTTAAATTGTACAAATTGCTTGGGGGTCCCTGGCTTCCAACAGTGATTCAGTGGAGGTCCTCTGGAGTCAAAAGGTTGGGAACCACTGGATACAGTACCAGCCATGCCAGCAAAATACCGGTCTGATAGCAAACCTAGTTGTTTAAAACTTCTCTATTAAAAGGCTATCTCTCCTGATCCATCCATAAGCTTGTTTTCTCGCTGATTATACTTTATCAGGTCACCTAAGTGGCACCCCTTTCTATGTGGTCTAGTTTTGAGACTGTATGTATAGAGGCGGGTATACTATCTGTCCACTGTGTTAATATTTATGAGAATATGATACATTCAATGTAAAACATGAGTGCCTCCATTCTGATTTGTACGTCCCGAAAACATTATACTTTTTATTCGACAAATAAAGCATGCTCGTAAGATCAGTGGCGGCACACTAAGGGTAGAAGGAGCGGGGTGGAGCGCGGGGAGGAGAAAATAAAAAAGAAATTAATAAAAATTTAAAAAATCCTTCTTTTGCCGCTGCACGCCGCTCCGCTTCTCTACTTCATCGCTGGCTGCAAAAAGGCACAGGCTTCCAGCCTGCCCTGCGCCAATCCTGATGCTGCTCAGCAGTGTTGGGATTGGCTTAGAGCGCACAGCCCGGATGCTCCCAGGCAGACTCAGAGCCTGTGCAGGCTGTCTCCAACCCAGCAACTGTGTTGCTGGGCTGGGGAGAACCCAGTGCACATGTATGTTTGGCCAGCCCAAGGCGGTTAGCCAAACATACATGTGCAGTGAGGGGGAGTGCCATGCACTCCCCCTTCACTACTCGTCACCCCGTGGGCCTGCCCCTTTTATTGAAAAACGATAATTGTTATTGTTTTTCAGTAAAAGGTTTGCAGCTACCGCTGCTGGCGGGGGGGGGCGGTCCTCCCCCAAATGGAGGATGACTGTGTGTCATACTCAGAAGTTTATGTACCACCCTTGTCGCAGTAGGGTAAAATATAGAGAGAATGTTACAAGGGCTCTCCAGAAAGATGGCTACGAATACGCAAAGTTACATATAAACAGAAATGCAGTTCTTCTCTCTCCCTTGCACTTGCTGAAATCAGAGTCAATGGAGCAAAGAGCCATATCTACCTTCAGGCCTGATGTCAGATCTCTGCCACTTATGCCAGATGTGGCTGAGGGCCGCTTCAAAGGACTGATGCACAGATCGCGCCCACTAGCCTTACCCTGCTCCATCCAGATACCTCTTCTCTGCTCAACTGACTATAAATACTCATACGTGCTACTCATGCACATTCATGCATTTGCACCTAGCCCAGACAACAGCAAAACCTCCAGATATGCAAGGCTCATTCCCTCATCAGCTCTTGAGTCATCCATTCTGGATAAGACACATAGGGCCATATTTGTTAAGATTTTACACTTTTTTGCGTATCCCTGATGCTAAATATATTTTGTTAATTACAAAGCCACACAAAGCCCGATTTGCACGGCTTTAGCATGACTTTGTAGAAAATAAGTAACGCAATGTAATGCATAGCTATGCCTTCCAGTGAAACCACCCAGGCAGGAAAGCACTCCTTCCTGCTCAAAACAATCCTGCTCAGGTGGGATTCTCTATTTGTGCTGTGCATCAACATGCACGCAAGTGCAGGGAGAGATCTGAACAGCACCATATCTTTGTAAATATAGCACAGTTCAGCTTTCTCCAATTCAAGCAACGCAGCACAGGAACTTGCAATGCTGCGCTGAGTTGCATGAACTGGGCCATTGTTTGTTTCCTCCTAGCAATCCATGGACTTCACTTACTGGGTGCTCAGCAAACAAGGCACCTGCTATTCTCCCGGGGCTCAACATGCACATTTATGTATGTTCATAGTGGGCGCCTTGCTGATTTACTGTGACCTACCTTTCTACTGTACAACACTGGTGAAGGCAGCATGTGCAGAACTGGTTAGGCTGCAACTTTGCCTGGCTCCACCATGCTCACAAACCAGATTGCCCTACTGCCAACTTTATGTGCTCAAACCAACCTGTTCACTTTTAGGGGACAGCTGAAGACATTCTTATTTGCTCACACTATATCATTTCTGGGGGATTACCAGAGATGCAGTTAATTTCAGCTGCTCCTTCCTGTTCAGCGCCAAGAGACTTCTTTCCACAAGTAGCTGATTGCGCTTTACAAATTCAATAATCTTCATCATCATCACCCAAACGCAGCTCTACCACTGCACTTCAATACTGACCTTCTTCACCCTGTGCTAATACAGTTTATGTACTCACAGATCTGTGGGTGCACTGCCACGTCAATAATGACCTGCACCACCACCTGCTATTCCCGCTCTAGGGCACACAACAAGGATACTGATGCATCTAGGGGTCAACCCCCTAAATATACACAATGAAAATAAGAAGTAACCTCATACACGACACACTTGAAATCAAAAACAATGTGAATGGGATCGGATATGATCAGGGCTAGTCAAAGTGGTAGGATTATTTCTTCACCAAAGTATTAGAAGATTTCAGAACAGTTCCTTCTCAAACACCTATAAAACCTAAGGCATTTAGTAAATTTCTGTAGAACCATTTGGCTCTATGGTTTGCTGTGTTTTGTAGTGGAAAACTCCTTTGGAGGGTGGGACTCGCTCACTGCATGCTCTTTGGAGTCGGCATTTTTAACTCCCAGTTTGAATGGTCATTGGCCACTAATGGCATTGTGTGCTGAGCCTCATCTGCAAGCCTACCTCCATTAAAACCTGCCTGTGCCTCACGTGGCCTCTTCCCGCTCTCTGCTGTCCTGGTGAAGCTCCCTACACTCATGTGGCGGTCAGAGATGGACTTAGAGATAGCATAAGTGCATTTCTTGCTGCACATGAACTGAGTTTTACTTGATTCTTGATGCTCTTTCACTTCAATACCGTACGCAGGTAAGAGTCTGGTTACTGCAGTACTTTTTGCAACAATACCAGAATTGGAGATGGGCCGGTGCCCCAGGTTACCTACAGTCTCCGTCTACAAAACTACTATCAACAAAGCAGTCAACAGAAGCTAAGCACTCATCAATAATGTCGAGCACTGGATCTGTCATTTACTGGGCCCACCAATCCCACCCTCGGTTGACAAATAGAATGCCATCAACCACTTTTTCACTGACAAGATCAGCAAGATCAGATCCCATATTGAAAATACAAAACAGATATCTTCTCCACCTCCAATGGCCCATTAGGTCGCCTGCCTTTAACTTCCTATTGCATGCTGAACTCAATGCCACCTCTTATGAAGATGACTTTCTACCTTCTTCCATCATTACATTTGTTTGAGGAAACGTCCTTATACCCCTCCTCAATAACCAGATGCCTTTAATACGGGACAGACCCACCCACTACTGAATTAACTAAACTTGGACCAAGATGATCTCACTAAGGGGCATATTTACAAGCCCCTTGCACCTCTTTGCACCACACTGGCATCATTTTTTTATGCTAACATGGCATTAACCCCACGCCACATTTACATAGTGGCTCAATGCATGCATTGCGCCACTTTTTAAACCCTTGCGCCACATTATGCCTGCGCCGGGCTAAATGTATGCAAGGGGGGGGGGGTGCTCTCACACAGGGAGGCCCAAGAAAATGTTGCAGTGAAATTTACAAGATTTCACTGCACCATTTGTGGCACAATTTTTAACGCCTGCTCAGGGCAGGTGTTATAATGATACACCCACAATCACCTATGGGCCTCCCTGTGCTTTGCTGGACTAGCATCAACATCTTTGGCACTACTGCAACAAAGCGCCAAAATAGCACCAAAAATGTTGACGCTACTGCAGTATTGTGTGCCATGGTGTGCCGTATTGTAAATACAACGCACCCATGGTGCCGTTAGGAGGGTGCAGGGAGGGTGCAAGAAAAGTGGCGCATCAATACTGATGCACCACTTTCTTTTAAATATGCCCTTAAATTCCATCGCCAGCCACTTACCATTTATTGGAAAAATCATCAAATAAATAGCCTCAACCTAGCTACAGGAAAAGATCAGTCAGAACAACCTTTTAAAGGACTGCTAGTCAGGTTTCAGACAATGCTGTAGTATAGAGGCAGCTGCTTTTCAAGTAGTGAAAGGTGTCCTGCTCATCAGTGACAGAACTTACTGATGCCTTCTGATCCTACTCCACTTCTACCATGCACTGATGCACACCAAAGAAACATGCACTGTTCTCTAATGGTATTTTAATAACTGCCATCCATTTGTACAGATAAGAAACACACATTCCAAGACAGTACCTCAGAGTTTCATCCTCTCGCCCATCATGTTGAATAGGAATAGGGATGCTCGAGAAACAATACTCACTGATAATATTAGTAGCTACCAATACAGTGATGACACATAACTCTACCTCAAAATATCCTCTACCAATGACATTCATTGACTCAAACCCTGCCTCAAGCTAATCTAGACATGGATAGCACATTCCTACCTTAAGCTCAGCATGACACAGTTTGAAGCTGGCCTGTTTCCCAGTGCTTCCAAACAACAGCAGAATCAAGATTCAACCTCTGACATGAACCACCCGAGTCAGTTTCACCCAAGCATCCAAACAATGGTAAATAACTGCAGGACAGAACAGTGCAGTCTTTGAACTTAATGCGATATTCGGGCTCTTTAGTAATATAAAAAGATAGGAAACATGCTTAGACATTCAGAGGTAAATGTAGCAAACTTCTGTGTCTTACACAGCTGTGTCCTTGTGTCAATCCTCTTCTGTATTCTCCACGTAATCCTCATCAGTGGAAACATCTCAATAGCCAATAATGACTGAATCGCTCCAAAACGAATAGTGAACAACCTTGTCTATGCAATGTAGAGCAGGTGGGAGGTTGCTTGCAGTTCTATTTGGATACATTGTGAATGCCTGCTTCAGATATTCTTGTCTTAATTTTGCATACCTCATGCTATCATAGCAGGCCTGGGGGGCATGGCTCGGCGCCAATGCGGTGTGGCAGAGAATCTCGGAGCTCTGCCGACCTGGGCCCATTCCAGAGGCATCTGATAACGCGTCCCAATCTAATTAATTTATTCACTCTGGGACTCGTTTTAGGCCAATGAATCTTTTTACCCTGATTGAAGACACCTTAGGACGAGATAACTGATCAACATGTCAATCAACAAGTCAATAACGTCATCAATTAGACTCAGAAACCACCATGACCTTTCAGTCATGAATAACCACACCAGTTTAGTACGATTTTGTGATGTTTTTTCCCTATTGATTACAATTCTACTACCAAGTTTATTAGTCTCAAAACCATGAAACACATCAGCATTGTCATAATATGGCAACTCGCATAAGATTTCATCAAAGCAAAGATCACAAACATTAGAACATAGCACGACGTCAACATAGGTTATCCTTAGCAGAGTATCATTAATGCATTATTCAACAAAGCATTGATCCAGTCATTTGTCTATTTGCGTCCATTTTGTGAACCCTTCAACTAACCTCGAATTAGCATTGGCATGTTGGGCTTCATGCAAAACAATTTTGTAACACAAATTCAGAAAAACATCTATCTATGGTTTCTGTCAAAAGAATCAGTTGGTACCTAGATAGGAAAGGCAAACAGACAATTACAATTTCATCATCAGTAGTTACCCTTCGTAATGGGTCAGCATACAGAGTCAGTCTTCGTCCTCAGGACATCAGTTGATTCGCCATCAGCCGGGGAATTCAGCAAGACGGGGGTAAAAGGGACACTTCCCTCATAAGGAGGAGAAGTTTAGGACGGGTAAGATAAGGGCAAGGATGGTTTGAAGAACCAAACAGCAAAGTCTCTATGCAGAGTGACAAAGTGTCTGGGTCATAGCAAAAGTTTGCAATAGCATCTCCCTAATGGCTTCTTGTGTCAAAGGTTTTTATCCCTTTTCTGTTGGACAGTCACCTAATTCCTAATTGGTTAGGGTTGGCACCCCACTATCTCCATCCAATGGGTTTCACTGGTGATATCAAAATTTGTCACCCCATAACAGTTCTCACATAGTTTATTGGTTCTTGTGATTGACGTCTCCAGCAGGTAGAATGTCCGGTATGATTTCATACTCTCGTGGTCCTCTCGCATCTTCAGTCAGTAGGTCCATTGTCTGTACCGGTTTAGGCGACCTTGTACCTGTAACCAGTCCACACTGTTGCATTCAGCAAAAATGTTTCTTTGAGCAAGTCGAATTTCGTGAGAACTGATCTATTATGGTTACACTCATCTTTTAGCTTTGGAAAAGTACGAGTACATGTCCTTCAGCAAGTCAGCACACTGCACGTTAGAAAAAAACACATTTAATATGAAACCGGGCAGCTAGACCTCGGCTCATGCTAACTAAGGCCTAATGATTTATTAGCAAAACCTTAACATATAACTCTTAACATTAGTGTAAAACCATACATTAAACATATTATTATTTCATTATTAGTCAGCTTCATTAATCATTGTATACATTGGTGGCCACTCCCCGTGGGCACATTTCAAGTGCATGTTTAGCAATAACACATTAAATCATTTTCTATGCAGCATTATTATGCATTAGTTCATAAACATTTCATGTTAATTTTGAGTATAAGAGCCATGCTCCCTCACATCCTTAGCACCCAATGCAGCCCGAGGGGACACCCTAACACGGGCTTACCCTGCACGGTGGGGATAACTTTCCCGCGAGGAGCAGGGGCCTTGTTGTGCGCAGATTCAGCGAGGTCCTGCAGTGGGCCTGAAGCTGGGCCAAACTTACATCATGGCAGCACCCTCAACGGCTTGCGCTGGTAGGCCATGACAACCACGCCCAGTGAGGGTGGTGAAGGGCAGGGGTGAGCCACCTATTGCTTCGACAGAGCTCCTGATGGGGTGCCCTTGGTGAGGTGAGAGCAGTGGGCAGTCTGTGAGGCTTGGACTCACTGCACTGAGGGTCGTGAAGCTGCTGGCGGCTGGGCCTCTGCTGCGACTGTAAATGAACTGGTGAGCCAGAACACCTGCAGCAGGCCTTGCCCAGGGGCAAGGTTCACAGAGGAAGGCTGGTAGGCCCAGACATCCCATGGGGGCACCAACACATACAGTAAGAATTCTATTGAGGCCTCTACAGGGGGGAGCGGCCTATGAGGGGGAGGCCTGCCCTTCTCTTTTCTGTGTTATACTGGTCCAGTCACGTTCAAGGCACAAACCAGCGCGCACAGTGTTATGAGGTCAGACCACTGTGGGGCTCCCCATCTGAACTGTTAACACTCTTCTGAACCTGAGAACTGGGGGACACGCAGCGTGGAAGGAGACGTATGAGGACTGCTCCCACCTAACACACAGTCTCTGGCTCCACCTCTCCTGGAGATACAGTTTCGCACTGCAGCCACTGGACTCTTATGCTGCAAAAATCAGGGGATCAGTTCTAATTGCTGGCTTCCATCCTCTCAGCGAACTAATAGTAAGGTGCATTGCTGCGGTGGAACCATGCACAAATCGGTATGATAGATGGAGCGACTGGCGATGCTCCACCCCAGGGGCTCACGTTGGCTCCATAGTGCTCCCTCACTGAACGTGAGAGAGCTGTGGGGTCCCTGGGCCCCCCCCTACCGGAACGCACTGGTGTCACTGAGACTGGAGTGCCACTGTGGACGGCTGGCGAGGAATGCCAGCGCTTGGTCCACCAAGGGGGCAGTGATTGTGACTGATGCCTTCACATACTGGTGGTGCAGCAGACGAGATCTGCTAGTACTAGCCCAGAACACTTTCAGCTTCACCTTGCTGTTGTCTGCTGCCACATGGAGGTGGGAGGTGAAGGGGACCACAGCTCCTCCTCCCCAACCTTTCCGCTCTGATCAGAGGTGCTGTCCCCTGGTGCAGAACTTGGTGCTCGGCACGGCCCTCTCCTTGGACACCGCTGGACAAAATGGGGGAAACAGTCAAGAAACGAGACATCACACAGCCCGGGAAGGAGATCTCAAGCCCTGGGATGGGTCCTCTACAGGGTCCAATGCTTCAAGACATTTTACAAGCGATCACTGCATCCTGGGAGGCTCTGGAGACCAAAATCGATACACTGGGGATGGATTTAAGCCTGTTGAGAGAAGATCACTGACGGTTAGTAGAAAGAGTCACTGCGACAGAAAGGAAACTGACCAAAGTGTTACCCGCTGTCTCTGAGATGCCTGACCGTCCAACCACCATGGAGACCAAACTTCATATCTTGGAACTTTGGGCTAAATTTGCTGAAAATAGTTCACGCCATAGTAATATCAGAGTGGTGGGGCTACCAGAACGCACAGAAGGGGACAACATGATTAACTACCTCAAGACTTTTTTGCAAACTGAGATACCCCAAGAGGGCCTGTCATCTTTCTTCACCCTGGAGAGGATGCACTGAGTGCCAGCACAACTCCTGCCCTGGGGTGCTGCCACGGCAAATTGTGGCTAAGCTTCTCTTTTATAAGGATCAAAATTATATCCTCACTCAGGCTTGCCTCAAAGGAGACCTCGTAGTGGGCAACAGTAAAGTGAAGATTTTCCCAGACTTTTCCCAGGAGGTCCAGAGGCGCCGCTCCACATTCCTAGAGGCTAAGAGAACGCTCCAAAAATGGGCTTGAAGTATAGAATGATGTTCCTGTCCAAACTCAGAGTAGCAACACTCGAAGGAACCCACTTTTTTCAGTCCCCCCTGGAGGTCTGGGACTGGATAGACCACCACCCACAGCCAGGCACCAGCGGCATCCCTAGAGACCAGTGCTCTTGGGAGCCTCGAAGGAGGAAGGGAAGCAGCCCACATAGTCTGACTGGGCCGAGAGGAGGTTCATCAAGAAAGGAGACGAGCAATGGAAGCAGTGGTCTCCTTGAGTGACTCGAGTCCTGGGTCACAGGCACAGACGACTGAAGATGTGGTTGAAGATATAGAATCAGACAACGTTTCCAGCATACCATGCAACTCCAACGCCATGATGCCGCATGTTGCCCCATCAACGGCCAACTAAATAATTTGACACTCTGGGGGTCATTCTGACCTTGGCCGTCTTTTCGCAAGACCGCCGAGTTACCGCTGCGGTGAAGACCGCCGACCGCGGCGGTATGCCGCTGTGCGCATTCTGACCGCTGGGAGCGTTCCGCCGGAAAACCGCCAGCAGCCACACTGGCGGTCGGCGGGAAAGTGGAGACTGGTCAACCTCCACCGCCACGCCAGCAGAACACCGCCCACAGAATTACGACCCACATTTCTGTGTGGCGGTCTTCTGTTGGCGGTCTTCTGTTGGCGGTCACCTCCCCATGGCTCCTGTCACCTCCCGGAGGACCAACGCACAAGGTAAGTTGATCGTCCGTGAGGGGAGGGGGTGGGGGGGTGTTGTGTGATGTGTGCGTGCATGGGGGTGTGCGTGTGAGTGTGTAGAGGGGGTGTGTGAGTGCGTGCATGCGGGCGGGGAGTGCTGCTGTGCCTATGGGCAATGTGTGTAGTTCGGCGGGTGCGCATGTCGGCATGTATGTGTGCGGGTATGTGTCCCCGTTGTGTATGTGTGTGTGTAGGGGGTGTGTATATGTGCATGTTGGGGGTGTGTGCATGTCGGGGTGCGTGTATGTGCATGTCGGGGTGGGGGTGGGGTTCGTACCACCTCTGGGGGGTGGCAGGGGGGTGGAGGGTGGGGGGGAGGACTCGGGGGGGCAGTGGGGGTGGGGGAGACCCCTATCAGTGCCAGGGAAGGAATTCCCTGGCCCCGATAGTGCCTACCGCCATGGTTCGCATGGCGGTTCCCGAACGCCAGAAACCGCGGCGGTAAGCAGGGTCATGATACCGTTGGCGGTCTTGGGTCGACCGCCGGACCGGAGTGCGCAGACTCCAGCCCGTCGGTCATGACCGCCGTGGCTGTCGGAGTGGGGAAGTGGCGGTCGGTCGCGGCGGTGACCGCCGCGGTCAGAATGCCATTTTTAATACCGCCGGTCTGTTCGCGGTCCGACCGCCGCCTCTCCGCCAACCGCCAAGGTCAGAATGAGGGCCTCTGTCTTTATTCCTCACCTCATGGAGGTCAATCCTGGTCACCAACTGACAATGCTGGGGCCCTAGTGGGGCTCACCTACTGAAGCGCATATCCAACCCCCCCCAAGGGCAGAAATTCTGTATACTTATTTTGTAAGGGGTACTGGGAATGGGAGCCTATGATAGAGTACCACCCCTCCTAGCCTATGCATGCCTTGTGGACGCGCCCACATCTTTGGTTTTTAAATGTTGTTGTTTGGATGGGGAGGCCTCACCTGACTTGTCCTGGGGAAGGGGAGTTTGTTGGGGATTTGTTGCCTGTTAGCCTGCAGATTTAAGTGTTGTGCCATCTTATGTGTGGTCTGCCTGTGCTCCTGGGGGCACTGGAGGGTTGCTGGGGAGGTGAATCTACTCAATGTTTGCTGATGTTGGATGGCCAATATGACGAAATACAAACTCCTCTCCTGGAACATCTGGGGATGCATGCCATGTCCAAGAGGTACAAAGTGCTCTCCTTCATGCATAGGCGGGGTATCCACATCGCATTCCTCCAGGAGATCCACCTCACTGCCAAAGAAGGCTTGGCGCTCCAGCATTCATGGAGAGGCCAGGCTTATTACACTAGCTACTCAGCCTTTGCAAGGGGTGTCCTAATCTGGACAAGGGCAAGAGGTCCATTTTAGCACATCCCCCATTTGATAGACCTTGACAGAAGGTATGTAGCAGTGCAGGGTCTCTCTTCTTGAGTCTACATGACTTACATATACGCCTGGACACATTTTCTTGTTCATCCGACATGCACAACTCAATCTTCCACCCTGAGTACCTGTCCCAAACGGTGTCTGATCACAATCCCATGCTCCTCCAATTGGGCTGGGCGTATCCCAGAGCCTCAATACCCAAGTGGTGCCTGAAACCAGAAACACTGGATGATCAGGTGTTTTGGGAGGACACCAGGCGTAAGATTGAGCAGTACTTCATGTACAACAAGGAAATGGCTTCCTCTCCCTAGGTGGAGTGGGATGCTTTCAAAATAGTGCTAAGCGGACATTGCATGGCCGCATAGGTGGGCATGAGGGGCACCTTGCTGAGGGAGGTGCTGACAGCAGAGGGTGAACTCTGTCAACTAGAACTGCAACGGCTGGAAGGCAGGACCCTCCAGCAGACCCTTCTTGATAAAAGAGAGGAGGTGGCAGTTAAAGTTGAACAACTCCATAGCTTTGATTACAAGAGATATATGACACGCACACGCATGGAGAGGAACTGTGCTGGTACCCTGTTAGCCTGGTTAGCTAACCCGGCGAAGCAAGGCTCTCCTATATTGGAAATAGACTTGGGGGAGGCAGACCAAGAATATAGTCAGAAGGGAATCAATTACTGTTTTCTTCGGTACTATATAAAGCTCTATGAGAGCAAAGGGTGTCATATTGAGGATAGGATAAGAGCCTACATAGCTCCATTGGCTCTCCCCATCTTGTTGCAGAGGAAGCTAGGACCCTTGGAGGAGGTGTTACCCAGCAGGAAATCAAAGGGGCCATTAAAGCAATGGCCTGAGGTCCAACACTGCTGACAGATGGGATCCAGATCGAACTATATGCCACTTACCCACTCTTACTGGCTTCCAGGCTGGAAAAGCTATACAATGCAGCCAGGTCCTTTACCCACTTCCCCTCGGGAAGCTGTGATTGTCCCCTTATTGAAACCAGGGAAACCCCCTAGCGACTACACAGCGTATCGTTCACTCCCAGATCCTGAGCAAGATTCTAGCAACTCGCCTGCTCCCATACATGACTGGACTAGTCCACGCGGATCAGGCCGGCTTTATTCCTGGTTGAAATACAACCCTCAATATTAGACGCCTCCTGTCAATACTATAACACAGAGACCTCCCTCGAGAAGATTAATCGATTCTCGCTGTTGACACAGAGAAGGCCCCTTTGACAGTCTGGAATGGGTTTTTTCTGTATGAGGTGATGAGGTGCATGCAGCTGGGGGATAGGTTCCTGGCTTGGACCAGATTACTTTATACAGACCCAACCGCCAGACTTCAAACGAACAAGGTTATTTCCTGTAGTTACCTTCCTGGGCGAGGAACGTGACAGGGCTGCCACTTGTCCCCGTTTTTCTTCACCTTGGCCATGGAAACCCTGGCTGCCAGGGCGAAATCGGGGCTAAACTACCAACGTCTGAATCTCAATGGGCACTGGCACAGGATAGCCCTCTATGTTGATGATCTCCTGATCTTTCTGAAAGATACACGTAATGATCTAATTGGTGAACAGACTATGCTGGAGGACTTCGGGGAGTTATCAGGCCTTAAGTAAGCTGGCAGAAATCCTGTCTGTCCCGAGCTAGACCAGATGGCACCCTGCCGGAGTAACTGGAGCCATTTCAGTGGGCCCCAAAAGCTTACCTTACCTGGGAGTAAAGATCTATCATGATGACTTGTTAGAGGGGAATGTGGGCACAGTTATCAGATCCCTTAAATGTAGGCTGGAGTTTTGAAAATCTCTGCAACTCTCAGTGATGCAGAGGATGGCGTTACTGAAGATGGTTGCCCTACCCCATTTGCTTTATTTTTTCGGGTCCCTCCCGGTGCGGATACCCAGGAGGATTTTTATGGATTAAATCTGTTTATTATTATTTTAAACACTGAAACATGCAAATACAAAATACAAAATACAAAATGTAAGCACAGTACATCACAGTACAATACATGGTATATATCTCTGCTGCAGAAGCTCTATATCCACTTACAAAAGTCTTCTAGACTGGCTCTAGTTCTGGCTCAAAGGAGCCTTGCTACTAGTCTCTTCTTGGTAATAGACTTAGCATGCGGAGCCCAACAAAAGATCCTCCAGACTGCGAGTCCCATTTATAAGAACCAAACAGACATACAATTAAAATAAAACACTTTAACAATGCTCCCCCTCCGCGACCGTGTCATCCTCCTATATCTCCTCCACTCCATCCCTCCTCCTACTAAATCGCAGCCCACTGTAATCTCTCAATCAGACATTCTAGTCAGGGTTCAGGTCAGCCTCAGGACTCTCAAATAGGCTGGGCATGTCAACTCCGTAAATTCTGCAGATAGAATCTGCAGAAATGGCTTCCATAATTCACTCAATTCACCCATCCGCTGCTGCGAAGCCAGTGTGAGTTTCTCCATGGCAAGGATAAACCAAAGCTTCTGGAGCCACGCATTATGCGTCAGGACCCTATCCGTACCCCGCATGGTTAGGATCAGCTGTAAGGCTGCATTAAGGGCCAGAGCCATCTGTCTCCCCCTCAACGACCTCAAGGGAAAGGTAAGGGAATTAGGCAGCCACAGCAAGATGTATGATGGAAATCTGGGGATCTTGGTGTGGAACGCCATGTCAATCTCATCAATAATGCCCTCCCAATAGCGATGAAGTTTGGGACAATGCCAAATCAGATGCACAAGTGTACCCGTGCCCCCGCAGCCCCTCCAGCATAAGTCAGATTTAACAGGGTCCCATGTGTGTATACGCGCCGGGGTGTAATACCAATAGGAGGCCACCTTGTATGACGTCTCCGTCCCGCTGCGTTATAGGCTGTGTGATGTATTCTGTAAAAAATGCTGTCCCATTCCTCATCCGAGAACTCCCTCTCCAACTCCTTCTCCCAACGCATCTGTCCTCTAGTCCTAGGCGGGCACTGTTCCCCCTGCAAAAGCCGATAAAGTTCTGAGATGACTCTTTATCATCTTTCTTTAACGGGAGCCATTTCTCGAATGGTGTAAGAGGTCTATCTATTATCGCTCTGTTCGCCGGCTGCAAAGCCCAGTGCCGTATCTGATAATACATCAATCTATCTGCCTCCGTCAATCCATACGCTTCCCTCATCTGTTCGAAAGACAGGACCCCTTGTTCGTCAAAGAGACCTCCCACCCTTTTACAGCCCCCCTCGTACCAGCGTCTCAGACCCTCCAGTCAAAGTCCAGGCTCAAAGTCAGGGTTTGCGCCTATGGGGGTCATCGGGGATGGAAAGGACGTCAACCCAGATCTAAAGGCCACTGTGTCCCATGTGCGCAGCGTAACCCCCGTGACTGGGGAGGAATAAAGTCCGTCTGCCCTATGCCGGCGTCGGAGCCAAGGCTCCTTCCATATATGCGAGCCCGCTACTGCCTGGTCCATGAAGCACCAGTGTTTCTCAGTGAGCGGGCGATTCCACTCTAAAAGAAAGCGCAGCTGAGTTGCCTAAAAGTATTGCTGAAGGAAAGGGATCGCCAAACCTCCCCCGCTCTTGGGACGGTACAGAACCCGTTGCGATAGCCGCGCCGGCCGCCCTTCCCATATAAACTTCAAAATCGCCTACTGGAGAGTGGCTATCGTTCTAGGAGGCGGATTCAGCAGAAGCACCTGAAACACATAAAGGATGCGCAGCAAGATTGTCATCTTCACCGCCGCCACTCTACCCAACCAAGGCAGTTTATGCCTCCCCCATGATTCCAAGTCCCGCTGAACTTCACTGATCAGCGTCGTATAATTCAAGCTCGCTGTCTTAGCGGCCGAGGTCGCCAGCTCAACTCCTAAATAGGGGAGACTCGAGGACGACCAGATTAAGGGGTAGCTAGCTCTCAGAACTGCCTCATGATCCGGTCTCACCGACAAACCGAGAACCTGAGACTTCTGCATATTAACCCGAAATCCCGAGACCCGACCAAACTCGGCTATTATCTCCATAAGCACTGGCAGTGAGGTTGCGGGCTTCGCCAAAGTAAGAATCACATCATCTGCGTAGAGGGTGATGAGATGGTGGTCTCCGCCAAACTTCACACCTGAGACCAAGGGACTGTCCCGCAACCTCTGCGCAAAGGGCTCCATATATAGCGCAAATAAAAGGGGAGAAAGCGGGCATCCCTGTCTGGTCCCACGTCCCACCGGGAAGGGCAGGGAGAGCACTCCATTAACTCGAAACGCCGCCCTGGGAGACTAATAAACGCAACTGATCCAGGACCTGAAAACGGGGCCCAGATCCAATTCGCTCCAACACCTTAAAGAGATAGGGCCAATAAACCCTATCAAACGCTCTTTCAGCATCGATAGAGAGGAAAAGCGCCTCTCTGCGGGAGCGATCCGTTTTATCCAACAGGTGCAGGAGCCGCTTCGTATTGTCACCGCATTGTCGGTTTGGTATAAAACCTGATTGATCTGGATCAATAAGACCCGGCATATAGAAATTAAGGCGGGTAGCAAGAATGCCAGTGAACAACTTGGCATCTATATTCAGCAGCGAGATCGGCCTATATGAGGCCCACTCCTCTGGGTCCTTACCCAGTTTATGTACAACTACAATGGTAGCATCCAACATAGTAGGTGTCAGAGCTCCTGTTGTCCGAAAGGAGTTGAAAAGGCGCACCCAAAGCGGAGCGAGTTCCACGCAGAAAGTCTTATAGAATAAGGCTGTGTACCCATCAGGGCCAGGGGACTTCCCCACTTTTAGTCGAGAAATTGCCGATATAACCTCTTCCAAACTTATCGGCTGGTCCAACAGAGACGCCTCCTTCGCACCAAGGGGCTTAATTGCTATGCCCTCTAAGAATTAATCCAATGCCGCGGCATCTCCCTCAGCAGCCGCGTGTAAGCCCCGGTAAAACTCTGCAAAAGCCTCTGCAATCTGATCGGTCATACCCACCTCTGTTCCAGAAGGGGAATGGATCAGTTTTATCGCAGATGCTGCACGCTGTGCTCGCAACCGGTGTGCCAATAGCTTCCCACACCTATTGCTCCCAACATAGAATTTGTGCTTAAGTCTCGCTATCGCATACTCCGCTCTATTCCAGTCTAGCCTCTTCAGCTGTTGCCTCACCTTCTCTAATTCCCGCCAGATTTGAGGCGCGCCAGTAGACTTGTGGGAGCGCTTCAGTACAGCTACCCTCTGCTCCAGCTCCTCCCTTATCTCTCTTCTTTCGCGGACAGTGCCATCGCCTCTCCCCGCACCACTGCCTTCATAGCCTCCCATACTATCTCCGTTGAAGTGCTGCCATCATCATTAAAGCTAAGGTAGTCCGTGATTGCGCGTCGAAGTGACTCTACCGTTGTCTCACTCTGGAGCAGGAAATCTCTAAGACGCCAGCTCGGAGTACCCACCCGGCCCATCCCCACAGTAATCTCCACGGTAATTGGGGCGTGATCGGCTAAGGCTCTGGGTTCAATCGTGGCCTCCCTAACCCAGGAGACAAATTCCTGCGAGGCCAGGAAAAGATCAAGCCGAGAGTACGTCTTGGTTGCAGCCGAATAAAAGGAGTAATCTCGGAGCGTAGGATGCAACTTTCTCCAGACATCCTCCAACCCACAATCGGCCATCCACTGACGCCCCGCCTCCGATAAGGCCCCCGCCTGCCCAAAGCGTTGGCCTGAGCAGTCAAGCTTGTTATCCATCACCAAGTTAAAATACCCTCCTACCAAAATAGCACTATATGGTGAGCTAAGAGTTGGGGAGATTGCCTGTCTCAGGAATGCCTCCTGCTGGGCATTCGGCGCATAAAGAGAAGCGATGGTGAAAGAGAAGGCCCCAACTCTTATTCTAATGGCCAGGAACCTGCCCTGTACTTCATGTATCCTCCCCATTATCTCCCCGGAGAAGGTCCTGGAAAGCAATATCGTCACGCCTGCATGCTTTGTAGTTGCTGAGGACCAAATTTGCCTAGGAAACCACCTTGAGCGCATGCGATATGTGTCCTTATGCAATAAGTGAGTCTCCTGCAATAAGCATATGTGACACCCAGATTTCTCCAGACCTGACAGAATCGCTAATCGCTTAGTCGGATTATTCAACCCACGGGCATGTAAACGAAGACACCTAACCATCATATAGCATGGGAAAAAAGTTGTTCAGGTAGGGAGGAGCTCCACAGAGGGGGCAGGCTCCAGAGCAGTACCTCTGCCGCTCCAGCTCACATACCCCAAACCTCCGAGATCATCCGTGACCAGGCTCGCAGGGAAGCATTCAAACAGATAACCAAAATGCACAACGGGTGCTCGTACCAAAAAAGTCCTCTCTCACACATCCTAAGAGGTAAAAGTCTCAACTGGGCTGTAGAACCACACATATTCCTTCATCGAGTCTGCCTCCTCCGCCGCCCAGACCCTCTTCATTCAGCCACAAGACCGTGGCAAGCGGTCCCCAGCCAAACAGCAGGCCCCCAACACTCTTCGTTTAGGCACTTGTCCCAGCTGCCACACTGCTCACTGCCGACTGGAGCACCGAGATCTGCTCCAACGCAGTTGGGCGTTGCTGTTTCTTTCTTCTTTCCTTCCTCCACCAGCGCGGGTGGTCGCCGCCGATTGAACCCAACTTCGAACCCGAATCAGGGGCGGCTTCCTCCAAGCCCAGGATCCGGTTAGCCTCCGATATTGACTTCACCTGGCGAAGCTGATCCTCCCAACGAAAAACAAGGCGGAACGGGTGGCCCCACGAGTAGGACACCGCCCTCTCCCGCAGGTGCTCGGTGATGGGTTTAAACTCACGCCGCCTTTGCAGAGTCCGAACCGAAAGGTCCTGGTATAATTGAAGCTGATGTCCTCTAAAAAGGACCCATGGAAGGTTGTGCGCCTTTTGCAGTATGCTTTCTTTCAGCCCAAAATTATGGACACATGCCAGTATGTCTGGCGGGCGATCCCCAGCTCCTCCAGGTCGACCCACGCGGTGGACTCTATCGAGGGTGATCTCTCGGGTCTCCTCAAGTTCTAAGATCGAGCGAAACAACGCCACCACAAAGCCTCCAATGTCCTCCTTCTCAGCCCCGGACGGCACTCCTCTGATGCTGATGTTATGTCTGCGCGACCAATTCTCCAGGTCCTCCACCGTCATCTGTAGGAAATCCTGTTGCTCCCGCAGGCGTATAACCTCCTGCTGCAGGTCTGCCACCTCCTCGCCGCGGGCAATTTCACCATCCTCGACCTGCGTCATCCGCTCACCCAGGGATGAAAGCTCAACTCTCAACTCCTTCACCTCATGAGATATGTCTTTGCGGAGTGCCTGGAGGTCACTCCTGAGTGATTCAAATAAGGAGGTAAGGAAGCCCTTAGTAACTGGAGCTGCCTCGTCCTCTGTCACCTCCCTCACTGTCTCTGGAGTCCTCGTGGTCGGCGGCTCCTCCCGAGCCCCTCCTGGCACCTGGCGCCCTCCGGTCAGCATATCTTGCACCGTCCGGTCCCGCTTAGGCTTGGAGGTCGCCATCCCCTCTGCCCACCACCTGCAGGTACGCGAATATCTCAATCTGGCCTCTTCGCAGTATCACTGTAGGCCACGTCTTCGAGGCCTCAAGCCCTCGCCAAGGACATCAACCTTCCATCTCAGGATAGTCCATGGGCCTCCTCATGGCAACGCTCACCTCTGCTCCAGACATGGCCCGCACCGCTGAACTGCAGCACTGGTCCACTTCGCCACTCAGAGACCTCAGCACCAGCTCCAACTGGCCACTAGGCCCACCGATCCGGCCACTCTCCTCCCGGGGTCCCCCAGGAAGGGCCCAGCACGAATGCCCCGGCCGTCACCAGGGCCCCGGCTCCAGGTCTCCACCGGGACTCCAGACCGGGCCGCACCCCACCGCAGGGGCACAGCTCTCTCCTAGGGCACCGCCGCACCCTCGGCACTCAGCCAGCTGTCGATCGGGCCCGGGCTGTCAACACAGAAGAGCCCGCGACCCTCCGCGCCCCTCAGTCTCAGGCGCCGTCCCGGCACTCCCAGGTCAGCGCACTCGGCCGCCGCGGCCTCTTGGTCCTCAGGCTCACACAGAGCCGCAGATGCCCCCTCCAATCCCAGGCATCACGACGGAGCATCGACGGCCGGCCCCGCATCCACAAATCAAATTAAGGGCCTAGGCGGCGGAGCCCGGACCAACGCGTCCGCTCACACTGCTGTCATCTTGGCCACGCCCCCCAGGAGGATTTTTAAAGAGCTAGATTCCTTGCTTGTTGCCTTTATCTGGGTGCTGGCTCGCAAAAGAGTAGCATTGTCCATACTGCAACATCCCGTAACTGAGGGAGGCCTAGCAGCACTGTATCTGGAGGCATACTACCAGGTGGCTCAAGTGCAGTGGCTTTTGCAGTGGCTAATGGGCCGTCAGTGCCCTGACAGGTATCTTAGCCCATTTGCACCTGGATTATCGAATCTGGTGAAAACGCTACTGAAGGTTAAACAACCTCCGTCACTAGACACAGGGGAATTCTAGGTAATAACCAAATGATGGAACCATTGCCTGTGCAAAACCCACACTAGGAGCCCTTACTCCCCAGACTTTCCATTACTATACTGCAAGAAATTCCCTTTGGAAGGGACAAGGGTGGACTGGAAGAATTCGGGCTCCAGCCCGCTGGGTCAGCTTTATAGTGCTGGGGAGCTACTCCCATTTAAAGACTTTCAAATGGAGTTTGAACTCCCATTGGGACACTCCTTCTACACAGGGTGGCTACTGCAGCACTCAGGAAACATTGGCACACAGGATCTGTGGAACCTGAAGCCCACGAGGCTGCAGTTACACAACCCTCTCCTCTGTCACCATTAAAGTTGTAACCTGTATATATCGGACCCTTGGGGTGGCGCCTGCTAGAGAAGCTACGGAACTGTTGGGAGGGAGACCTAGAAACACCGATTTTTGAGGCAGCCTGGGCCTCCATTCTGGATAGAATCCCCCCGACTGTCCAGAAACATTTTCTTTAAATTGATCAATTTCTACATTTTTCACAGGCCTACTTGACCCTGGAGCACATCCAGGGTTACTTTCACATGGAGGATGCAGCCTGCCCTAGGTGTCGTGAGCTGGGAGCAGACCTCCTCCACATGTTGTGGTCATGCTCCCGATTGCATTCCCATTGGGCAGGAATCATGGAGACGCTGGTGACGTGTTGGGTAAAGAGGCTCCATGTGCCTCTTGGCATTGCCTTTTGACCTGGTACCCATAAACCTCAAAAAATAAAATTTATAGTAAATCAGAAGATCTAGCATTTCTTATTGTGAAGAGGGAAATTACGAGGAATTGGAAATCTACGGTGGGACCCAGTATATTAAGATGGCAAAAAGACTTTGAGAAATGGCCAGCCTGTGAGGGCAGGGTGCTGCTGCACGAGGCCAGGAGGGGGATAGGCACGTAGGACATGGGCCGAGCGTGGGAGGCACTTGTTGCAGATTTTCAGAACCCTGAGGCAGATGAAGGAGAGGCACCATGAGAGCCCGCAACACACTGCGACATAGCTTAGCCTCCACTTCTTCATTGTAGGTCTGCATCCCGGAGTGTCCCACATCTCCTCTAGCTGACACTTGACGTACAGCTTACTAGGGCAGCAACGGGTTTCACCTAGAAGCCCTGGCAGAGCACTTATCCCAACCTTCTTAACTCATCAGGATGTCAGCGATTGGAGGGAGGGTAGTGGGAAGTTTCCTCTTATTTCTGGGGATGTAACTAAGAAGTTTTAACTGTTCAGTATTATTGGGTTTTCATATTGCATGATGTCTTATGTTTGAAGTGAATATGTCTGTCTCTACTATGATTCAATGTGTCTTATGGTTAATGCCACAGGGGAATCAGAGAATGTGTCATGTACCAATGGAATCCAATAAAATGTGTTAAAAAAAATAATAGCAGGTCTGGGGTGCCGGTCACTGCTTAAAATCATTCAAAGCTTAAGAGAGATGCTTTCTTGGATGGTACGTGAGACACTGAAAACAAGCATACCATAGTCCCAACGCCATGTGCAGCAAAAGTGAGGGGAACATTTTTGTGGTGCAGAAGACCATGAAGGGATTCTACCTTGTTCTCGATCACAACCTTGTCAATATATATGTAAAAAGCATCCATTTTAAAATGGAAACTACGAGGGAAGATGTTGTCTCAGCATTAGAGTCAGGTCTATGTAATATGAGCCATTTTTTTATTTGGAAGTTTCCAGTTTCCTCTACGTCTGAGGTACAAATGCTGTAGCTTGGCATGCTTATCGCAATGGCATGAATTTCACAAAATATGATAATTTTTTTGGATTTTTTGACATATTTGAATCTACTTGCAAAGTCACCAGTCAACTGAACCATTGGACTCTACTTCTGAAACTGCCCAGTGCGATCAAAGCTTAGCGAATTGCTGCATCTCTTTGCCTCCTAATGCTTCCTGAAAACCTTCGACTACTGTGTGTTTCTACTGCTCACTGGCAAGGTATCAAGGAGGTAGGTGTGGGGTGATCTAGTATTACATCACAATCTGGCTATTTGCTCAAATATCTGCTTCTGAATAGGAATAATCCAGTACGTCAGCTGTCATAGGATCACAAAGGACGTCAGCTGGCTTCATATTCTACCCAAGACGCTGTTGACTGCTGGTCTACTGGGCTGTCCGTCTCTCTAAGAATGGTAAGGTTCCAATCTGAACCCTTCAAACCTTCTATCATCACTAAATCAGGTAACGCTAGAGCGGTACAAATAAACGAACTAACTAAAGTGCGCACAGAAGACAATAATCTTAGCAGATGTGACCAACAAGCTGACCTAAACTTGCAGAAGGTTGCGCCCATTTGAAGGCAAAACTGCATGTGTCAGGTTTGCAATGGTGAACTCCTACAATTCAGGGAACGCTCTACATTCTGCTCTGTCTAAGCTCTATGGCAATGGTTCAGTGTTCTCAATAACACAGAGGAACAATTCTGCTCTAAAGAAATAGAAAATATATGATACAGCGAGTGATATGTGTGAATATGAAAATCTTGTTGAGACCCTGTTACCTCGATCAACTCTCTACAGCAGTGGTCCCCAACCTGTGGTCTGCGGACCCCCGTTGGTCCGCAAAGCCTCCTCAGGGGGTCCATGACTGCTTTAAAAATGTAATAATATTAACAGATTAGGTCCCCAGCTTTCAGTAATGACTCGTTGGAGGGGTCCCTAGCAATGATTCAGTGGGGGCCCCTGGGTTCCAGTACTGATGAAGTGGAGGTCCACATAAGTCAAAAGGTTGGGAACCACTGCTCTACAGTGCAACAGTGCAATAGTCTGACTATAAAGGGGAATTATAGGAATGTTGTTTCATCCTGTACAATTTGGCTTTTATGTCTGTGCCACTGGGCAATGAGATAGTGGGATTCATACCTGGATTGACTCTCAGAGTGTCACATGACAGACAAAGAAACCACCTCTTACCACTATAATTTTCCCTGTACATTTGCAACAGTAAGAAACAAAACCTTAGTTTGACCTTATTACGGCATATAGGTCTCAGATGCAGGTTAGAGTCAATCAATGAGTTGCAGAGTTAGAACAAAAACTAGCTGAAATAGAGGTTGTCTATGTGGACCTTCTTAGCACTTGCTTAGTAGTACATATGATTTATGCTAATGTGAAATTAGAGGACTAATAAAAGTGAAAAAGAAGAAACGGCTCTGAATCTTTGATATTAAAGAGGGAGAGTGCAGATCCCTAAAAATTTGAATGAATGAATAAATGTCATTATTGTATAAAAATGTATAAAAATATTCACGACAATGATAAGTATCTTAAAAGCACAAGTAAGTTTATAAATATTCCAGAAAATCTACATTTCATTCAAACTTCCTTAAGATGGCTATGAACATAATCTAAAAATATAGTTACTTTCCCAATACATTGACAATCTGCTGTTGAAAAAACGGAGGCAACAGCCTCTGACAAATCTACAGTTAATTAACTAGGGCAGAAACAAATTAAATGCTCAATTGACTCCTACTTATAATTACATAGATGACAGGCCTTAGAGGGTAAACAGTTAGGGCCTCATTTCAAGGCTGGCAGTCTTGAGACCGCCAGCATCATGGTGGTGGTCGGACCGCAGCATTACAACCCTGGCAGGTCGACCGCCACTGTACAACCCTGGTGAGTGGACTGCCAGGGGAATGCTGTCCCCACCAG